>NC_089229.1:89792491-90139041 GCF_963924675.1 Phocoena phocoena
GCTGCGGAGGAACTAATCCCATGAGCAACAACTACTGAGCCCATGTGCCACAACTACTGAAGCCTGCACACCTAGAGCCCGTGCTCTGCAACAAGAGAAGCCACCACAAAGAGAAGCCTGTGCACCACAATGAAGAGTAGCCCCCACTTGCCACAACTAGAGAAAGCCTATGCACAGCAACAAAGACCCAATGCAGCCAAAAAAAAAATTTGTAATCAAAGATCACCTAGGAGGTGAATTTTTTATCACACAGGTGAGTCAATTCAGGGATCAAAATTATGCCTTCTTCTCTTTACTGTGGATAATTGAAGTAAATACCATGGAGAAGGATGGAAAGAATTCTGATCTAGGCATAGGAGATGTGGGTCCTAGTATTTGCTCCCAAGCTCTGTGGATTTAATTGGACTTCCTCAAGCTTCCTTTCTATTTTCTGTGAAAATGAAAGGGCTGATACCTTATCTCCACTGCCACTAATATTTTCAAGCTTCATGGACATAGTGTGAAGGTATATTTTCATAAGCATCTAGTTGTACTTCGTGACAACTTTATCTGTCTCTCTTCCCTCATTTCCAAGTTTCTTAAGAGCATTAAAAATATTTTGTCGGGGCTTCCCTGGTGGCGCAATGGTTGAGAGTGTGCCTGCCGATGCAGGGCACGTGGGTTCGTGCCCCAGTCCGGGAGGATCCCACATGCCACGGAGGGGCTGGGCCCGTGAGCCATGGCCGCTGGGTCTGCGCGTCCGGAGCCTGTGCTCCCAACGGGAGAGGCCCCAACAGTGAGAGGCCCATGTACTGCAAAAAAAAAAAAAAAAATTTGTCCATGGAGAGCAGAATACTGAGGAGCAGGACCTGACAGGCTGCATTGGGAAGACGTCTCAGACTCAAATCCTAAGTGACAAAAATAAAGCCAACCTAAATTACATAAAGAAACCAGAAGTTATGGGCTTATGCCATTGAAAAGTCTAGTTACGGACTGAATTGTATTACCTCAAAATTCATAGGTTGAATCCATAACTGCCAGTATCTCAGAATGTGACTGTTTGGGAAATTGGGTCTTTAAAGAAATAAGTGGGGCTTCCCTGGTGGTGCAGTGGTTGAGAGTCTGCCTGCTAGTGCAGGGAGCACGGGTTCGAGCCCTGGTCGGGGAGCATCCCACATGCCGCGGAGCGACTGGGCCCGTGGGCCACAACTGCTGAGCCTGCGCATCTGGAGCCTGTGCTCCGCAACAAGACAGGCCACAATAGTGAGAGGCCCGCGCACTGTGATGAAGAGTGGCCCCCACTTGCCGCAACTAGCGAAAGCCCTCGCGCAGAGACGAGGACCCAACACAGCCAAAAATAAATAAATAATTAAAAAAAAAAAATTAAAAAAAAAAAAAAAAAGAAATAAGTAAGGTTAAATTAGGTCACATGGGTGGGTCCTAATCCAATCTGACTGGTCTTATAAGAAGAGGAAATTTGGACACAAAAGAAAACACCCAGAGTACACATGCAAGGGGGGAGGACCGAATGAAGAGGCAGCAAGAGGGTGGCTGTCTGCACGCCAGGGAGAGAGGCCTCAGAGGAAACAGACCTTGACAGCACCTTCATCTTGGATCTGTAGCCTCCAGAACTATGAGAAAATACATTTCTATCGTTTGAGCCACCCAGTCTGGTGTTTTAATATAGTAGCCCTTGCAGGGGCCTGGTGAAAAATGAAAATGTGGTATCCTGGTTTAAAAAGCAGGAAAAAAGTGCCACTAAAGATACTAAAACAGTAGGCTTTTTCCCCTTCTTCCTTCTTCTTTCTTTGACTTCTGGTGATTTGTTGTTTGGGGGTTTTGGGTTTTGATTGTTTTTGCTATTTTAGGTGATTCTGAGCAAAGGAAAATTAAAATGTTGAATTATTAGCATGAATTTTACCATTTATCTCTCTATTGTACAATGGCAGTTTCAAACGCAAATATAAGAACACTTAATTCACGTGCAGAATCACCCAAATTGCACAGTTCATCTTTCATGCCCTTTAGATGCATATGTAGACTATGGTTATCAGAAGAGTAGAAATGCTGCAGAAACTAACTCAACTGTTTTTACTTTATTTCTCAATACACACACATTCTACCGACATTCTCTTTCCTCTATGTATTTATTGATGAGTGTGGAAGGACAGAAAGGAAAAGGAACTGAAAGTTGTCCTTTCTTTCCTTTTCCTTCTATGTCATCATTTTCAGCATAAATGGTTGACTCATACAGGGAAGTAGCACTCAAAAAAGAAAGGATCTGCCAGGGTTCTTTGTTCGTTTGTGTTTCTTGCAATGCAGTTGCCTTCTTTCTGCATTTGAAGCAAGTTCTGATTCAAAGGGAAAGCATGGCTTCTCAGGAGCGTCAGCATCCCGCTTACCCTGCCAGAGACCTGATAGGCTCACCTTGTCCTCACTTGGAGTCTCAATGAACCTCCACACATGGCGGGGTTCATTGAAATTCTGTGTTTCTGGGTCATCGTGAATGCTCTGTGCAAACGGGGTAGCAGGGAGTGGCAGACACACATGTTACCTGTACTACTCTGCTCACCTGCATGACCCATTGTCCCATTAGACTTCCTTTACAAAATGCAAGTTCAATAATAAAATGTTAAGATGTTTGAGAACAGCAACAGCTGAGTATTAATCGCAGCACAGGGCCCTTCTGAACACGAGACCCTGTGCAACCACATAGGACATACACCCATGAAACCAGTCCTGGTCCCTGGATATGATGTTATGGAAAGCTCATGATAGCATCCTAACTCAGTGTCTCTTTTTCTGTTATCTGTCTCTACTCGCCTCCATGTCAGCTTTATTCTCAGCCAGGGTCTTATTTCATGGTTATCTGATGGCTGCAGTAAACCAGCTAGAGTTCTTCCTCAAAAGTCCTAGCTATTGTCTCAGTACATCTCACAGATTCCAAAGGAGCAGGTGCCCATTTTTGAACCAATCACTGTGACCAGAGCAATATCCTTCTCCAGCTACCCAGGGCTCTATCTCATTGCCCATCTCTGAAGCTGGAGATGGAGATGACTTCCTAGGAATGAAGCACATGGATAGAACACCAGGAATAGAGTAGTCTTCAGAGGAAAACTGTGGTACAGTCTCCAAAAGTAGCGTAAATGGATGCCAGGAAGCAAAACTAAAATAAAAGTCAGAGACCATTTCCACGATCTAGGATGTCAGAGTAGGAAGCTTAGTGCAATTAAGCAATGATTTTGGAGCTGGAAAGGTCACAGAACCTAGGTTGCTTACTTTTCTATTCCAAGCTAGGACCAGCAGGTAAGATTGTACAGCACACCTTATGCTGTAGCTGTTTTCCAAGGAGTTATGGTACGTGTACAAGTTCTGTTCCAGGAGAGTCTATTTGGATAATTCTTTTAGCATCTTCCCTGCATTTTCCCATTATCATCCCAAATTTACCATCAAGGTATCCTGGACCCCCCAAAATCATTTGTATTCCTAACTTTTATATAAGAACTGCTTCCAAACACTGCAGCAGTACCCAGCACTGCAGCTGTTTTAGTAGCTCTGTTCTATTCAGACCTTCTTATGATATTTCACTTCCAACTGACTGGGTTTTAAGACACCAGTTGTGGGGAGGGCGTGGCCAGAGGGAGGAGATTGGGGGCTGAGGGTGCTGTTAGAGGTAGAGGATGAAGAGTGAAAACAGAGTCACGCTTATACACAGTTGTATAATTACACACTATGTTCGTGTGATTCCCCCTTGGACCTGTGATTGTTGGAGCTTCTGCCCTACTCAAAATCTCGCCCCGGGGGGCCTCGCAAGTTCTCATGGAAGAGCCTTCTCCACCCCATAAGGAGTAAGTACCCACTGCTGTGTCACACCTCTCCCCACACACATACTCCCTAAAGAGTCACTCAGGAGGATCTCACTGGCACAGCTGCAGCGTGTCCTCACAGTGAGGCCACCAACCATCAGAGTTCTGCTTCCCGGTACTTCCAAGACCCCCCAGGTGCCAACACTGCCAGATACCCTTGTCAGAGCCCCTAGGTATCTCGACAGCTCCTGACATTGTAACTCTGATAGAGGCTTTGGGATTCTATATGCTGAAGCCCTCAGTTTGCTGAAGCCACATTTTTTCCCCCTGCCAAACGGTTTGCCCATTTTGTGCTCCACTCTGTCACACAAATACCAAAGCAGTGTAGCCAGGCACTTTTAGGTCTTGTGGAGGTATTAGTGGAAACAGCAAAACAGAAATAATGGACACCATTATGTATTCAAATTCAAAACCTTTCAAGGGTTTTGTTTCAGCAAGCTTGGGTACCTGGAACTCTCTTCTCCAAGAATTTCTTTCCTGGACAGAGAATACATAATGCTGACAGCTCCCTTGTGCAAATAGGCTCCTGGCGGGTGACCTCACTGTTTTGGTTTTGTCAAAAGGAGTGAATGTGTCCAGCTGTCTGGGGTGACAGCAGCTTAAATTCAAGCTTGGAACTCACTAGCAGTAAATTAATTCTGATGATGAATTTGGTCAGGATAAGGTCCAAGCTTGAGATCTTGTCCAGAATTGGGGAGTTTTGGAGGTAAAGCTTACAGAAATATTACTGTTTCTCATAGAAACTTCTGTGTTAGAGAGTTGTTTGAAATTGAATGCAGTGTTCTTGACACATCACAGAGACAGGTTTTATAGGAACTTAGCTCTGAATGGGAATTTTGATGTCATCTAGTACAGTTCCTTCTTTTTGGCATTTGAGGAAACTTCTTTTTTCAGCTAGTGAGTGACAAAGCTGGAACTCAAATCCAGATAATTCTTTGTTTTATTTCCTCATGGAAAGAATCACAAGAACAACAGGGAAAAGATTACTGACACTTTTAAAGCTTTGGCGTCTGCCACATTTGTCCTGGATTATGGAAAATTTGCCCTCATATAATCCAGACCACTTCTTATTCTGTACTCTCATGAGAAAGATTAGAGAGAAAGTCCTGTGAAGTTTGATTGGCATCTATTCCTGAGATCCATATGACAAAGCCAAAGTCTTACATCTTATTTTCCATAGCAGGTACCCTGGTTCTTCCAGTTTTACAATGATTTTTTTTCTCATCTGTGACTCATTTAAAGGAATGTCCTTGTCTAAGTGTTCTTCTCTCACACACACCCACTCTATTTCCCCAGAAAATTAGGACATAACTCGAAAGCTAATGAACTCACATCTCTTTAAATTTCACAGCTCTGATGTTGGCCTCACCTCCAAATGTAGTTCTCCAAAGGTACAGAAGAGTTTTCACAGAACAGAAAACAATAAAGGTTTAGGTAATTTTAATGATGGAGAAACTGAAGAAAAGTTGAGTCACACAAAGACACTCTAGGAACACAACTGGGACACAGGTGATCTTGTCCCCAGGCCACTAGACAGAACCTATATATTATTCAAAGAATAGGGCTTCCCTGATGGTGCAGTGGTTGAGAGTACGCCTGCCGATGCAGGCGACACGGGTTCGTGCCCCGGTCCGGGAAGATCCCACATGCCGCGGAGCGGCTGGGCCCGTGAGCCACGGTCGCTGAGCCTGCGCGTCCGGAGCCTGTGCTCCGCAACGGGAGAGGCCACAACAGTGAGAGGCCCGCGTATCACAAAAAAAAAAAAAAAAAAAAGAATAATCTTACTGACTCTCTGATCTCTGTCCATAATTACGTAGAGATCAGATTCTCCTTGAGAGAAGTGTGTGTGAGTGTTTGTGTGTGTGTGTGTATTTGGTTCACAGCATTTAGCCCAAGGAGTTTGCTGATTGTCTATACTGAATATGCTTCCTGAAAGCTAACTTAATAATCTCACTCAGTTCTGCCTCCCTCTTTTTCATTCATGTGAGTAAACGAGGACCTGCAAGACTAGTCCCCTAGGTCATCACCATGAGTGATTTAGTTGTCAGCCTTTCTAGTAAAGCTGCCTACCTGGATCTCAATTAATGCTAATTATTATAGGGACTCCATTACCCAAGTGAGGAAATGTCTCCCCTGATAAAGGCTATGCAACGGAAAGAGAAATTCAAATTTGCCTGCTTCTCCATCAAATATCCAAATTCTAAGTGAGCCTAACACCTGACCTATGAGTAGGATAAGTACTAAGATTCAACATGGTGCAAGTGTACCCCCAAAGTACCAAGTGTTGAAGACCCAAGAAGAGTGTTGGTAGGAATATCTCTGGACATAAACAAAGATTAGTTGCCACTGGCATCTGCCATAACACTGAAAGGAAGCCCATGCTATTGCTCAAGGAACAGCACAGAAGGAAAGGAGTGGTGCCCTGCCCCCAGCTCTGCCACATCTCACTAAGCGCCCACCCTCACCAGATCTGCCGTCAGTCTCAGCCGGCTTCTGCTGAAATTACCCCTAGAGCAGGGTTTCTCGACCTCAACACTATTGAGATTTTCGGCTAGACAATCCTTTGTTTTAAGTGGCTACCCCAAGCACTGTAGGGTAGTTTGCAGCATCCCTGGCCTCTGCCCGCTGGATGCCAGTAGAACCCACTAGCTGTGACAACCAAATATATCTCAAGACATTGCCAAATGCCCCCAGAGAAGGGGGCAAAACTGCCCTTGATTGAAAACCACTCATCTAGGGGCACAGAAAGTGGGGTGAGGAAGAGGCCACAGGTAAGCTGGCTCTCAGAGGACGATTCTTAAACCTTTTTGGTGTCTTAGTACTCTCACAGAATTCAGTGGGGAATTTTTTCACCTTATATCCATAAATACACTTAAGTACATATGGTCACATTTTTACTTCAAAAACTCCCTCAAGTTGAAAAATTCATGCTCTAGGGCATTGATTCCTTTACATCAACATTGGAATTTTTCATACAGAACTTTCCCAAGAAGCCAAGCAAAATGAAAATAAAAAGAAAATACTGAAAATGTAGAAGTTCAAAGACAGACAAGTTTTACAAGATAGAGATATCTTATCTTAAAATAACTAAAGTCTAGTCACAAAAGGCTTGGAACAATTTAAGGCCTCACAAGCTCTACATTTTCCTTCTATTCTGAGTGACCTCATCCTATTGCTTTATTTTCCACCTTCACTTGTATCCCCTTTCCTTCCCAGACAAGCATGGAATTAGAAGTAAGAGGAGTAGTAGCTAACTTTTACCAATAACTTACTAAGGGCCAGGCATTTTCGGAATACTTTTACTTGCTCATGTCATCCTCACAACTCTATGGCATAAGTGGCATTATTATTCCCATTTTAGCGATGAGGAAACAGAGGCACTTAGAGATTAAGTAACTTTCCCAAAGTCACGCAGCTAATAATTGGTAGAGCCAAAAGTCAACCTTAGGCTGGTTCCAGAGTCCATGCTCTTGGGCCCACTATCCTCCAAACTACGTGTGGTCCACAGTCCTAAGTGGACGATGGGTAGTAGTTATCTAATGGTGAGTAAAGGTCTTCATACATTTCCCAGGATGTACGGCTGTGGCAGTCAATACTACAGACACCTGGCCAACTTCATTTCCTCTTTGTCCCCTTTTCCCCTTCAGTTTCTCTGCCTCTTAACACCTCTCTTCCCCTAAAAAGAAAGTAAAGCTTTGCTTCCTCACAGCATCCTGACTAGTCTCCAGCGAATTCAAATGATTCAGGTATCATTTACCATTGGTTCTCAAAGTCTGGCCCAAGAACCACCTGAGGATGAATCACCAATAGTACTTATTAAAATGGCAGATTCTTGGGTGCTACCATAGATCCATTGAATTGAAACCTCAATTAAAATGAAAATTGTGTTAGAGCACAAGACTGTGCTCTAAGCAAGCTCCTTAGAGGATTCTGATACACACAAAGGCTGAGCTCCATTTAGACTCCTGTGATTGGTTAGCTCAGCTAGTTAGAGCTAATTGCACTGCAGTTCAATTCTCAGAAGAGCCAACTTTGCTTGGCAGTTTTACTCCTACCCTTTCCTTATTTATTTAGTGCTCTTCCAAAGTACAAACAGCTAGACAACATGGGCATGTGGGGAAACAGTCCAGATAGATAAAGTCAAGCTTATTATCAAAACTGGAAAACTAATTTCAAGGGCATTATTTTGATTCAAATTGAGCATTTTTTTTTCAACTGGCATTTCTGGAATGAGTAAAAATACCTAACTTATAATGAAGATACAGTATTAGTTTCCATAAAAGGAAAACATCAGTGATACGCCAATTCTTGCTTAACTCATATCTGCGTCTTAGGTCCAGAGATCTTAAAGATAACACAACCTGTAATTTGCTGCATGCAGCATCTTGCATGGTCACAATGTGGGGGACTTGATTTTTACAAAATATGGCCTTCAGTGGGCTAGCTGAGGCCAATTGACAAGAGTTGTGCCTTGGCCACGGACCCTGATTAGATGACTTCTTCATCGACACAACTCCTGAACCATCAAAACTCTCAGCAGTTTAGAATCACTCTCAACCAAGACAAAGCTCATAAAAGCCTTTGAATCTTAGCCATTCACATCAGTGTCTCTGAACTAACTCCAATGACGGAAATACTACCTGATTTGTTTCTAAACTACAAAGGGGAAAGGTCGGGGCAGGGAGGGATAAATTAGGAGTTTGGGATTAACATATACACACTGCTATATATAAAATAGATAATCAACAAGGACCTACTGTATAGCACAGGGAACTCTACTCAATATTCTGTAATAACCTATTTGTGAAAAGACTCTGAAAAAGAATAGATACATGTATATGTATAACTGAATCACTTTGCTGTACACCCGAAACTAACACAACATTGTAAACCAACTGTATCCCAATATAAAATAAAAATTAAATTTAAAAAATAAAATTAAAATAACTTCCTTACATATTAAAAAAATAAATACTAAAAATAAAATAAACTACATAGAAACATTGGTAATATTGTAGAGAATACATAACCAAAAAAAGGGGTCGGCTTCCTCCTCTGAGAAACACTACTTGCCCGGTATCAGTGCTTGGAAGTGCGCATGTGCCCTCTCCCAGTAGCTAAGCACCAGTATCGTTTTCCCAGCAGGAACGGTGTGCTGGGACTGCTCTTTAGTTACATGCAAGTTTTATTGTTTTCCCTAAGTGAAAATAAAATAGTCTTGTGGTAGAATGGAATTAGAGAAATGAGACTTCATTTGGGAGTTTGATGGAACCTATTCAGAGAGAATGCTCAGTTTTTCATATTCTCTGAATGTTTCAGACAGAGGTTCTAGAACCAAAGACGTAACTCTTATGGCACTTTGTCCTCCATTTGATTTCTACACAGCCATGGGGTTGATGGTGCAAAGTCACTTTTCCTCAACTTTGTACAGCAATCTGCGCTTCAGCTTCTCATGAGTAAAGAAACCCATTTCATTTGCATTCCCCTTCCCTCTATAAAATCCTAAGAATTAATTAAGTATCTGTAGCACTTTTCTTTTAAGAGGGCTCCACTTTCCAAGGCTTTTTTTTTTAGATGAAGCTTTCAGGAGCTGTGCCTGGTTCTCCGTCCCTGACAATTGCAAAGGGAGAGCTGATGTGGTTAAATAAATTTTCACGAACTCTGAGTAGACAATAAAAAATATTGTAAGTACAACTAAATCCTTCTATTTTCCATTTTAACTAGACCAAAGATCTCTAGAAGATTTAAAATCTTTTTTAACTTTTAATTGCCTTCCAAATTCCTCATATATTTGACATGTATTCTCTAACCACTGTGTCCTCAGCTCTTTCACATATATATAATATCACTTAAGCTTCTCGACAAATCTGAGGACAGGACTATTACACCCATCTTACAAACAACAGCCTGAGGTTTAGAAAAACAAATCATATGTGTCCAATGTCACAGAGAAAGTAAGTAATAGAAATATGATTCAAATTCTGGTCTCCTAACTCTCAGTTCAATGTCAGGCCAGTTGTCCTACAGCTATTACCTGGTTTGGTACAACTGCTGAGAGTAAATGAGTGATCAAAATTCAGAGCTTCTACCTTGTTAAAGAATCCCATATACTTTATATTCGTCACTCCATTGAGGAAGGTCTTCATATGTTTTGCAAGGTTGGCATGCTCCTATATTCTCACCCTTCCCACCACATACTTGTTTCGCCTGCAGGGATTATAATAGCCGTATCCTCACACTTATTTCCTTTTTGGAGCTTTTTAGAAAAACTAGTCATTGGAGAGCATTACAGAAGTAAATATGCAATGACACAGAGTGACATGACCCCAAGAATTCCTTCCACTGACCTCAGTCACCTATTTCTAGCCCATCCTGCTGTTGCCAGGGGCAAGCGATACTGTTAAGCACACCAGAACTCTTGCAGGATCTTTCTAAAGGTTCTCTGCAAAATGCATTGCTTTTATAACTGCCAGTTAAGTGATGCCTCAGCTGCATTTGAGGAAGAGTGGGGACATCCAGTGGCCACGCTGGTTGTTAACAACTGAATTATCACTACAATGATATCTTATGATTTGATATAAACTCGTTAACTGCAAAAGCTCTTAAAAGATTTCTGTTTTCAACAATTTTAAATTACCGCAAAAGGGATATTTGGTAGCCTGCAAACTTGTATTTAGAGTTCAATTGGCAAGTGCATCTCCCCAAATAACCTTATTTTCGGATACCTGGGTCATCATAGTTCACTGCTCAGAATTATCTAAAACATCAAACCAAAATACATGATGACATTAACTCTTCCCCAAAATAGCTGAACATAACAGACACTTTGACTTGGTCCATTTACATGGATGACTCCGTCTGGCCTCAGGGTGTGCATAGAACATGAATACTGAACAGAGTCTTCCTTCCAGTACAAAGGAAATGAAAAAGTTTGAGGGGTCAAGAGGTCTCATCGACCAGTTAGTGCAATTTTGAAATTGAAATCTTTCAGTGAGGAAAGAACATAGGTGTCTTTTAACCTCCCTAGAATAATATTATTGAAAGTTGTTGGTGGTGTTCTGGTGTGAGATGAAAATTTGGCCAATAAAAAAAAAAGCATATGATATTGTTCTCCTAGAATGCAGTTTAATTACTATGCTTTTTTTTTTCTTCCCATCACATGTCAAATTTTAAAACCATTTAAAACTCAACATTCAGGGACTTCCCTGGTAGCGCAGTGGTTAAGAATCTGCCTGCCAATGCTGGGGACATGGGTTCGAGCCCTGGTCCAGGAAGATCCCACATGCCGCGAAGCAACTAAGCCCGTGTGCCACAACTACTGAGCCTGCGCTCTAGAGCCCGCAAGCCACAACTACTGAGCCCCTGTGCCACAACTACTGAAGCCCACGTGCCTAGAGCCCGTGCTCTGCAACAAGAGAAGCCACCGCTATGAGAAGCCCGCACACCACAACGAAGAGTAGCCCCTGCCCGCTGCAACTAGAGAAAGCCCGTGCACAGCAAGGAAGACCCAACACAGCCCAAAAATTTTAAAAAATTTTTTTTTAAAATCTGTTCTCCTTAAAAAAGAACTAAACATTCATATTCTTATCTGAATATGACAGCTAAAGGTAGAGGACGAGATAAGCAGATCAAGGACAAGGGAATTCCTAGCATGGAATATTTGGAACATACATTGTTCTATTTGCTTTGCGAACTGCTCCACTCAGGACAGCCAGACTCAAACAAGTTGTGAGTAGATGCGTCTAGCTTTGAGGCTTTATCAGACTTGGTCCATTCTCTTGCTTTCCACAACACTCATTGCAGCTCTTGACACACTTGCCCTGTAGACCATTCTCCAACCTTCCTTACTTTAACCTTTCCATCAACCATCAAAACTTAACCATGGGACTTCCCGGGTGGTGAAGTGGTTGAGAGTCCGCCTGCCGATGCCGGGGACATGGGTTCGTGCCCCTGTCCGGGAAGATCCCACATGCCGCGGAGTGGCTGGGCCCGTGAGCCATGGCCGCTGAGCCTGTGCGTCCGGAGCCTGTGCTCCGCAACGGGAGAGGCCACAACAGTGAGAGGCCCGCGTACCGCAAAAAAAAAAAAAAAAAAAAAAAAAAAAAAAAAAACTTAACCATGGAGAGGAGCTTCAAGATGACGGAAGAGGAAGAAGTGGAGATCACCTTCCTCCCTACAAATACATCAGAAATACATCTACATGTGGAACAACTCCTACAGAACACCTACTGAACGCTGGCAGAAAAACTCAGACCTCCCAAAGGGCAAGAAACTCCCCCACGTACCTGGGTAGGGCAAAAGAAAAAAGAAAAAACAGAGACAAAAGAATAGGGATGGGACCTGCACCAGTGGGCGGGAGCTGTGAAGGAGGAAAGGTTTCCTAGGAAACCCCTTCTCGGGTAGAGACTGCGGGTGTCAGATTGCGGGAAGCTTCAGAGCCATGGAGGAGAATGCAGCAATGGGGATGCGAAGGGCAAAGCAGAGAGATTCCTGCACAGAGGATCAGTGCCGACCAGCACTCATCAGCCTTAGAGGCTCGTCTACTCACCCGCCAGGGAGGGCAGGGGCTGGGAGCTGAGGCTCCAGCTTCGGAGGTCGGATCCCAGGGAGAAGACTGGGGTTGGCTGCGTGAGCACAGCCTGAAGGGGGCTAGTGCACCACGGCTAGCCAGGAGGGAGTCCGGGAAAAAGTCCGGGGTGCGCGAGGAGAGGGGATTCAGAGCACCAGCTAAACGAGCTCCAGACACGGGCATGAGACGCTAAGGCCGCTGCTGCCGCCACCAAGAAGCCTCTGTGCAAGCACAGGTCACTATCCACACCGCCCCTCCCGGGAGCCTGTGCAGCCCGCCACTGCCAGGGTCCCGTGATCCAGGGACAACTTCCCTGGGAGAACGCACGGGCGCGCCTCAGGCTGCTGCAACGTCACGCCGGCGTCTGCCACCGCAGGCTCGCCCCGCCCTCCGTGCCCCTCCCTCCCCCACGGCCTGAGTGAGCCTGAGACACCTAATCAGCTGTTCCTTTAACCCCGTCCTGTCTGAGCGAAGAACAGAGGCCCTCAGGTGACCTACACGCAGAGGCGGGTCCTAATCCAAAGCTGAACCCCAGGAGCTGTGCAAACAAAGAAGAGAAAGGGAAATCTCTGCCAGTAGCCTCAGGAGCGGCGGATTAAATCTTCACAATCAATTTGATGTACCTGCATCTGTGGAAAACCTGAATAGACAACGAATCATCCAAAATTGAGGCAGTGGACTTTGGGAGCAACGACATATAGCAGAATAACTGAGGGAGAAGAACAGATAAGTGACCTGGAAGAAAAAATAGTGGAAATAACTACCACAGAGCAGAATAAAGAAAAAAGAATGAGAAGAATTGAGGACAGTCTCAGAGACCTCTGGGACAATATTAAACACACCAACATTTGAATTATAAGGGCCCCAGAAGAAGAAAGGGATTGAGAAAATATTTGAAGAGATTATAGTTAAAAACTCCCCTAATATGGGAAAGGAAATAATCAAGTCGAGGAAGCGCAGAAAGTCCCAAACAGGATAAATCCAAGGAGAAATATGCCAAGACACATATTAATCAAACTATCAAAAATTAAATACAAAGAAAAAATATTAAAAGCAGCAAGGGAAAAGCAACAAATTACATACAAGGGAATCCCCATAAGGTTAACAGCTGATCTTTCAGCAGAAACTCTGCAAGCCAGAAGGGAGTGGTAGGATATATTTAAAGTGATGAAAGGGAAAAACCTACAAACAAGATTACTCTACCCAGCAAGGATCTCATTCAGGTTCAACAGAGAAATTAAAATCTTCACAGACAAGCAAAAGCTAAGAGAATTCAGCACCACCAAACCAGCTTTACAACAAATGCTAAAGGAACTTCTCTAGGCAGGAAACACAAGAGAAGGAAAAGACCTACAATAACAAACCCAAGACAGTTAAGAAAACGGTAATAGGAACATACATATCGATAACTAACTTAAATGTAAATGGTTTAAATGCTCCAACCAAAAGACATAGACTGGCTGAATGGATACAAAAACAAGACCCGTATATATGCTGTCTACAAGAGACCCACTTCAGACCTAGGGACACATACAGACTGAAATTGAGGGGATGGAAAAACATAATCCATGCAAATGGAAATCAAAAGAAAACTGGAGTAGCAATTCTCACATCAGACAAAATAGACATTAAAACAAAGACTATTACAAGAGACAAAGAAGGACACTACAAAATGATCAAGGGATCAATCCAAGAAGAAGGTATAACAATTGTAAATATTTATGCACCCAACACTGGAGCACCTCAATGCATAAGGCAAATGGAAACAGCCATAAAGGGGAAATCGACAGTAACACAATCATAGCAGGGTACTTGAATACTCCACTTTCACCAATGGACAGATCATCCAAAATGAAAATAAATAAGGAAATGATAGCAAAATTCAGTAAAGCTAAAAGCTGGTTCTTTGAGAAGATAAACAAATTGATAAACCATTAGCCAGACTCGTCAAGAAAAAAAGGGAGAAGACTCACATTGACAGAATTAGAAATGAAAAAGGAGAAGTAACAACTGACACTGCAGAAATACAAAGGATCATGAGAGATTACTACAAGCAACTCTATGCCAATAAAATGGACAACCTGGAAGAAATGGACAAATTCTTAGAAAAGCAGTCTTCTGAGATTGAACCAGAAAAAAATAGAAAATATAAACAGACCAATCACAAGCACTGAAATTGAGACCTTGATTAAAAATCTTCCAACAAACCAAAGCCCAGGACCAGATGGCTTCACAGGAGAATTCTAACGAACAGTTAGAGAAGAGCTAACACCTATCCTTCTTAAACTATTCCAAAATATAGCAGAGGGAGGAAGACTCCCAAACTCATTCTACGAGGCCACCATCACCCTGATACCAAAACCAGACAAAGATGTCACAAAGAAAGAAAACTACAGGCCAATATCACTGATGAACATAGATGCAAAAATCCTCAACAAAATACTCGCAAGCAGAATCCAACAACACATTAAAAGGATCATACACTATGATCAAGTTGGGTTTATTCCAGAAATGCAAGGATTCTTCAGTATACACAAATCAATCAATGTGATAAACCATGTTAACAAATTGAAGGAGAAAAACCACATGATCATCTCAATCGATGCAGAGAAAGCTTTCGACAAAATTCAACAACCGTTTATGATAAAAACCCTCCAGAAAGTAGGCATAGAGGGAACTTTCCTCAACATAATAAAGGCCATATATGACAAGCCCACAGCAAACATCATCCTCAATGGTGAAAAACTGAAAGCATTTCCACTAAGATCAGGAACAAGACAAGGTTGCCCACTCTCACCACTCTTATTCAACATAGTTTTGGAAGTTTTAGCCACAGCAATCAGAAAAGAAAAGGAAGTAAAAGGAATCCAAATCGGAAAAGAAGAAGTAAAGCTGTCACTGTTTGCAGATGACATGATACTATACATAGAGAATCCTAAAGATGCTACCAGAAAACTACTAGAGCTAATCAATGAATTTGGTAAAGTGGCAGGATACAAAATTAATGCACAGAAATCTCTTGCATTCCTATACACTAATGATGAAAAATCTGAAAGAGAAATTAAGGAAACACTCCCATTTACCATGGCAACAAAAAGAATAAAATACCTAGGAATAAACCTACCTAGGGAGACAAAGACCTGTATGCAGAAAAAGACACTGATGAAAGAAATTAAAGATGATACAAACAGATGGAGAGATATACCTTGTTCTTGGATTGGAAGAATGAACATGGGAAAATGACTATAGTACCCAAAGAAATCTACAAATTCATTGCAATCCTTATCAAACTACCACTGGCATTTTTCACAGAACTAGAACAAAAAATTTCACTATTTGTATAGAAACACAAAAGACCCCGAATAGCCAAAGCAATCTTGAGAAAGAAAAAAGGAGCTGGAGGAATCAGGCTCCCAGACTTCAGACTATACTACAAAGCTACAGTAATCAAGACAGTATGGTACTAGCACAAAAACAGAAAGATAGATCAATGGAACAGGATAGAAAGCCCAGAGATAAACCCACGCACATACGGTCACCTTATTTTTGATAAAGGAGGCAAGAATATACAATGGAGAAAAGACAGCCTCTTCAATAAGTGGTGCTGGGAAAACTGGACAACTACATGTAAAAGAATGAAATTAGAACACTCCTTAAAACCATACACAAAAAAAACTCAAAATGGATTAAAGACCTAAGTGTAAGGCCAGACGCTGTAAAACTGTTAGAGGAAAACATAGGCAGAACACTCTATGACATAAATCACAGCAAGATCCTTTTTGACTCACCTCCTAGAGATGGAAATAAAAACAAAAATAAACAAATGGGACCTAATGAAACTTAAAAGCTTTTGCATAGCAAAGGAAACCATAAACTAGACGAAAAGACAACCCTCAGAATGGGAGAAAATATTTGCATTTGAAGCAAAGGACAAAGGATTAATCTCCAAAATTTACAAGCAGCTCATGCAGCTCAATATCAAAAAAAACAAACAACCCAATCCAAAAGTGGGCAGAAGACCTAAACAGACATTTCTCCATAGAAGATATACAGATTGCCAACAAACACATGAAAGGATGCTCAACAGCATTAATCACTAGAGAAATGCAAATCGAAACTACAATGAGATATCACCTCACACCAGTCAGAATGGCCATCCTCAAAAAATCTACAAACAGTAAATGCTGGAGAGGGTGTGGAGAAAAGGGAACCCTCTTGCACTGTTGGTGGGAATGTAAATTGGTACAGCCACTATGGAGAACAGTATGGAGGTTCCTTAAAGAACTAAAAATAGAACTACCATACCACCCAGCAATCCCACTACTGGGAATATACCCTGAGAAAACCATAATTCAAAAAGAGTCACATACCACAGTGTTTATTGCAGCTCTACTTACAATAGCCAGGACATGGAAGTCACCTAAGTGTCCATCAACAGATGAATGGATAAAGAAGGTGTGGCACATATATACAGTGGAATATTACTCAGCCATAAAAAGAAACGAAATTGAGTTATTTGTAGTGAGGTGGATGGACTTAAAGTCTGTCATACAGAGTGAAGTAAGTCAGAAAGAGAAAAACAAATACCGTATGCTAACACATTCATATGGAATCTTAAAAAAAAAACAAAAGTTCACGAAGAACCTAGGGACAGGACGGGAATAAAGACGCAGACCTACTAGAGAATGGACTTGAGGACACGGGGAAGTGGAAGCGTAAGCTGGGACAAAGTGAGAGAGAGGCATGGACATATATACACTACCAAATATAAACCGATAGCTAGTGGGAAGTAGCCACATAGCACAGGGAGATCATCTATGTGCTTTGTGACCACCTAGAGGTGTGGGATAGGGAGTGTGGGAGGGAGGGAGATGCAAGAGGGAAGAGTTATGGGGATATATGTATATGTATAGCTGATTCACTTTGTTATGAAGCAGAAACTAACATACCATTGTAAAGCAATTATACACCAATAAAGGTGTTAAAAAACTACAGTAACCAAAATAGTATGGTACTGGCACCGAATCAGACACATATAAAATAGAACAGAATAGAGAGCTCAGAAATGAACCCACACTTGTATGGGCAATTAGTCTATGACAAAGCAGGCAAGAATAAACAATGGGGAAAACAGAGCTTCTTCAATTAATGGTGTTGAAAAACTGGACAGCTATATGGAAATGAATCAAACTGGACTACTCTCTCACACCGTGCACAAAATTAATTCAAAATGGTTTAAAGAATTAAATGTAAGACCTGAAACCATACAACTTCTAGAAGAAAACATAGACAATAGCTTTTTGACATTGGTCTTGTTAATATATTTTTTGCATACTGTTCCTTAGGCAAGGGAAACAAAAGCAAAAAAAAAAAAAAAAAAAACTTAACCATGGTACTCAATCACAGGACCCTGTTCCCAGGGAGATGTTCCTAATCAAAAAGGAAATTGATGAACCTTTAAAAATTTAAGAGTAAAGGTCAGATGCTGGTTGGCAGTGTTACTGCTCCAAAAGAACTTTCTCCTTATAGAAGACAATGCCTTATCACATAAAAATAACTTGCAATATTGGAATTTCAGGCAGCTGTGTAACTGTCCATCTCAGAGTTTTATAGATCTTAGCATGTAGACTCTCAGCTATAGATGAAGTCAATCCTAATTCTTAACCATTAAAAGTAATCAGAAGAAATGAAGACCTACATTCTCCTCATAAATCTCTAGATTTTTGCATACACTGCACCTAATCCTGCTGTAATTCGCATTCACCTTGAATGAAAAGCTCCTATAGACATTTCATCCCTTAACGACTCTTCTAGAATATACTTCCTTTGTGAGGTTCATTGCTGTGTTGTAGGAACTCAGTGTTATACTGCAGGATTGCTTTGTAAAGACTGAGGACCAAGAGACCAGCGTTCCAGCTCCAACTCTCCTACTCATTAATCATCTGACTCCACATCAGTCAGTATACATTTCAAGCTCAGCTTTCTCATCTGTAAAATGAGTAAATTAGATGATCTCTAAGGTCCATCATTATAAAATATTCTCTCATCCCATTTCCTTGTTTGGAATTAGTTTGTCCAGTATTATGACTATACAAAAGTCATGTGAGTAATATTCTGGTGTACATATATACCACATCTTCTTTATCCATTCATCTGTCGGTAGACATTTAGGTTGCTTCCATGTCTTGGCTATTGTAAATAGTGCTGCACTGAATACTGGGGTGCATGTATCTTTTCAAATTATAGTTTTCTTCAGAGATGTGGTATATATATATATATATATATATATATATATATATATAGAGAGAGAGAGAGAGAGAGAGAGAGAGAGAGAGAGACATAATGGAATATTAGTCATAAAACGAATGAAATAATGCCATTTGCAACAACATGGATGGACCTAGAGATTATCATACTAAGTGAAGTAAACCAGATAAAGAAAATATCATATGATATCGCTTATATGTGGAACCTAAAAAAAAAGAATACAAATGAAGTTATTTACAAAACAGAAATAGAACCACAGACATAGAAAACAAACTTATGGTTACCAAAGGGGAAAGGGGTGAAGAGGAATAAATTAGGAGTTTGGGATTAACATAAACACACTACTATATATAAAATAGATAACCAACAAGGACCTACTGTATAGCACAGGGAACTCTACTCCATATTTTGTAATAACCTATAAGGGAAAAGAATCTGAGAAAGAATATATATGTATATATAACTGAGTCACTTTGCTGTACACTAGAAACTAGCACAACGTTGTAAATCAACTATACCTCAATTTAAAAAAAATTTTTAAAGTCATCTGACATCATAAGGTCTTTGGAGAAGATGCTCTCCTTCTAATAGAAAGAACCACACAAGTTCACTACCAGAAAGACCTTCTGTACTGAGGAAATTACATATCAACATTTAGGGTAGATGACATGTGACTCAGAAATGCCTCATGGCGTACCCTCCTCTAAACGCCCAAAGTAGTTTATTATTATACCTCTTGCCTTCCATGAGATACAGAAAAAAGGAGAACAAAATAAGAACCCAGGAATCCTACATCCTCACTTCCTGCTCTAAGCAATAATTATAATGATTTCTGAAGATAGCAGAGAAAAATGAGCAGCAGTACTGCTCACGCCATGGTTCTCAACAGTTTGCCATAATATGCATTTGAAGATCTTTCTTCTTTCTTTCCTGCCAACGCAGGAATAGGAGGCAGAACAGCAATGAGGGATATCACAGGAATTTGCTTTCTCTGTCTTAAGAAGAGCCATTCCACTTCTTGCCTGAAGTTTAACTTGATTATGCATTCATTAAAGACGAGGGATGGCGATGATTAAACAAAAACATCTTTAAAATGCAGAGCTCATTTCAGCCCATTTGGTTTTGTTACACACAAATTGGATTTGCATTGCATCCTGCACAGCAGGTACTCCACTTGAAATCAAAGACAGATGCTTTTATGGGATTAAAAAGAAAACCTAGGAGGCGGGGGACAGGGTGAGAGATTGAGATATTTTGCATTTCGGTAATAATGGCTCCAAAATGAAATAGCGATCATATTGCTGCTTTATCCATATAAGTGTTTGGGCTATAATTAAAAGGAAACAAGGACCCCCATCGTAACTTGAATCGTTGTCAAAGAAGAACATTTAATTTGCAGGGGGAAAAAATGATTTTTCCCATAAATGTCTAATAACACCTTAGCTTATTTGAAATTTAATCATAAATGTCTTAGAATTAAACCATTTGAATTATTACTGAAACATTTCAAGTGGTAACATTAAATGCTTTGTTTGAAATTGGTCATTAATTCAAAAGTCTTCTCTAGCACTGCTGTGAGAGTTTAACTCCTTATCTGTAAACAGAAGTCCCTGGTTCTCACACTATATAATTACTCTTCATACCTCTGCAACACTCACATCACTGGCTATTTACACTGGTACCTTTGGTTAAATTACTCTGGACAATATTTTATAATTGATGTATCTACTGTTTTAAATTTTTATATATTTATCAGTTTATTGGACTTTTGTTGGGAACACTAAGTAAAGAAAGGCAGAACTGACAGAGCCCCTGTGTAGCTCACCTTTCTATTACTTCCAAGACGCTTTGTACAGTGAATATGGTTAATCTCTTACAGTGTCTTGCAGAGTGTCTGATTCTGTATCAGGGTGATATTAGCATTTCTTGTCTATTTGATGATTGCATCTTGTGGAAGATAGATTGCACTAATGGCCCCAATTACTGGTCTTCCTGGTCTATGCTCTCTGCAATGTTGCAGATCTTCCCATGAAGAGGTGGGATCTATTACCCCATCTTTTGAGTATGGGCTGGGCTTGTGATTTGCTTTGGTCACTAGGGTTTGGTGAGAAGGATGATGTGTCAGTTCTAAGCCGAGGCTCTGGAGGCCTTGCAGATTCAGTTCTTTCTCTTGAACCCCTGATTCTGCAATTAGAACAAGGCTAGCCTGAAGAAAAATGAGAGAAACGTCATCCCATAACTCCTGCCAACATCCCACCTACCTGCCATAAGCAGAGCTGCCTAGCCAGGATGAAGCTGACCACAACCAAGACCAGAAGAACTGTGTGGCTGAATTAAGACCAAAAAAACTCATTCATTTGGGGGATCTTCTGTTACACAGCAATAGAAAATGATACACGTCGGCATCATTTAATTTGGACTTTGATGAGTGGGATTTCCAGTGCTTAGTGTATGTCTATGTCATAGTATGTGTTAGTATGTGTTTAATAAATATGTATTGATTTACAACTGGGTGGAGATTCATTTATCTATTATAGTCTGTTGACCAGTATGTTCTAATAAACTCTCATATAACTATGCCCTCCATACTTATGTAGAGTGCTTGGGGAAAAACAAAACAAAACGGAAAAAGGCATTGTGCTCCATTCTTTTTCTCACTGAGAATATCACACATGAAAAGTGGATAAAAGACTGGCTGGAGAGAGAAGCCGGCCTCATCTGTAAGCATTTTAACTGGCTTGAAAATTCATGTGAAATCTAACCTAGATGAGGCTTACCATTTCAAAACCTTCATGGAATATAATTCCACAACGAAGGCTAGATGTCACTTTCCAAGGAGCTGCAAACCTCTGAGACGATGGCTGTTTCCCAACACGCTGAACCACTGAAACATAGAATTGGAAGAAATTTTAGAGATCATCTTGCCCAACCTCCCATTTCACACAGAAATCTCCACCTCAATTCCCCAGAAAGGTAATAATTGTCATCAGTAGGTAACATTTAATGTACACTTACTAAGTGCTAGATCCTGTGCTAAGTACCACCTGTGTATTAGTCTGTCACAAAAATGTTATGAGGAAAGTACCATTCTCAAGTCGGAGAAAATGAGCTCAGAAAGCTTAAGCAATGTGTCCAGTGTCATGTAGGAAGCACAGGCAGAGATGGAATTCAAACTCTAGAGTCTGCTCTTTTAACTATGAAATGGTTCCTCACTGTTAACAGTGAGAGCCATTCACTGGAGATGGAGCTACCTTGTGGTGATTTCTCCCCCTCCCCCAGAAATACTCCAGCAGAGGCAGAACATCTGAAAACCCATATTTGACAATGATTCAAGTTCAAATCTCCCACATTGTACTTCCACCCATTGGCTTTGTTTCCAGCCCTGAGAGCTGGAAAGAAAAATTCTTATTTTCTCTTTTACTGACAGATTTTCAAATATTTTACCCTCCTCTTTTCATTCATTCCTTACCCAACATAGTTTTCATGTTCTTCCCTCACAATCAGCCCTCCTAATGAAATCTCTACAGCCCGTACTCCCTACCTTGCCATTTCAGCGCAGAGGCTAGTCATCTTACAGCCTAAGACGGCATCTGGTTTTTATGTTGTGGTTGGTTGGTATGTGGTTGATGGATCAGAAGATTTTAAGTAGAAAAATCAGCTCTAAAAACTTGCATTGAACATTGAATTTAGTACTACAAATATTTTTTCTATAAACCATCCTATAAATAGGTCATATATTTTTTGTTCTTTACCTAAGTTTAAGGCCACAGTCCTTTGGAAAGGCACATGAGTCAAGTCCATTGCCAGATTCAAAACAATTTCACTGGTAGTCTATCCCAAATGTACAGAACCCAGAAGATGACACAAATCCATTACTTAATTTTTCTGGCTGGGTTACTTTCCAGTTCATTTGGAGTTTGCCTCAGAGAGGTGTCCAGCATCGCCTCTCACTGCTGGTTCACTACCGAGTTTCCACTTCATTTTGATGGTTCATTTGTTCCTGTATCATGGTACCCATGTTCTTAGTATGAATATGGCACCAATGCCCACAGTAAAGGATGTCTTCCAGATTCTTCAAAATGAAGCATCTAAAAGAACAACAAAACTTTCTCTTGCAAATTTTTTCTCTTGCAATATTTACCAACTCTCATTGAAGAACCCAAATATATGCTAACAAAATATCTTCTTCATTTGTGTGTAGGGTTTTTTTCTTTGTTATTGTTGTTGCTGTTGTTTTGGGCTTTTTAATTTTCAATCGAAGTCTTTGTAAGTTGCTGCACTCTATAATGATCATAGCTTACATTCCTGTATTTCGTTCATTTGTATTTCATTTTATATTTTGTATTTCATTCTTATGTGCGCACAACATTAGACTACTGATGATCTCTCAGATTATCCCAATACGTTTTTAAGTTTGTATTTTTAAAAGATGGCATGTAAGTCCCTCTTCAATTTCAGACAGTCTGACCGACATTTAACTGATGAGTCCACACTCCCATATATTTCTACCATCGCCCTGATTTTCAATAAGACTCAGAGTCTCCTGATGACAACAGTAAAAGTAGATTAAATATACAATTTATTTATTCTTTTTGTTACTATATGCAAGACACTTGCTAAGTACTATATATATATATAATCATATATATATATATAAAATAGCATGTGTATGTATATATTGTGTGCATATGTGTGTATACGTTTTTTTCTCACAGGAATTACAGGTGACAGGATTTTTTTAAAGTCAGTTATATCGAGGTACAATTTTAAACAATAATATGAATTCATTTTAAGCATAAAGTTTGATGAGTTTTGTTAGATGAATATATGATGTGACCACCATGTAAACCAAAATACAGAACATTCCAAACTGTTCTCTTTAATCCCTTTTGGGTCAAGCACTCTCTTTCCTCACCCAGGCAACCACAGATCTGATCTGTCACAATGGATTCTTTTTACCTGTTTTAAAATTTCACTTAAATGGAATGATACAGTGTATACTTTTTTGTGTCTGATTTCTTTTTCCCAGCTTATATTTTGAGATTCATCAGTGTTGCTACATCAATTCATTCAGTTTTATTGCTGAGTAATATCCCATTTTATGGCTAAAACACAATTTACTTATCCATTCACCAGTGGATAGATATCTGAGTCGCTTCCAGTTTGGGGCTGCTATTTAAAAAGCTGCTATGAGCATTTGTATACATACCTTACTGTGGACATTACATTTTCATTTCTCTTGGATGTATACTTAGGAGTAGAATTGTTAGGTATGAGTGTATATTTAATTTTATAAGGAACTGTCAAACTGTTTCCCAAAGTGATTGTACTACTTTATGTGCCCTCAAGCAAAACATGAGGGTTTTTTTTTTCCATTGATCCACTTCTTCACCAACACTAAGTATTGTCAGTCTTTTTCATTTTAACCATTCTAGTGGGTGTGAAGTTGTATTGGTTTTGGTTTTAACTTGAATTTCCCTAACAACTAATACTGTTCAGCACCTTTTCATGTGTTTACTGGACACTATCCATCTTCTTTTTAAAAGTATGTATTCAAATCTCTTGCTCATTTTGGAGGGTTGTTTGCCTCTTAGTGAATTGTAGGAGTAACTGATCCATTCTGGATTCCAGTTCTTTGTTAGATATTGCAAGTGTTTTCCTCAGTTTTTTACTTTCCTTTTCATTTACTCAATGGTGCCTTTGGAAGAGCAGAAGCTTTTAATTTGATGCAGTCTAATGTATCAACTATTTTCTTGTATGCTTTTTGTGTCCTAAGGAATCTTTGTCTACCCCAATGTTAAAAAGTTTTTTTCTATGTTTTCTTCTATATGTTTTATATTTTCATTACTTGTCTTTAGATCTATGATCCATCTCCAGTTTATTTTAATGTATATTGTGAAGTAGGGGTAGAGATTCTTTTTTTCCATACATATAGCTGATTTAAAAAAAAATTAATTTAAAAATTCAATTCCTCAATGAATTATCCTGGCATCTTTGTGAAAAATCAATTGAACACTCTTCCATTCCACTGATCTCTATGTCTATCATTATGCCAATATCATGCTGTATTTAGTACTATGATTTTATATAGTAGGTCTTGAAATCAGATAGTGTAAGTTTTCCATCTTTTCCATCATCGACATCTTTTCTCTTTTCCAAATTGTTTTTTTTCTTTCTTTTTTTGCGGTACGCGGGCCTCTCACTGTTGTGGCCTCTCCCGTTGCGGAGCACAGGCTCCGGACGCGCAGGACCAGTGGCCATGGCTCATGGGCCTAGCCTCTCCGCAGCATGTGGGATCCTCCCGGACCGGGGCATGAACCCATGTCCCCTGCATCGGCAGGCGGACTCTCAACCGCTGCGCCACCAGGGAAGCCCCAAAATTGTTTTTGTCTAGTCCAGCTCCTTTGCATCTCCTTGGAAATTTTGGGATCAGCTCATCATTTTATCTATAAATCACACTCACACTAAGATTTTTATTGGCTTTAGATTGATTCTGTATGGAATATATGTTGATGTTTATCAATTTGTGAAGAATTACTCTTAACTATATT
Source organism: Phocoena phocoena (assembly GCF_963924675.1). Taxonomy (NCBI): domain Eukaryota; kingdom Metazoa; phylum Chordata; class Mammalia; order Artiodactyla; family Phocoenidae; genus Phocoena; species Phocoena phocoena. Next base: position 89,817,724 of record NC_089229.1, read on the forward strand.
AAATCTTCCAATCTATGAATATGATATAACTTTCTGATTAATTAGGTCTTTTTAAATTTCTCTTATCAGTCTTTTTAAAAAAAAATTTTTCACTGTACAGGTCTTGCACATATTTTAGCCTATTTTGTCTAAGTATTTCAGGAGTTACTAATAGCATTTTCCAAATGAGAGAATAAGATGATCAGAGTGTATGTAGTTTATCCAGAGCTAGCAAGTGGCCAAGACTTGAATCCAGAAGTGACTGAATTCAAAAATTAACCCCTAGCCAGCAATCCTCAGACCAACGATAGGCAGAGGGAGTCCAATCAACCAGAAGATTTTTCAACTTTTACATGCTCCATGAGACATTCTGATATCTCATTGGCAAGAGGATGAATGGGCCTGGATAGCCAGAAAAGCTCCCAAGATGTTTCTGTTATAGCCTGCTGGTTGAGGACTGCTGAGTAAGGGTTTTTTGCAGCCATCGGTCCCAGCTCTGTCAATTCCAGCTGGCCACCCTGTGAAGCCCTTGCTAGCTGGTTTCTAAAAAGATCTGGCCAGGAAAGAAAGAATCTGGTATGCAATGAGAGCCAGACAGATCCTACACTACCAGAAGCAGCTTCATAAACAATAAAAATGGGTGTCTCTCTCATATTCTGGTCTCACCTAAACTTCCATTCTATGAATAAGTAGACATGCAAATTATTTTTGAATACAAGTAATGTTTTAAAGTCCGACATTTCTTTAATTTGTTTTTCTTCATTCATTCTACTTCAACTTATTATGTTTTCCCTTTTGTCTCTCCTTCCTTTACTAAGCTGACTATTTAATTTTGAAATATTAATTTTGAAGAATGGAGAAGCAAGCAGGAAAAAAAAGGGATGATGCATTGCAGATTAGGTGTGCCATGTGCTATGTTTATAGTAGAGAGGATCATGGTCATGGACAAAGAAGTCATCAAGAAGCCATGCTTAGGAACTTCCCTGCCTGATGAGGCTTGCCATGATGTGCTGGTTGTGGGATATATTAGATAGATCTAGCCCAATGGAAAAGAAATGGGCTCAGTAGTGAAACTGGTATATTTGTGTTAGAGATGGAAAGAATGGCTAACTATTTGAATGGAATAGCTTATTATTATAATATAAATAATTGCTAAAATTAATTTATCCAATCTACTAGGTACTCATACTGCCCTTTGAAAAAGGACAATAAGATCATGTTTACTGCTCTCAAGAAGTTTCCACTTCAGCCAAGACATGGAAGCAACACAAATGTCCACTGACAGAGGAATGGATAAAGAAGATGTGGTACATATATACAATGGAATATATACAACGGAATATAGCCATAAAAAAGAATGAAATAATGGCATTTGCAGCAACATGGGTGGACCTAGAGATTATCATACTAAGTGAAGTAAGCCAGATAGAGAAAGACAAATATTATACGATATCGCTCACATGTGGAATCTAATTTTTTAAAAAGGATATAAATGAACTTATTTACAAGACAGAAACAGACTCACAGACATCAAAAAACAAACTTATGGTTACCAAAGGGGAAACATGGTGGGGAGGGATAAATTAGGAACTTGGGATTAACATACACACACTACTATAAAGTAGATAATCAAGAAGGACCTAATGTATAGCACAGGAAACTCTACTCAATATTCTGTAATAACCTATATGGGAAAAGAATCTGAAAAAGAATGAATGTATGTATATGCATAACTGAATCGCTGTGCTGTACACCTGAAACTAATAAAACATTGTAAATCAACTATACTCCAATAAAATTAATTAAAAAAAAGAAGCTTCCACTTCATAAGGGAGAAAACATATATATGTAAAAAATAATTCAAGGCATCCTGTAGCAAATGCTGTTCCCCCAGTCCAAGCTGTACTGCACCCTGGCATCCTGGTGTCCTGACATAAAGAAGCAGGCATCTCACATGAATTAGCAGGGGACCTGGATTTGTAAGAGCTGAGTCAATTTGCTTACAATATGGTACTTGATGCTTATAAGTCACTTATCAGCATGTATATGGTTATATGAACGTATGCTTGTATCTGTAAAATAAAATGAGAATAAGTGCTTTACAAGCTTTTTAAGATTGTTAATAGAAATAAGGTAGAGGGCTTCCCTGGTGGCGCAGTGATTGAGTGTCTGCCTGCTAATGCAGGGTACGTGGGTTCGTGCCCCAGTCCAGGAAGATCTCACATGCCGTGGAGCGGCTGGGCCCGTGAGCCATGGCCGCTGAGCCTGTGCGTCTGGAGAGACCACAGCAGTGAGAGGCCCGCGTACCGCAAAAAAAAAAAAAAAAAAAAAAAAGCAGAAATAAGGTAGAATGCTTGGTAAACTGTCAACATATTGGTGGTAGTGGTGGTAGTAATAGTATCGTAATTATGATCCCTGCCATCCAGCCTATGAACCCCACCTCAGTTCAATTAATTTTGTCTTCACATGTTTTTATCAACATCCATGATACCCTTTTATCTATAAACCCATCCAGTTCCTTAGCTCCCATTCAGTGGAGTTCCAAATATTGTTAGAATACCAAAACCAAAATCCAGATGTCTGTGTGATGACAGCTGGAACCATTCACTGACCTTGAAGCAAGCTTGCCTTGTTGCTAGTCAGACTTAGAACACTGTACCTTCAGTTACAGCTCTTTAAGATCTGCGCTACCCACAAGTCACACTTCCAGTGCCCTTTAGTCTGCTCACCTATACAGCCTTCTGTCTTGACCTCTGATTCTAATAGTTGATGTATTTCCCCCAGGGTACCTGGCATCCTGCCATGACCAGCACGCTTGATTTATCCATTCTGGAAAGGCTACATTGCTTTACTTCTGATAGAATCACTTCCCTTTAAATGTTGCTCTATAATGTAGAATACTGGAATCTTATTTGCAGTGATGACTAACATCTAAATAGCACAGCACTTTAGATTAGAAAGCACTTTCACATCCATCCTCATGAAAACCTTATAAGAGAGAGATGATTCTACACGACAATGAGGAAACTGAGACTGAAAAAGGCTAAGTGAATTTTCCAGTATCATACTAGTATATCCAAGCTGAAACTTAAAATCAGGTCTTCTAACTCCAGCACCAATAAGTTTAACATTGCCACATTTATCAAAACATGCACTGATTTATTCATTCAATGAACATTTCACGAGTACCTAAATGCTACCAATACCTTAGCCCTCAAAGATGTTCATAGTCTATGTGATTAAAAATCTTTCAACAGTGCATCCCTGGTGGCACAGTGGTTGAGAGCCTGCCTGCCGATGCAGGGGACACGGGTTCGTGCTCCAGTCTGGGAAGATCCCACATGCCGTGGAGCGGCGGGGCCCGTGAGCCATGGCCGTTGAGCATGTGCGTCTGGAGCCTGTGCTCCGCAACGGGAGAGGCCACAACAGTGAGAGGCCTGCATACCGCAAAAAAAAAAAAAAAAAAAAAATTCCAACAAACAAAAGCCCAAGGACCACATGGCTTCAAAGGTGAACTCTATCAAACATGTAGAGAAGAGCTAGCACCTATCCTTCTCAAACTCTTCCAAAATTTAGCAGAGGGAGGAACACTCCCAAACTCATTCTACGAGGCCACCATCACCCTGATACCAAAACCAGACAAAGATGTCACAAAGAAAGAAAACTACAGGCCAATATCACTGATGAACATAGACGCAAAAATCCTCAACAAAATACTAGCAAATAGAAACCAACAGCACATTAAATGGATCATACACCATGATCAAGTGGGGTTTATCCCAGGAATGCAAGGATTCTTCAATGTACACAAATCAATCAATGTGATAAACCATATGAACAAATTAAAGGAGAAAAACCACATGATCATCTCAATAGATGCAGAAAAGGCTTTTGACAAAATTCAACACCCATTTATGATAAAAACTCTCCAGAATGTAGGCATAGAGGGAACTTACATCAACATAATAAAGGCCATATATGACAAACCCGCAGCCAACATCATGCTCGATGGTGAAAAACTGAAACCATTTCCACACTAAGAACAGGAATAAGACAAGGTTGTCCAGTCTCACCACTATTATTCAACATAGATTTGGAAGTTTTAGCCACAGCAATCAGAGAAGAAAAAGAAATAAAAGGAATTCAAATCGGAAAAGAAGAAGTAAAGCGGTCACTGTTTGCAGATGACATGACACATACATAGAGGATCCTAAAGATGCTACCAGAAAACTACTAGAGCTAATCAATGAATTTGGTAAAGTAGCAGGATACAAAATTAATGCACAGAAATCTCTTGCATTCCTATACACTAATGATGAAAAATCTGAAAGAGAAATTAAGGAAACACTCCCATTTACCATGGCAACAAAAAGAATAAAATACCTAGGAATAAACCTACCTAAGGAGACAAAACACCTGTATGCAGAAAACTATAAGACACTGATGAAGGAATTAAAGATGATACAAACAGATGGAGAGATATACTATGTTCTTGGATTGGAAGAATCAACACTGGGAAAATGACTATACTACACAAAGCCATCTACAGATTCAGTGCAATCCCTATCAAACTACTACTGGCATTTTTCACAGAACTAGAACAGAAAGTTTCACAATTTGTATGGAAACACAAAAGACCCCGAATAGCCAAAGCAATCTCGAGAAAAAAAAACGGAGCTGGAGGAATCAGGCTCCCAGACTTCAAACTATACTACAAAGCTACAGTAATCAGGACAGTATGGTACTGGCACAAAAACAGAAATACAGATCAATGGAACAGGATAGAAAGCCCAGAGATAAACCCACGCACATATGGTCACCTTATTTTTGATAAAGGAGGCAAGAATATACAATGGAGAAAAGACAGCCTCTTCAATAAGTGGTGCTGGAAAAACTGGACAGCTACATGGAAAAGAATGAAGTTAGAACACTCCCTAACACCATACACAAAAACAAACTCACAATGGATTAAAGACCTAAGCATAAGGCCAGACACTGTAAAACTCTTAGAGGAAAATATAGGCAGAACACTCTATGACACAAATCACAGCAAGATCCTTTTTGACCCACCTCCTAGACAAATGGAAAAAAAAACAAAAATAAACAAATGGGACCTAATGAAACTTAAAAGCTTTTGCATAGCAAAGGAAACCATAAACCAGACGAAAAGACAACCCTCAGAATGGGAGAAAATATTTGCATTTGAAGCAAAGGACAAAGGATTAATCTCCAAATTTTACAAGCAGCTCATGCAGCTCAATATCAAAAAAACAAACAACCCAATCCAAAAGTGGGCAGAAGACCTAAACAGACATTTCTCCAAAGAAGATATACAGATTGCCAACAAACACATGAAAGGATGTTGAACATCACTAATCATTAGAGAAATGCAAATCAAAACTACAATGAGATATCACCTCACACCTGTCAGAATGGCCATCATCAAAAAATCTACAAAAAATAAATGCTGGAGAGGGTGTGGAGAAAAGGGAACCCTCTTGCACTGTTGGTGGGAATGTAAACTGATACAGCCACTGTGGAGAACAGTATGGAGGTTCCTTAAAAAACTAAAGATAGAACTACCATACGACCCAGCAATCCCACTACTGGGCATATACCCTGAGAAAACCATAAATCAAAAAGAGTCATGTACCACAATGTTCATTGCAGCTCTATTTACAATAGCCAGGACATGGAAGCCACCTAAGTGTCCATCGACAGATGAATGGATAACGAAGATGTGGTACATGTATACAATGGGGTATTACTCAGCCATAATAAGAAATGAAATTGAGTATTTGTAGTGAGGTGGATGGACCTAGAGTCTGTCATACAGCGTGAAGTAAGTCAGAAAGAGAAAAACAAATACCGTATGCTAACACATATATATGGAATCTAAAAAAAAAAAAAATGATTCTGAAGAACCTAGGGGCAGGACAGGAATAAATACACAGATGTAGAGAATGGACTTGAGGACATGGGAAGGGGGAAGGGTAAGCTGGGACGTAGTGAGAGAGTGGCATGGACATATATACACCACCAAATGTAAAACAGCCAGTGGGAAGCAGCCGCATAGCACAGGGAGATCAGCTCGGTGCTTTGTGACCACCTAGAGGGGTGAGACAGGGAGGGTGGGAGGGAGATACAAGAAGGAGGAGATATGGCGATATATGTATATGTATAGCTGATTCAGTTTGTTATACAGCAGAAACTAACACGCCATTGTAAAGCAATTATACTCCAATAAAGATGTTAAAAAAAAAGAAAAGATGTTCACAGTCTAGGTGGCATACAGTCCTGTAAACAACACAGGACCAATGTCTTACTCTTCCCGGAATTATCAACTCCTGACACGGTATCTGGCACAGAGCATATATATTGAATGAATGAATGGTATATGAATGAATATGTTAACAATTAAATTACTTTTTAAGCAAATGCTAACACAATGAGGAATTACTCTGTAAAGCACAGAGTGCTGAATACATTTTAAGCATTATCACTGTATTCAATTTTAGGTGGAATTTTAATCTCAATTAGAATGCCAGAGTGAGTTCTTAGATAATTGTAATAATGTCTTTTTTTTATCCTATTTAACATTATTTCCTTCAAAGTCAGTATAACATCAGAAGAAAGACTGTTTTAAGTCCCTACTTCAAGAGTTCTGTAATCCTCTGACCTGATTGCCATCACTTCTGCAAATTCACCCACACCCTGATTCTGTCACTGCCAAAATTCCCATATGGAAGGGGAGGAGCCCTCTCAGAGGACCTGGCGCAAATCCTCCTAATAGCACTTATCACACTTTATTGTAATTATCTGTTGACATGTCTTTTCCCCCCTCAAATCAATGCCACTTGATAATTCACCTACTAAAGGTTTTCAAGATCTCACAACAAAACTGTCAATTTTTGTAAGTAAAATATTCTCCTTTAAAAATTAAACCCAAATTATGTTCCTTTATATTTAGAAAATATTTAACAATGCTTCTACTGTTTGGTTCATTTTCCTTAATACATGCCTTTTCACAAATGCCTTACATCAACATGTAAAATCCTAAAATGAATATTCACATTTTAAAACACACCTAAGCTAATTTGAGAGGATAGTTTTGAATTAGAAGGTCCTCTGCTTCCGGTTTATGGTAATAATGCCCAGGCTAATACATTTCATTATAAAAGGTCAGTCTATTCAGTTATTATTGAGTTCTTAACTAAAAATACTGCCGTGTGGCTAAGAATTCCATGAGACACTTTCAAACACAAGTCATGAACCTGGTGCTATTTTTTATATAAGATAAATTTAAAGTAGCTTCTTTTAGTTTAAGAAAAATATGTAAAGATTGGGTAAAATCACTGTTTTAATAACAGATGGTCATTGCTTCAAATTCATTTTTCTATGTGTTAAATTTGCTCATCATTTTATGTGATACATAAAGGTACAAGGTAAATTTTTAAATCACATTTCATACTTTTTATATTTTTTCCTTAGGGAAAATAATTGGTTAGGAAGACAGAGGGACATAAATATTTTATGTAATCTCCTGAAAATAGTCATGTGTGTTCTTTCATGAATACGTGTTTATTTGCCTTAGGTTGAGGGAATTTATGCAAAAATGTTGAAATGCAACATAATACCAATTGCAACATCTATCTGCCTACGTCAGTTGTGTATCAGCCTCTTCCACCCTTAGACACCCATAACTTTCTGACTTAGATTTCGGATTGGTTTGTATGTTATGGTAAACCCACACTTCCTAAAAGTGTTAGTGGGGCTGTGACTTTTTCCGCTTAATGCTGATCTTTTCTACAAGCCTATGGAGGCTTTGTGAGCGGGAGTAGAAATCAAAATGAATTCTGGGTGCCTTCACTCTACTGTACTGCTAAGTCAGGTAAATCCTATTATAACATTTACATATGAGGTGGGAAGAAAGGTCTGGCATCTGCATTCGTGTGCCTTCCTCCACTCTCACACTGCTTCAAAAAGATAAATTGCTATTACCAGGAGAATTAAGAGGAAAAATGTTTGGCTTGTGTCATCCAAAGCTGCTTTACCAGGGGAAATCGGCCTACACTTGTTGGTCACCCAACATACGAAGGCTCTGTGATGAAAGGCAAGGACCTCCAAAATGCATTCTGCCCATCACTGTTTTCCCTTTGTTTTCCCTTCTGCCCCTTAAGAAGAGGTCAGACCATCTGATTCTGATTATTTACAATTAACTGTGCACATTGGGTTTCTCGCTCTCTCTGTGTCTCTCTGTCACTGTCTCTCTGTCTCTCTCCCTCCCTCCCTCCTGTTCTCATTGTTTTAAGAACTGATTTTCTTTTAACTAGGAAACTTTTATCTTGCCAGCAATCAAATACAGACATACACAGGTTTCCGTAGAAACTCTTAATACGTACAATTTGAATTGCTTCTAAATTTGGCAAAATGCCTTGCCTTCTCCGAATTCATAAGACAGATGAGACACAAAAGTGAGATAAGTGATGCCGTCCTGCTATTTCAAATGCCATATTGATATAGTCATTATTTGTGCCAATAAGGCTCACTGTCATCTAATTTTAACCTGTTTCTGTGTTAATTACGCTTAATTTTTGTCTTTTCTGTCTTTTGACACCTTATGTCCTTCATTTACTAAAATCAAAGTCTGTGAATAACTAAATCTTTCAAACAACTTTCAGAGTGCCTATTAGGTGCGAAACACTATCTTGGGTGAGGGTTAGGGAGTATAAAAATATGAACCAGATACCCCTGACACATAATATAGGCTTAATAAAATGTGTGAAGAATAAAAAGGAGGAAGAAAAGGACAGCAGGAGAGAGGGAGGGAGGAAAGATAAAAGTGTCTAATAATTCATTCTATGCAAGAAAATGGATACTCTATCCCACCATTCTGCTGTAATTTCTTCACAGGGGATATAACTGCCTGCTATTATCTTGATTACTTATGTGTATATTGTCTTTCTCTTTAGCCAAAATATAAGTACCATGAAAGGAGCGAAGTTATTGGTCTGGCTCACAAATGTGAAAAAGTGTTTTTGCCGAACACCTAGGAAATGCCAAAGAAATGTGAAATTAAAGAAAAATGAATGAACCCCCTGACCTTAGAAGGGCAAGAACACTTTTCCACTTTCCATATTCACCCCCCAATGAATAGCCTTCCTTCTAGAATCTTTACTCCCACACAATAAGAAATCCTACTCTGTGTGTACCTTGCCCATCCAGTAATCAATTGCTGTGGGTAAAAAAAAATTAGAAGCTGAATTTGTCCCCATGGAGTGAAGACTTTTCTAATGAAGTCTAGGTTAGAAAATGATTGCTTTTGATTGATCTTCTCCCCAGCTGGTTAGAGATATGATCCCTGTACCTGCCTTTCAGTTCTGCCTCTCCACCTGCCCTTTCCTCCATTTCATGTCTATTTGGGTTTTTCTTTTTATTTAATTCTTCTCCATTTAGCCTCTAAAATGTCTCCTACCTCTACCTGACTCAGGAATTCTTAGAACTACTTTCTTGGAGTCTTATCTCCCTGATTTCCCACTTGGTTGTATGCCGTTTTTTTCATACTCATTTGATTTACCACAAACAGTAATCTATGTCCTCCTGGGAAAATTGTGGTAGCCTCAGAACACACTGCTAAAATAACAGGAAGTTCATAGTTGATTATTTGTACTTAATTATAGTTCAGATACTCATGAAAAATTCTTCACCCCTCTTTGCAATTAGGTGTAGTGATTAGTAAACCCTGTATATCACTCTCCAGTTCTCCTTTAAAAGCCCACCTTTATTGGACGGTGGTGTAATACGCTCTGAATTTCATATTGCATAGGTAGATTAAAAAGAGGCAGCAAGGGACTTCCCTGGCGGTCCAGTGGTTAAGACTCTGAACTTCCACTACAGGGGACACGGGTTCAATCCCTAGTCGGGGAACTAGGATCCTGCATGCCATGTGGTGCTGCCAAGATAAAAAAAAAAAAAAAGGAGGCAGCTTACCCTTAAGAGATCTGGATGAGTACGGTTTTTTGAAAAAAAAAGGCAGATAAATTAAGACCACACCACTTGTTGCCCCACATGAGTCTGGGGTCTGCTAATGTCAAGTCAATAAACAGCTCCAAACCAAACTTGATCTAGCACCATCAGCAGTGTTTCTGACTCTGCAGATTCATTCATTTCAGCCTCATTTATGGTCCTAGGGTGAAAAATGACTATTATTATTATTACTTATTTTTTCACTTAAATAAGATCCTATACCTTCCTGAAAGCTGTCCTTTTGTCAAAATATTGCTGGATAGTGGGAAGCAGCCGCATAGCACAGGGAGATCAGCTCGGTGCTTTGTGACCACCTGGAGGGGTGGGATAGGGAGGGTGGGAGGGAGGGAGACACAAGAGGGAAGAGATATGGGAACATATGTATAACTGATTCACTTTGTTATAAAGCAGAAACTAACACACCATTGTAAAGCAATTATACTCCAATAAAGATGTAAAAATATATATATATATTGCTGGAGGGTGGGCCCCTACTAAGAAATGTGAGACTTGTGTGATTCACGCGTCCTTGTGATATGCAATCACCTGTGAACTCTGACAGATTATAATTACCACAGGCAGAGTCGGCCACTCAGTTACTACTATGACTTTTAGGGGTAAAACGCTTCGAGCCTGAGATTTCTTCCTGGGTGGCTTCTAGCAGATAGCTGAAATTCCCCTATTAGACAATTATATGTTTAGGTCAGTGATTCTAAAGAGGGTGGGTACAGGGAGACGTGGAGGAAATTAAGATGCAGGGGAAGATGAGATTCTTCAGGTGGTTTGGAAAACATATCTAATACTTCATTGCTTGGTTATACAATTACTGGAACTAAAGCTCTTGGTTTTGTATTCCTTGGCTTAGAAAATAAAGGAGAAACGCACTGAAAGAGTCCTGAGTTTTGCAACGTTTAATAACAGTTTGGGTGGACATTGACCTTCTCCATGTTCCTTAGAGTAAATGGAAAGATCTTAGAAATTAGTTTATCGGCTGACTTTCTTCAACTGGATCAGTCTAGTAGAGCTTTATGAAGATGTTGGAAAGTGGCAGAGCAAGACCGGATTTGCTCGTGCCTAGAACCTTCCTCCAATCTCTCTTTGGTCCCACTGAGTCCCGTTGTGCCTTCCAGGGCCTTGGCAAACAGTGGAGCAGGTCATGCTCTGCATACTTCTAGAGACTGTCATTCTCATGGACTGCAGTACATGGTGACCCTGAATCCTACTTCTTTCTACTGCCCCTCACCTCCTTTTTCCTCTCCTCCCACCTTTCTCTGGTAAGATTCCATGATTCATTATTATAATCCCTCTCTGGCAAACAGCCTCCACTTTCTTGCCCTCTCTCCCTTTCCCTTGGGCTCACCTGGTTGTGCCAGTTACTGTTCCTGCCTTTCAGTCCAAACCCACCCTTGGTTGCCCTGCTCTGTGATGTGGGAGCTGGGTTCTGCAGACTTCATTTCTTCTTTACCTGCTGCTCCAAGACAGGCCCTGCCAATAGAGGACCCTGGAGGGAGCCTGCGAGCCTGGAGGAGGAAGAAGGCACTTCTGGTGTCGTGTTTACTTTGTGACACAAGCGGATTGGCTCGTGGACATCCCAGCAGCATCCAGCATAGTGGCACCGTTCACTGGTCAGCATCACTCTTCAGCACACAGCTCCTACAGAGGCCATGCTCTCTCCTCAGAGACCTGAACCTCAGTCCTGTGTGGCCCTCCTCCAGGTTTCCAGATTCCTTCTGTGTTCACCTTTCCTTCAGCCTTAGACCTGGAAGCCACTCTCTGCAGTGGTGACCTCTGCGTAACTCAGAGTTATCCTTACCCCTTTAACAGTTAGCCACGGTTCGCCTAGGTATTGTTTATATTAAATGTTCCCTGTTCCAGTTCCCGATGTGGTTCCTGTCTTCTGACTGTAGCCTGATTGACAGACCTTGCAAAACCCCAGTGCTGGTTAAACCAACTCTGTCTCCTCTGCACCTACAGCCTCAAAGCTGAACAAGGCTGAAGAAACGCCCTTAGTTCTTCTATCTCACTCTAAATCCATAATCGTAGAGGTCAAGCAACAATTCTACATTTGCTGACTGTATTCACGCCCCTCCCCGCATCTTCTAGAAGACTCTTTCACACCTTCTCATCTCTCCTCAACCCTCCATACCTTTCTCCTGGTCCTTGCTCATAGCTGATGACACTGCTTCCTGTGTTGCTGATAATGTAGAAGCCATCAGAAAAGAGTGCCCACATTCGTCTGCTGTCATGCCTATTGACTGACTTGCATCAGTACCCATTTACCCTACCTTTTCCTGGTACAGTGGACGAACTGTCTGTGTTCCTATTTAAGACCAAGGTCCACACTTGAACACAGATCTCACCTTCTAGGGCCACTCAACAATTCTCCCTCCCTCTTACAGATCATGACATTTTTTTCTTTCTCTACTAGATTGTTCCTATCAACGTAAAACCTGTTTTAGGATCTCTCATCTTAAAGGACCCCTCTCATGTTCCCACAGTCACCCTCGAGTTACTACTCCATTTCACTATTCCTTTTTATATTCCAATTCTTCTAAAATGTGTCCATGTTTGGTCTTTACTTCCCCTTTTCCCATTCTCTCTTCAGCTCACTCCGATCCAATGAAACAGCCATATCAGGGTCACCAGGGTTTTCCCAATTGCCAATCATTGTCAATTTCAACTTCACTGAAACATCAGCAACATCTGACATGTCTGCCACTTCTTCCCTTTGTTATAATAGCAGATGTTACCCTTGTATCAACCTGCTAGGGCTACCATAACAGAATACCACACATTGGCTGGCTTAAATCACAGAAATACATTTTCTTACGGTTCTATATGCTAGAGGTCCAAGATCAAGGTGGCATCGGGGTTGACTTCTGGTGAGGCCTCTCTTTTCAGTTTGTTGATGGCTGCCTTCTTGCTGTTTCCTCATATAGCCTTTCCCCTGTGCCCCTGTCGGGGGAGAAAGAGAGAGATCTGGTGTCATTTCCCCTTCTCACAAGAACACTAGTCCTTAGCACACCAATATTATGACCTCATTCAATCTTAATTACCTCCTTGAAGGCCTTATCTCCAAACACATTCACACTGGGGGGTTAGGGCTTCAGCATATGAATTTGGGGGGATACCACTCAGTCCATAACAACTTTAAAATTATAGTCTGTTTTCCACCTAGTCTTAATACGATTCTTTTTAGGATGGCAGTCAGATGAACTCATTCTTTAACCTGACACTCTCCAACAGCTTCTCATCTCACTCCATAAAAGCCAAAACCTTACACTGCCCTCCCCTGATTGATCCCACCCTACCCCCGCCATCCCCTATGGCCTCACCTTCTCCCATTATGCCCCTTGCTCCCTCCACTCCAGCTACAAGGAACCCCCTGTTATTCTTCGTACACACTCTCACCTCTGTATTTTCTGCTATTCCATAAACTTCGTCTCATTTTACCCCAATATCCACACTGCTGGCTCCTTCACTTCCATAAACTCTCTTTGGTCAAATATTATTTTATTAAGGATACTTTCCACTACTGCCCTATAGAAAATAGCAATTCCCTACTCTCAGCTCTCCCTCTACCCATTCCCCATTTTATTTATATTTCTCTTCCCACTAAAATATAGTCTTTATAAGAGAAGAACTTTTGTTTTGTTTACTGTGGTATCCTCAACACCTAAAACAGACCTGACACATAGTGGGTTTGAAATTTAGGCACATGAAATGTTGTTTGAATGTAGACAAATACCCAAGTGGGAATCCTATAAAAGATGGTTTGAGAGATGCAAGGAAGTCAATAGGCAGAGGGAAGTTTATGGCTTGGATGACTGGGTTGATGATGATGATATGATAAACTGAGACAGGGAACAAAACACAGTCAGTAGAACAAGACTAGAGATAATGAGTTCAATACTAAATATAATGGGTTTGAGATGCCAGTAAGAATTGAATTATAGTTTGGGCCTAGGAAATGAATCTCATCTGGTGAAAGACGTGAGTAGTATCTACCAACATATGACTGCTTTTGAAGTGGATGATCTCCTTTAGATAAAGTGTATCACACAAAGAAGACCAAGAAAAGGCCTTAAGAAACTTCAACTGTTGACTGATACTGGGACCAGATTAATGGTGTTCCTTGTGTCTGAAAATATCTTTATGGTAGTATCACATTTATCTCAGACCCAACTCTGACTCTGAAACCTGGATAACTCTCCCCAGTAAACAACATCCCAGTAAGCTGATACCAGGCCCTCAACTTTCATGCTTTTCTTTTTAAACAAAAAAGAAAAGTGTATGACAAGGAATGATAGTGTTTCATACGTTCACTTCTTTCGAGATCACCAGCCTATTTCTTAGAGGTGAAATTTCTATTTTCCAAGGGGCTGGAGAGAAAAGGTGACTGTCTTGCCGTGGCTTCCATGAGGCATAGGACACTGGGTCTTTCAACGAAAAGCTTACTGTGCTAATTCCTATTCCAATTAAATCTGTGTCAGTCTTCGGAGAGAGCTGGGCTTTGCGATCTCATCAGTAAGCATGCAGAACCATGTACTGGACTTTGTGGTCTTTTGGCCATGCAGCATCCACTGCCTCTTTGTGGGTATCAACGCATCCTCCATTTCCTTTATTAACCTCCTTTCTCCACTCTCCTAATACAAAATTCTGGCGTAGTTGACACCACCACTCTGCCCCAGCAATGGGTATGTGACTCAGACTGCATGAGAAGAAAATTCCATCCTCCTGGCCACAGTGATTCATTTGGGGGTGAGCTTATGACCTCGGGGCTGATGGGAGTCAGTTCCAGCTTGCATCTGGACTATCTAGTGAATGGAGTTCTATTTCTCCATGAGATGTGAACTTGAAGGATGCTGGGTTGGAGCTCCAAGTTTCCCACAGAACTGGGAATGAAGCCACTAAAGAAGGCAGAATGAAGAGATGATGGCTGAACTGGTTCTGGTGGCATCATTTTAGCCCCTGGATCGAGGCAATCTCAAGTTAGATCTGGCCTGACATATTGCCATTCCCAAGCCAATACAGTCTTCTTTTGTTTCTGCTTAAGCCAATTTGAATTGGGTTTTCTGTCATTTGTAAATCAAACAGTCTAATACAGAGAAGACGGTGGGAGTTCAGACATCTGTAAGAAGAAAATTCCAGACCACAGTCTGCAGATAATCTGTGGGGAGACAAAACCCCCACATCATTCCCACAGCCAGGTCTGTATCAGGGTTACCCGTGAACTCTGAATCTACATTTCAGTTTCTTTAGGGTTAAGTTGATGAAGGAAGTCCATTTCAGGTGCAATTGGCACTTTTGACTCAGTTCCCATCTACTAGAGGCAAGATTTGTTCTGCTCTCACAAACCCAGGGAGTACAAGATCAGGATTTCCTTAGAGACGCAAGACAATGTGAAGCAGGTTGCCAGCTCTGTTCTGCTCCTTAGAATAAGTTAGAGCTATAAGCAATGCCACTGCAATTCCAGGACCTAGGTTTACTTGAGTGAACCTAATAAACTTGTCCCCAGGTTTCCTGCTCTCCAGCTTGGGGGTTTGATTGGCATCATAATCAATTTATCAATGATCTGGGCCCAAAGGGATTTTGATCTCAATATTTTTCTCCTTCAGCCTCCTCCCATTCAGGCAGAAAATTAACAAAATGTGTTGATTAAATAAGTTTTAAAAATAAATCTAGGGCTTCCCTGGTGGCACAGTGGTTGAGAGTCTGCCTGCCGATGCAGGGGACGCGGGTTCGTGCCCCGGTCCGGGAAGATCCCACAGGCCACGGAGCGGCTGGGCCCTGAGAGGCCCGCGTACTGCAAAAAAAAAAAAAAAAAATCTATTTTCTTTTTACAGTGATCAATTAACAGGAGGTCAAGTAAAATTTTACTATATCCACATGGCAAACTACTGGAAGAGGTATTTTTTTTTTTTTTTTGGTTTGTTTGTTTTTGTTTCTTTCCCCCCACCCCCCCACCCCAAAGGGAATAGGAGCTGGCACTGCCTACATAAACCTTGTTCTTTTCATCCTCTGACAAGGATTCCCAAAGGAAGATCCTGGGAGATACTATCTATCCCAGCAGGAAAACAAACAGAATTCCATCCTGCTTTTGAAGTTTTTCACTTTTAAACTATTGCTCTTGTGATGATAAGCCCTTTTGAGATTGACTTTTTTTTAATGGACGTTCTGAAAGTGTTCAAATCGGAAGCAAAACAAAGTCACCTTTGGATTTCTTTTTTTGTCAAGTATACTTTACTGAAAACTGAACACCTCATTAGCATGGAAAAAAGAGATCAACCAAGTAGTCTGGCATTTAGCTCCAAAATTGGGTGTTCCTGGGTAGAGTCTGATGGTCTCCATAACCCAGGCTCCAAACTTTAGTATGCCATTAAACCCTGTCCCAAGCATTGTCTTAATGCAGTGGCAGTGCTTTTTCCTCCACTCCTGCTGTCTAGAAAAATGCACATTATAACTCAGCCTGCTGAGAAAATGTTCATTTTATCTCTGAACCCTCATGACCATTTTGAAATTAAGAGACAATGTTTTGAGGGGAAGTGGTAGAGAAGGAGATTCTTGTTGCTATTGGAATATGAGTGAGATATTCCTAGCCTTCCTCTAGCAACAGGCATTCAGCAGAGTCAAACTAGCATTCTTAGGGCTTCCCTGGTGGCGCAGTGGTTGAGAATCTGCCTGCCAATGCAGGGGACACGGGTTCGAGCCCTGGTCGGCAATTGATCCCACATACCGCGGAGCAACTAGGCCCGTGAGCCACAACTACTGAGCCTGCGCGTCTGGAGCCTGTGCTCCGCAACAAGAGAGGCCGCGATAGTGAGAGGTCCGCGCACCGCGATGAAGAGCGGCCCCCGCTTGCCACAACTAGAGAAAGCCCACGCACAGAAACGAAGACCCAACACAGCAAAAATAAATAAATTAATTAATTAAAAAAAAAAACTAGCATTCTTAGACACGCAACAAATAATTGTTGGAGGCCCATAATGGTATCGACATTTGTTATCCCTCGTCCTCTAGGAAGAATATCTAGCCAGCATATTGACAAATATTATTTATCACTATAAAGCCTATCCATGTCAAGCCTGAGAGAAGTTTGCTTTGGCTGATTCCCATATAGCCCAGTTACAATATTTTTATGTAAGTTGTGAATGCCAGTGGCATTGGATCTGAGCAGTCAATTCACAGAAGAAAAATTGAACAGCCAAAAAAAAATTAAAACCCATATGAAAAAATGTTCAGCCTCATAACTAATTTAAAACATCCAACTTTAAACATCAATGACATATAACCCAATTTAGTCTTCACAGGGGAAAGCCTAGATCCTTCCTAATGCCTTTGGAATTCTTCAGAATCACTTATAATTCTTTTCACGTCTTATTTCACTTTGGCTGAATGAGTTGCGCACGTGGATGGAGCATCTTGTTATTTCATAATGCTGTCCTTTTTTTGTAAACAATGTGCCACAAACATAGACCATATCCCCTTTCCTTAATTTTCATACAAAGAACAGATTTACCAAAGGCTTATGGTGACAGAAAGGTTATGAGTCGGATTTCTCTAAGCCCTACTTATTTTAAGGGCTGCCCCGCCTCCTCTGTTTTCTGAATACCTGTCCCGGGACTCAGCCCCGCCCATGCCCCCACCTCTGCCCTGAATCTCCTACCTACACATCAAAACTCAACATCCCTCATTTTTTTCCTGCAGTTTTTCACCCACTACTTGGCTCAGGCATTCTGAGACACTGATATTTTCCCCTGAATAATAAATCTCTCTTCTGTGTCCCACCCTCTGCACAGAAAAACTGAACCGACAAGACTTTGAAAGCTCCTGCCTTGACCTTCCGTCCAGTCCACAAGATTCTCTGAAAAGAATGGAATGGTTGAGATATTTGTTTTCTCATTTTTTTGAATTATGCCACCTCCTTTGAAAAGCAGAAACGGCTGCAATCAGTCTGGGCTTTAAGTATACATTTTAAAATCTTTTTTATTAAATAATTAAGCTCTTCACAATAATAATACTCAACGCCAGTGAGGGTATAGTGAGATAGTCACAGTCACACATGACTACCAGGAATGCAGACTGGTAAAAATTTGCTGGAGAGCAATATAAAAAAAGAGCATTAAAATCAAGACATTCTAAAGAATTCATACTTCTGAGCCTAGTAATTCGATGTCCATAAATTTATGCTAGAAATAGCGATTTATGAATTGCTTTTTATGTATAAGATGTTCCTTACAGTATTGTTTATAACAAGAAATTTAAAAGTCCAATGATAAGAGAATAATTGAATAAATGATAGTATATTCATACAAAATGCAGCCATTAAAAATTGGGGGTTTTTTGAGGAAATTATAAGGCATGGGAAATGTGTTATTCCTGTTACTGGACTTAAGTTCTCTAAAAACATGATTAATTCATATTTGTAACTCCCAAATTTTAACACAGTGCTTGCCATGTGATATGTGCACAAAAAACGTATACATGCATTTGGTGAATGGTGAATAAATGAATGAAGAAACGAGTGAATTTTCGCTTGTTGAAATTCCCTTTCTCTTTCTCTAATGCTTTATAGTTCTACGTGATCTCTACCCTTTTGGAATATACAATTAAGATGCGAAGACAGGATAAAGACACGTAACAAGAGTGAACAAAAGAAGACTCTTTACAAGGCTTTACTGACTTCCTGTTTCCAGTCCCTCTGGTAAGGAGCTTGGAAGTCACCACTCCATCCTAACAAAAGGTAAAAAGCTACACAACCTGAAAAATCAACAACTCCTCTTGGATCCATTAGAGAGGACAGAGGGCAAACCACTGCCCCCAAGACTGGAAAGACAGATAGGTGAATACAGGGACTCATGGATTGCCAGAGCAGAAATACATAATTGGAAACCTCTGTGGGAACCAATGGCAGGTAGGAAAACGTGAACTATAACTGATGAATTGCTGGAGGGTCAGTGCAGACAACTCTGAGAGTTATGATGAAGTACCACATCATGTTCACACTGTGGGGAGATGGAGGGGTGGGGGAAGAAATCTGAAACGTCCCGGCGAAAACTCGTAAACCGATCTCCACTGCTTGAATAAACAGACCCAAGTATATCAGCTACCAACCCTTCAAGAGATATATAGTATTCATGATCAAAGGTTCGCACACTGTCCCGGAAATCGCAGTAAACTTCTCCCACCCATACACCTACTCTCTCCAACAGTTTGAGAAGGCGAACGTAGCTAAGTAATTGATGAAGAATTTGGATTTACACCTGCTAACCGACTCAAACTCTTTTTTGTTCAGCCGTTAGTCTTGACACCAAGTTTCCAACAAAGCACAGGTCTTATAAAATTACCTGGTTAAAGATCTTCCAAATTAATACATTCAGCAAAGAAAAAACTTCAGTAAAGGTGAGATTAAGACAAATGACAGAAATACTGTATATCTATTTACGTACTATAGCCCTTTGGAGGGTCATAAACTATAATGATATCCAATAATCTTTCCCCCGTCCCACCCTGGCCAA
Source organism: Phocoena phocoena (assembly GCF_963924675.1). Taxonomy (NCBI): domain Eukaryota; kingdom Metazoa; phylum Chordata; class Mammalia; order Artiodactyla; family Phocoenidae; genus Phocoena; species Phocoena phocoena. Next base: position 89,837,247 of record NC_089229.1, read on the forward strand.
ACCAAGTTTTGTTCCTTTGGGGGCAATATTATCCCCATTGAGAATGAATGGTCTGCACTAAATCTGATGGGGAAAAAAGCTATTTAAAGTGCAATGCTCTTAAAATGCAGTGCCGGACGTGTGGAATTACCTTTGCGTGTAAGAGTCACAGCATATATAAAAGAGAGCACATCGTTCTCTTACGCATTTCATTCAATCAGTTTATTTTTTTTTCCAAAAGGTTCCTATTTCTTTGAAACTTGGGGGTGGGGTGGGGGTAGTGAGAAGTGAAATTTAGAAAGAAAAGAAAACTTTGACAATAGAAAAGCAGCAAATGATTAAATTAGAGATAAAATTCACTATCTGTTTGAGCACTCCTGACATGCCTTTGATAGATTGCTATTGGCAATTCTCTACATAGTGCCTTGCATTTCTCTCTTCGCCCCTCTCTCCCATTCTCTCTCAATCATTCATTCTGCATATAACATACACAGCCACGTATCTATATCACTGAGAAAGGATCAATCATTTTTTTCCCTATGCTGCTGAGACATACAATATTTATCACAGGTTATAGCAAAGAAGAAAAGAAAAATCTAAGAATATTCCCTTCAGCTGTATTTACGTTGTGGAACCAGAGTGTACCAGTCTTCCTCGTTTTGTTTAGTCGTCCGCTCAACCCAGAACGATCTGTAGTGCAACCAGGGTGATAAAGTTAGGTACCCACTGGCCGCTGGAAGGAAAAACAGACCCGCTTATTGGGGATCTTCCTCACCGTATTAAACACGACTCCCATTCGGCAAACTCCCTTCCATTTCTTTAAACCTCTCAATACCTTGTAAATCAAATATTTATCAACTGAGAACCTCTTTTCTAGCTGTCTGATGTTTCAGCTCTGACAAAGTTGGACACTAGCCAGTTGGTGAAGAGACCTGTTAAAGGAAATCAGCCACAAGAAAAAGAAAAACTCTATTTCATTTTTATTTCAAGGAGCAAACTGCCAACGACCTCCCCCTACTTTTTCTTTAAACTTGCGCTCGTAAGAATGCTTGCGTGGAAGGAACAGGCCTGGCTCCTCATTTAGTCAACAAATATTTACTGGACAGTCATCAGGTCTTTGCATCCTTGCAATCCATGTTTAAAAGTTGCTGAATGGCTATTAAGGTGACATTGTAACCAATAGGCAAGTCACAGGAGTACATGCCTAAGACATAGTGGTTTACAAAGGTGAACAAGGATCGGTATCCAACCGTATTGCTACAGGAGGATAGAGGAGCTGTTTATAGAAAGCTTTCTGAAGGAGACAAGCCCTGAACTCTGACTTAAAACAGAAGGAGGAATCCATATGGTGAGTGGGCAGAGGGAGGCTACAAATCTATGTGAAGGCACAACTGGCTTATTTCCAGGAAAAGGAATCGCGGCAACAAAGTTACCACGTAGATGGACCACATTTAAAATGTCAGAACCATTTTCAGAACTGTTCTATAACCAGTTATATAGACTGCAGCCTAAAGTAACGCCATCAATAATTACCTACGAAATATCTTCAGTTAAGAAACTTCAGTGTCATGAGTAATATCGCATCCACTGTAGTTACTGGCTTATCGATTTTGGGAAAGACATACTCAACACACTGAACACAAATTGGGTTACCCAAGACCAAAGTGCAGCCTGTATTTTGTTCTGAACTCTGATACACCACAGAATGACGAGTGGCAATTTTTAAACATATGCACTCTCAGGACCCACCGCTGGAGTTTCTATTCCAATGGATCCAGGGGTATAGCAAGGCATCAGTGGTTTTCAGAAACTCTACAGATGACCCTAAATTGCACTACAATTGCAGACTATGGTTCAACATGGCAACAATTTCCAAAATCACTGGCTTCAACTTAGTACTTTAGCACGTCTGCATACTGTTTCAAAAGTTGGGTCTTTAGCCTACCCTGCATTTTCCACTTTCAGAATCTACACTCCCTTTTGGGAGAAAAGTCATGAACACTGCACTTCCCAGATGCTACAGCTAAGGATTTCTGCATAATCGTATTAGTCCCTTGCACTTAACACTAATGTAAGAACTCCTGCGTGGCGTAAGTATGCCACCATATTTGCAAAAGCCCAATAGCTGTCACATGACCAAGAATTTATGTAAACAGTATTGCTGGTTTATATCAGGGGTGTGTGTGTGTGTGTGTGTGTGTGTGTGTGTGTGTGTAACTAAAGAAGAAAAGAGAGAAGATAAAGTTCTGGTCCAGCTCTCATATCAAGTGCCTACACAGCATCAGGCACCTTGCTGGGCACTGGGCACCTTGCAATTCCTGGTGGTATCACCAACCTTGCTTTCATGAATCTTAAGAGTACAGCAGAAAAGGCAGAAAATAAATAAGTACACAACATATCATGACTCATATAGTAAGTACTGGGAAGAAAATCAAGGAGGTACAGTGACAGGGGAAGGAAGGAAAAAGCCTTCTCAGGAGAGTCAGAGAAGGTCTCTTTAAAGTAGTGACATTTAACATTTAAGCTTTCAGCTAAGACCTGATGGATAAGATGGTGTTACAGGTATATGAGAAAACCTGGGGCTGGAAAGAACTTAACCATCCTGGGCCATCTATGAAATGATGAAATCGAACATCATGGTTTCAAATGATACTTCCTGCTCTAAAATTCTATAAAGAACAGACTCAAGTAATTAGTGGGTAAATAGGGAAATGAAAAGCATTAAGCAAAGCATTTTACTCCAATCTGATAGACATGCTAAAGTTAGAGATGGAAAAGATCTGTCTAATTCCAAATCCACCAATTGGTTTAATGACCCAGAAATGAGGTTACTCACCTTTTCATATTAGTATAACCAGGAACCTCTACTCACAGGTCATCTATGTGGCATTTCTTGAAAACACTACTTTAAAAGGGAAAGCTTAATGGACAAAAATACATAAATGAATAATGTAAAACAAAGACAGGAATCAATTATTCTCATTAGTCAAAAGGACAGAACAAGAACTAATGGCTTTTAAGCTGTAGTAGGGAAAACCTGGGTTAAATAGAGCAGAACCTCACTAATTCTCACTTCAATAATTTCCAAACCCTATAATTTCCAGTAAGAAAACTAGTAGTCTTGGCTACATTTCAATAAGCATTTAATAACACAAAGGTAGATAAAGAGCTCTCACAAACTAGGTTCTATTACTCTTCAAAATATGCTGCAGGAATATCTGCGAGGTAGAGTCCCACATAATGGTACTAATAAAGTAAAAGTCCTTTGTAAAAAGTAATAAGTTCAATATAAATGTTGTGGGGCTTCCCTGGTGGCGCAGTGGTTGAGAATCTGCCTGCTAATGCAGGGGACACGGGTTCGAGCCCTGGTCTGGGAGGATCCCACATGCCGTGGAGCAACTAGGCCCATGAGCCACAATTACTGAGCCTGCAGGTCTGGAGCCTGTGCTCTGCAACGGGAGAGGCCACAACAGTGAGAGGTCCGCGCACCGCGATGAAGAGTGGCCCCCATTTGCCACAACTAGAGAAAGCCCTCGCACAGAAACGAAGACCCAACACAGGAAAAATTAATTAATTAATTAATAAACTCCTACACCCAACATCTTCTTTAAAAAATATATATATATATATATTTATAAATGTCGCTATGGCAGCCTCCTGTCCTTATAGAACTTTCTCTCTCAGTTGAGCTTTTATTCCCAAGATCAATAAATCATCGGGGGGTTTCCATATAAAAATGTGAATTAGAAATCAGACATCAGAGTGTCTTCTTTCCACCAGGAAGAAGATTTGTTTCATAAAATTTTCTACTGTATTTATTTTAAATTGATACATACATCACACAGAAAGATGAAAATTGTCCTCCAATGTCATCTTTTCTATATATTCAGAATACAAAGAAAAGCACTACTTCAAAATAAAACAAAAAACACTTGAGTAAATTATGTTATGTCTGTTTTAGCATTGAAGAGGCCAACCTTTCCTCTTTAGCTTAGAAAGTTCATGGTTAAGCTTGGGCGTGGAGTGATTCAACACTGGATTGGTGGCCTCTACCACGTGCTGAGGGGCTGCAACCTTCCATGGACATATCAGCAATTTGTGATCCAAGAGTAGAATGTGTCTGGGTTAAAACTGAGGATATAAACTGTTGTGTGAAAGGCAATGTCTTATCAGATAAAATGCCTTACAGAGAGGACTACAGTGAGCTGGAAATAAAAAAGTAAAAGGTATAGCAAAATGGCCAAGTGGGTAATGCCAAATAAATGCTACTAGTAATATCAGCCAGTGTTTACTGGGCAAGCACTATGTTTCAGGTGCTTCTGGAACTCTTTATTACTTCTTTTCATCTTCACAATAACCCTCAGGGGACGTATTGTTATTATTCTTATTTTCAAGACCAGGAAAAAGAGACTTGTTGAGATTAAGTAACTTTCCCGATTTCAACAGTAAGTGGTAGAACTGGAATTTGAACCCAGAAAGTCTCATTCCAACCCCTATTCTCTGAATGTATACACTGCAATTCAAGCTATAAGCACATAAGATGATTTGTGGGGGAAGAGTGTTAAACCAATCTATTTGGTTATTCCCAATTCAAAGACATCTTAAATCTCCTATATTAAACCCATGTCAGGAGGACTCAAATCATAGGGTTCCTTCCAAAATGAAAAAGGCATAAGCCTTCTTCTATGATGATCTGGCAACAAGGTTTATTGTCCTAAGGTAGAAGGCCCATTTGATACATAGTGGAAAAGGCCCACCCCTTTCAGTCCATGGGATTGTGGGAAAATTTTGGAAGACAGAGGTAGAAAAAGAAAGCAGATATCAGAGTCTTTTATTATTTTCTTCTCCTACCTTACCTTCCTCATGATTTTGTAGAATTAAAGGGGTTAGATGTAAAGAAAGCTGAAAGAGGCTGCTTTACGCATTCTCCTTACCTACGAGAAGCAACAGTAATGTAATCTCAATGGCTCATCATGTTCAGGGAAAAGGAAAGCCAGAAGTCAGCTCCCCTGACCTCCCCCAGTCCCTGATGATGGAGATGGGATTGAGAAATTGAACTGCAAATTAGAAATTAGTTCAGTCTTAACCAAGCGGAAGAGAATGGGGGATGGGTTACACCAGTATCACACTTCAGCCCTGGTACTATTAGAAGAAGAATAGGAAAAGCTGTACTTGAGCACTCAGTTCCAGGGGCAGCTCAGAACAGCCATCCCTTGGCAGAGATCAGCAAGGTACAAAACACAGTGACTCATGGTCAGGTAAGCAATTACCCTCTTCCATGTACCTCAATGCCGTGGTAAAGAAAAGATGGTTATGAAGGTTTGAATTGTGTTCCCCCAAAAAGATATGTTGATGATATCACTTATATGTGGAATCTAACACAAATCAACATATCAACGAAACAAAAACAGACTCACAGATACGGAGAACAGACTTGTGGTTGCCAAGGGGGAATGGGATGGGGGAGGGATGGATTGGGAATTTGGGATTAGCAGGTGCAAACTATTATATATAGAACGGATAAACAACAAGGTCCTACTGTATAGCACAGGGAACTATATTCAATATCCTGTGACAAACCATAATGGAAAAGACTATGAAAAAGAATATATATATGTATAACTGAGTCACTTTGCTGTATAGAAGAAATTAACACAACACTGTAAATCAACTATACTTCAGTAAAATTTTTAAAAAAAGATATGTTGAAATTCTAACCCCCAGTACTTCAGAGTGTGACTTTATTTGGAACTAAGGTTGTTTCAGGTGTAATTAGTTAAAACAAGGTCATACTGAAGTAGGGTGGTCTCCTAATCCATATGACTGATGTCCTTGTAAGAAGATGGCCATATGAATACAGAGATACACAGGGGGACACCACGTGAAGATGAAGGCTGAGACTCGAGTTATCCAGCTGCAAGCCAAGGAATGCCAACGATTGCTAGCGTACTACCACACGTTAGGAATGGGCAAGGAAGGAGGCCCCTAAAAGTTCTGGGCAGAGCACGGCCCTTGATTTCGGACTTCTGTCCTCCAGACCTGTGGACAATAAATGTCTGTGTCTTAAGCCACCCAGTTTTTGGTACGTTGCTGTAGCAGGCAACGAGGAAACTAATCTAATGGGCTTGGAGATGGAATTCCGAAAGACTGAGCATTTTATTTGAGCCATCTACAGAGAGGCTGATTTACATAAAGAGACTATTTAAACACTAGACTAAAAAATAGCTGGGGTTTTCTTCCCCCACTATCCAGTGGGTGGGAGCTTGTGAAAAAGGTGAGCTTACTATTGAAAAATGAAGAATTTACATTTTCTTTGCGCATCTGACTATAGTGTGAGTATATTTGTGACCTCACATCATGTGATTACTGAAACTGTCAGAATTTTGCTTCCTAGATAAATAAGAAAACATGGTCAGGGCAGTAAATAGTCCTATGTGGTTGAATGGCAGCAAGTGAATGCATGAAAGCAAGGCACACTGTTTTCTCAATTTTCCCAATTTGCTTATTTAAACAACTTTTTCTGTTTTAATCCCCTTAAGTGTGTTGCCAGAAATTCCAGTATTACGAAGGGTGTTGACACACAGGTTTATGAGAACCTCTGCTCATTATTCTCTCCCTCAGACACACTGTCGACCAGACTCGCTTATTAAACACACACTGTGGGCTGGGCACTGCAGTTATCATGTCAAAAAGATATAATCTGTCTCCTCGAAATAGTCAAGTAAGTCATGGACTATAGGGAAGTGTGTTAATTATGTAGCAGGATATTATTTTTTTTAATAACTTTCTCAAATTGGAGTAAAATGCTGGAAGGATGAAGAGAGACAGTGAGACCGCTATGGTAAATCTACACAGAGCCACAAGAAATCAGGAAGATTTCTTACCTAGTAAGGCATGAGAGCAGCTGTGGTCAGAAGGGGCCATGTGGATGATGGAGTAGATTCTTTTTCTGGGAATTTCCTGAAAAAACACCAAAAACTAGGTGACTTAAAACAGCAGAAAAATATTCTCTCAACAGTTCTGGAGGCCAGAAGTGCAAAATCAATGGGTCAGGGACTTCCCTGGCAGTACAGTGGTTAAGACTTTGCCTTCCAATACAGTGGATGCGGGTTCGATCCCTGGTCGAGGAGCTAAGATCCCACCTGCCTCGTGGCCAAAAAACCAAAAAAACATAAAACAGAAGCAATACTCTAACAAATTTAATAAAAACTTTAAAAATGGTCCACATTTTAAAAATCTTTTTTTTAAGCAATGTTGCAGGCATCTGCTTTATATATATATATATATATATATATATATATATATATATATATATACATATATATATAATTTATTTATTTTACTTATTTATTGTTGGCTGCATTGGGTCTTCGTTTCTGCACGCGGGCTTTCTCTAGTTGTGGCGAGCAGGGGCTACTCTTAGTTGCAGTGCATGGGCTTCCCATTGCGGTGGCTTCTCTTGTTGCGGAGCACGGGTTCTAGGCATGCAGGCTTCAGTAGCTGTGGCATGCGGACTCAGTAGTTGTGGCTCGTGGGCTCTATAGTGCAGGCTCAGTAGCTGTGGTGCATGGGCTTAGTTGTTCCGTGGCATGTGGGATCTTCCCAGACCAGAGCTCGAACCCATGTCCCCTGCGTTGGCAGGTGGATTCTTAACCACTGTGCCACCAGGGAAGCCAAAAAATCTTTAAAAAAACAAAAAAATCGGGCTTCCCTGGTGGCACAGTGGTTGAGAGTCCGCCTGCCGATGCAGGGGACACGGGTTCGTGCCCCGGTCCAGGAAGATCCCACATGCCGCAGAGCGGCTGGGCCCGTGAGCCATGGCCGCTGAGCCTGTGTGTCTGGAGCCTGTGCTCCTCAACGGGAGAGGCCACAACAGTGAGAGGCCCACGTATCGCAAAAAAAAAAAAAAAGAAAGAAAGAAAAAGAAAAAAATCAATGGGTCAGCAGGGCTGTGCTTCCTCTGAAGGCTCTAGGGAAGGGTCTGCTCTGTGTTCTCAGCTTGCTGTGGTGCTGGCATTCCTTAGTATCCATTGGCTTGTAGACACATCACTCCAATCTCTGCCTCCATCTTCACTTGGCCTTCCTCCTATGTCTCTTCTGTTTCTTCAAATCTCTCTCTCCTTATGAGGACATCAGTCATTGGACTTAGGGCCCATCTTAATCCAGTATGACCTCATATTAACTTGATTACATCTGCAAAGATCCAATTTCCAAATAAGGTGGCATTCACAAGTACTAGGGATTAGAACTTTAACATATCTCTTGGGGGACAGAATTCAATCCACACGTGGGGTGATGGATATTTAGAAGATGCTGGCTTTTTTTTTTTTTTCCTTATAAACAAAAGACATTTAATTCTTAAAGTTCTGGAGTCTGGGAGTTCACAATCAAGGCGCCAGCAGACTTGGTTTCTGGTGAAGGCAAGCTTTCTGGCTTGTAGATGGCTGTCTTCTTGCTGTGTCCTCACATGGCAGAGGGAGAGGGTACTCTTTTGGTCTTCTTATAAGAGCACTAATCCCATCATGGGGGCCCCACCTTCATGACCTCATCTAACCCTAATTACCTCCCAAAGGCCCCATCCCTAAATTCCATCACACTGGGGGTTAGGGCTTCAACACATGAATCTGAGAGAAGACACATTCAGTCCATAACAAAGATCACATGTTCTGCCTCTCCAGACCCTCCCCTCTCTCCAAGCTTGAGCACAATGCAAGGGCCCTAAAACTCAGTCTCTAATCCAGAAGAAGAAGGCTAAATCTCCAATGGACTGACATTAAGTATCAATCACCTTGGGAGAAAACAGTGTCTTAATATATAAATTGAGCTGTAGCCTCCTTATACATTTTGCTTTCCTAGGTAGTGGACTGAAATTCAGACACATGACAATATATTTGAGGAGATGTACAAAATATTTTTGAAGCACAAAGAAGAGCAGGGAAACCAGACTGAGGAGCTAGGAAGTGTTTCTCAGAAGCAGTGGCCTTAAGCTAAGCCCCTCAGAAAGAGTAAAAATTAAATGCACAGCAATAAGAGATAAGAAAAATGCAAAGGCCTTCCTGGCAGAGAACCATGTGAGCTTAGGTACAGAGTCAAGTAAGAGTACTCAGGGCACTGGGATTCTTGCAGTATGACTTGACGTAAGAGTTGTATGAGGAAAAGAAGGAGATGGGGCTAGAGAGGTGGGCTGCGGCCAGATCGCGGATGTCAGAAGGATGACTCCAGCAGGTACGTGAAAGAGAGTGTGAGAAAGGCACCACTGGAGATGGAGACGAGTTAGATTACTGCAATAAATCTCCCTAAAACAATGGAGACCTGAAAGAAGACAGTCGTGGAGGGATGGAAAGGAAATATATCTAATCACAAGGAGAAAGTTAATACAACCCCCGGTTTTCTCAGCTGGATGACCAAGAGCAGCAGCGTTCAGCATTTTGACTGTGATCCATGTTAGGAAGCATTTTACATTGAGACACTGTGTACACACATCCACACACCACGCTTGCATTCACACTTATGAATAACTGAGACTAAAGTTTCACAAAACAATACTGAGCCTTACTATATGTAATGCACTCTGATATTTTCAATTCTGTTTCTGTTGTTAAATGCTGGTCACAGATGACTAGATAAAGAAGATGTGATATATGTGTGTGTTTATATATATTTATATATATATATATATATATATATATATATATATATATATGCATGCAGTGGAATATTACTCGGCCATAAAAAAGAATGAAATAATGCCATTTGCAGCAACATGGATGGACACAGAGATTATCATACTAAGTGAAGTAAGTCAGACAGAGAAAGACAAATATCATATGATATCACTCACATGTGGAATCTAAAAAAAAATGATACAGATGAACTTATTTACAAAACAGAAATAGAGTCACAGACATTGAAAACAAGCTCATGGTTACCAAAGGGGAAAAGAGGAGAGGGGATAAATTGGAAATTTGGGATTAGTAGATACACACTATTATATATAAAATAAACAACAAGGACCTACTATATACCACAGAGAATTATATTCAATATCTTGTAACAACCTCTAATGGAGAAGAATCTGACAAAGAATATATATATACATATACATATATATATATATATAACTGAATCACTTTGTTGTATACCTGAATCACTGTAAATCAGCTATACTTCAATTTAAAAAAAACACACGTTTTACTGTTCCTACAGTATAAAAATAAATGAATAAAGAAATACTGGTCACAACCCATTAAATTAATTTCACAACCCATTAATGTGTCACAGTTTAGAACGTGTTTAGGAAATCACTTACTGAGGGGATGATAACACTGTCACAACAAAAGTAAACACAGGAGGAGAAGTTGCAGCAAAGGAGGCAAGATGAAGAATCAAGTTTTAGATATTTTGATTTTGATGTGCCGGGACTAAAGCTTCTCTGGGCAGCTTTGGTTCAGACTATAGTCATCCCTCAGTTTCCACGGGGATTGGTTCCAGGACCCCTGGGGAATAACAAAATCCAAGGATGCTCAAGGCCCTTGTATAAAATGGTGTAGTATTTGCACATAACCTGTGCACATCCTCCAGTAAACTTCAAATAATCTCTAGCTTACTTATAATACCTAATACAATATAAATTCTATGTAAATTGTTGTCAGCTTGCAGCGAATTCAAGTTTTGCTTTGGGGAATTTTCTGGAATTTTTCTTTCAAATATTTTGGACCTATGGCTGGATGAACCTATGGATATGGAACCCAAGGATCCAGAGGGCCAACTGTATACAGTTGCCTGAAGATCTGAACTTTGGCTCTAGAGATGACCTTCTAGGGAGGCCTATCTGAGGAGAAATCTGCTGGGTCCACAAGAGGCATCCCCACGGCTCTCACCTCCAGGCCCAGGTACTGCTTTGCTGTGTGCCCCTGTTGCCCTGCAAAAAGAAGAAATCATTTTCCCTGATCATGTATATGTTTAAGTAAACGTTGGACAAAGATCAAAGTCAATTAGTGTCTGAAAAAAAAATTGAAAATTGGGGCTTCCCTGGTGGCACAGCGGTTGAGAGTCCGCCTGCCGATGCAGGGGACACAGGTTCGTGCCCCGGTCCGGGAAGATCCCACATGCCACGGAGCGGCTGGGCCCATGAGCCATGGCCGCTGAGCCTGCGCGTCCGCAGCCTGTGCTCTGCAACGGGAGAGGCCACAGCAGTGACAGGCCCGTGTACCGCAAAAAAAAAAAAAAAGAAGTAAAAAATTGAAAATTAATAAATGAACCCAAGGAAGGAAAGGCACCCTCAGATTTTGAATTTCTGAAATTTCAAATGCATGCTGTTGACAGAGATGAACACTGGAGACAGAATTTTAAACCTCACAGCAATGCTTTTACTAGGCAGACGATGCACACGACCAAAGAATCAAGGATATAATCAGTTATTTCTGGAGTATATTTCTGTTCAACTTATTAGTTAGTTTCATAACACTCTGATAAACATAAAGGGGTACTCACTGAATATTCTGCAGCTTGAACTCTGCATACACACTGTCGACTCAAAAGAAAAAAACAAAAAGCACAACGTGAGAGTTGCGAGTTAAGTTTTATTTGGGGCAAAATGAGGACTGCAGCCCAGGAGACAGCATTTCAGATAGCTCCGAGAAACTGCTCCAAAGAGGTAGGGGTGAAGGTCAGCATGTATGTGATTTTGGTGAAGGGGGAGTACATGCAATTGAGCACATATTTTTTTTTGCAGAAGGTTTCTGTTAGTCACAAGCAACAGTCATCACCATGAAGGATTTTAGTGTTTCTCTAGATATGAGGAAAAACAAGAATTGGGCTCATAAAATTGGCACCTGAAAATATCTCTCTGAAGACCTGCTCTGCCAGTTTCTCCCAGAGCACAGAGCGCCTCATTTCAGCTCTCCACCCTGAATTCCTTTCAGGGGGTGTTAAAAGTCAGCAGCTGCAGCAGCTCATAACTAAATCCTCGTAGAGGGCGATGGCAAGTGCCAACGGCAAGGGCCAATTTGTAGCTGACAACACGCACATACACATACATACACATAGACTTCTCTTTTACCCTCCTTTTAAGCGTATTTGTCTCTCCCTCTCTCACTCTCCCATACTCTGGTCCCCTGACCCTCTCACACACATCTCTCTCCCCAACCTTGAACTCTGACAGATTCCCTGTTTCGCTACCAGCCACCACGAATTGGACCACCCCTCTCAGAGTATAAGTTATGAAGAAGGCTAAAATGTCATCATCATGACTTAGACAAGCAGAAGTTTTCCATTTCTATTTCAGTTGGGTATTGTGTGTTTAGTGGTAGTTTTCTTGTACTGGTTTTCTTTTCCCATCGACACCACAAGAAGTTGGCGTTCCCTCCATAGTCCTACCCTAGATTCCATTTCTTAACTTTATGCATCACTGGTTCCAGAAACTCTCATCTACTTTCACGGCGTCAACTACCATCTAGGCCTAATAAGCCAAGTCTCTCTCTTCATACCTCTTTTCTGAGTTCCAGAACTATTTCTAAACCCATCTAATTAGGTATCTCCACGTGGAGCTGTACAATTTTGATGTGTCCAAACAGAATTCATTTTTCATCCCCTCTCCCAACTCACCCCTTCCTAAACCCATGCCATCTCTCGCATTCTTGATATTAGTTCACTGGAGGAGAGAGGTCTTTTAAAGTAAAGGACTGATGGAAAGTCAAAATAACCCTGGTCCCAGAATTCTATTGCTTTAACAGAAGCTCTTCATCCTCATATAAGAAGGGGAGATTTGGGACTTTTTAACCAGAGAGTTCGTCTTATTAATCACTTTCAATAGCAGACTGTGTGGATCACCATGCAAAAGCACCCCACCATGCTGATTGAAAAAAAATCCTTTGGACTGCCAAATTCGGCTTGATCCCTCTCTTTCTTTCTCTTATGTTTCTGCTTGGTCTATGAATTTCAGCAGGCCAGTAGAGTCAAGTGAGAGCCTACCTAAAATGTGAAAACAAAAAATAAAGTTTCACTGAGGACTTCAAACCCCTTTAGCCCAAAGCTAGGACTCTTTAAAAAAAAAAAAAAATCCCGCCTGTTATCCCACTCTGTTCATCTAAAAAGCAGGTGCTCATTTGTAAACATCTGTGTTCTCCACCAAACACCTTCCAAGCAGGCACACAAGGAAAGCTTGGGTTTGAATGTCACAGCCTGGTTTGATAAGACACATCTAGCCTGTTAATTGGTCTCTAGGGTTTATTCATCTATCTCTTATCACTAAACTTGCTGCTCCTGAAGAGGAGACACAGAAAATTCTCAAGAGCTGGTGAGTAGCTTTATCAGGACTTGTAGCATTCTGTCAGTGTCTATGGTACTCAGCTGAAGAGGACCAAACTCTGGTTGAAGAGAGTAGCATGGCAGGGAGAATTTCTTTTTCCCCATCTGTTATGCACTGAATGTTTGTGACCTCCTGCCAAATTCATATGTTAAAATCCTAACCCTCAGTGTGACAGTATTAGGAGCTGGGGCCTTTGGGAAGTGATCTTATAGAAGAGACTCCAGAGAGCTTTCTTAACCCTTACCCTTATTTGAGGACATAGGAAAACAACGGTCACTTCTGACCCAGGAAGTAGGCTCTCATCAGATACCAAATAGATAGCAAATCTGCCTATGCCTCGATCTTGAACTTCCCAGCCACCAGAACTGAGAGGAATAAACGTTGTTTTAGCCACCCAGTCTGTGGTATTTTTGTTATACCGGCCCAAACTGACTAAGACACTGCCCAGAGATACCACTTGGCTCAGAGACATAGAAAGTAAAATTTTAAGTTATTACCACTTCATCTGAAAATAATAAATGAATCTCAAATGTCCACTAGTCACTGGAGTAGGCAAAGAAAGTACCAGACTATATGGTTTAACTTTCTAAACTATAAAATGTCTGATGCAGTGTTTGACACAGAGCAGATACTCAGTAAATGTTCTGGTCCTTTCTATCCCCCCTTCCTTCTCTGTTCCCTCCTTTTCCTTCCCTTTCCATCTGTTTCTATTACTACCTTGCTGTACATGACTAACAGGCAGAAAACAGGCCGAAGCCGAATTACTTCAGCTCAGTAAGATGAGAAGTCCTATTCAAGACATGAATACTTGGAAGACTTCAAACTCTTCTAAAGAAGTGTTGGAAGGCTAAGGGGAGGAACATAGTTTCTTGGCCAGGCAGCCTTTTATGCATCCTGCAGGAGAAACTATTTCTGTATCTCATGTACATGCCACTCCCCAAATCTGAAGACCCTAAAATCTCTGTTTTTCCTTCAGCAGATGGAATGGCCTTACATCAGGTGAGAAGAATGACTAAATGCCAAACAAAGCCTGAGCAAAGGGCTTCCCTGGTGGCGCAGCGGTTGAGAGTCCGCCTGCCGATGCAGGGGACACGGGTTCGTGCCCCGGTCCGGGAAGATCCCACATGCCGCGGAGCGGCTGGGCCCGTGAGCCATGGCCACTGAGCCTGTGCGTCCCAAGCCTGTGCTCCGCAACGGGAGAGGCCACGACAGTGAGAGGCCCGTGTACTGCAAAAAAAAAAAAAAAAAAGCCTAAGCAAAATATGAAGTGGGAAAAACTTATATTTCGCATTTTTACCTCTCCTCTTACAATGCCCCTTAGCACTCCACCTGCCTAATCCTGGGAGTCTATCCTGCACCCTTTGCTTTCCATAAAATAAGAACTATCCTTTCTTCGTTATTCTTTAAAACCATTGATGTCTGTCACAATACTACTGCCTTACATCAATATAAAGCTTTGGTGTTTGACCAGGGTTATAACTGATAATTACCACTCTTAGGCTTCACAACTCTGCAAATCAAGGAAAGCAGTTGCCCCCATTTTGCAAATAGATAAAGTGAAGCTCAAGGCTTCTTCAAGGTCATATGGCCATAAAGTAAAAAATAATGTAAGGGAGCCTTCCTATTTGCCTCCACTGAGACGACAGCACTAAAGGAGCTTTGTTTGGAAGGGTCTCTATGGCACCATAAAGAGTAAAACATGATTCCAACATGAAAGTTCTACTCTCTTGACTGTCACTTTTCTAGGACTTTCTGGTTGACCTTCTCTACAGCATTAATACAGTGAATTTTTAAAAATTTAAAAATCGCTCCCAAAAGTAAACTACCCTAAGAATTATGTTGGGTACTTGGGTTTGTTTCACTGAAACGTCTTCTCAAGTTTCTTATGATGCTCATGCCTAGACTCTACTACCTGAAGACGTTTACAGGAGAGATCAAATGAACCCAGTGGCTATTCAAATGAAATGAAGGAACTTACCCGTACCCTAGCCCTCTTCTATCTCAACAACCTAGATTTGGTAGTTGGCGTCGAACAAACTCATAAACACTGATGTATAAAGGTCTTTAACATACTCGACTTTAAATTACTCAAATAAGGACTAGAAATTACTAGAAAGCAGGTCGTTCCATTTACAACTTCGGAGCTAAGGGAACATGTGTAATCTCTATCCATATATAAATTAGTATTTCCCACGCAGCTCCTGTGTGATAGCTGTTACAGGGCTGTCCCAGGCTGTCACTCCAGAGCCTGTGGATTTAAAAAATGGAAGGAAAGATGGGAAGAAGGAGAAAGGAAGAGAGGGAGGGAGGGAAGAAGGAAGGAAGGAAAGGGAAAAAGAAAGAAATCTTTACTCTTTATCTAAATACTCAGTATTGAATAAGTCGTTTTGAGAACTTGATAACAGAGTCAAATCGCCTTTTTGAGTCTCGAAGTAAATCATCAGCCTGGTACAGACCTAGGCTAAGACAGATATAGCATTTAACTTCACGGGTGGCTATAATTTCTGGATCTGCGAAAGAGTGATTCCTACTTAGTATATTCCAAAAAGGACATGAAGTTTCTTAAAGGCCCTGTATAAATCAATTCACAATCATACTCAGATAGTTTGACTGGGACTCCAAAATGTCTGAGTTTCATTTTCTCCCTGTTAAAGATGAAACCACTGACATTCATTTTTTATGGACATTTCCAGCTAAAGACTTTTTTTGGTGAGTTAAAATTTGAAGAGCATGAAAGAGAAATTATTCTGATTTATGATGACTTCCAATCAGGACCAATTAAGAGAAAATGAACCAGGGAAATTGGAGTGGGGAAGGGAAATAAGATCCTGGAAAGTGAAAGTATTTAAACCTAAGTTTTCTTGCCTTTGCTATCCCCTGGGTAGAATTAAGCAAAGGCAGCCTCAGGATCAGGGTCCTTGTGCCCCCAGGCCTCACCCACATTCGGCTGTTTCACCTCTAATCTTGCTCTAGGCACAAACAGCTTCACTTGGGATTCAGCTACACCTGTGCTACCCTTTACCCAGGAGTCTATCAGACATACAGAAATGCTTGTCCTTTATTACAACATTCAAGTATTAATGTAAGCGAATTCTTCTAATAGTACCTCGTGCTCCAACTTATTTCTGACTTGGTTCCCACCTAAACACCTTCTGGCTTCAAGCTGAAAATCCAAGCCCTCAAATTTTACACATTTTTTTAAAAGTATTTATGTCAGTACTCAGATCTGAGCACAAGGGGCCACAGTACTGGGTCAGGGCTTTAGAGGGTCCCCATAGCACACTGCGTTCACACACATACCCACACAAACACACGCACATTTATTAAGGACTGCATGGTTGCTTCTGTCTCTCGGGATTTGGCGCTGGCACGGGACAACTTGTATTTTAATCATCCACCCTCGTGACCAATGCTGTTAAGACCCCAGAGAAACACTCTTCATCTCCTGCCCACAACTTCCACACAAAAGGTGACTTCACTCAATTACTGTAAAAGTTTGTGGGTTGTGCCACTGCTGATGAATGGACACTGCTTTAGAGCACGGAGGAGATTCCAGTGGCAAAAGTACTTAAGAGATGAGACAAATTAATTAGCCTGTCAAATCTTTCCTCTGAGGAAATGTGAATGTGACAGATTATTGAATAACAAAGTATCATTTCCCAGTAATGCTGTTTTGGGTTTTTTTTTGTTTGTTTTTTGGGTTTTTTTTTGCTTTTGTGTTCCAATTCATGGTTCCAGAGGTATTCACAAATTAGTACAATATGTGCAACCACTGCACCTGGTAGCTGAGAAACATTCTATAATCTTAAATGTTCACATTACTCTTACATTTGTGTGTATATAATTTGGATATATAAATACAAATATATACATACACACACACATACACACACACACATACTCAGATTTCTCAACCTTGAAACTATTTACATCTGGGATAGGATAATTCTTTCCTTTTGTTGCTGTGGTTCCTCCTGTTGTAGAGGGCTGGTGCTTTTCTGTGCGTTGTAACCTACTTAGCAGCATCTCAAGCTTCTCTCCACTAGATGCTAATAGCTTCTCTCCCCAGAAACACTTGTGAGAACCAAAAGTATCTCCAGAAATTGCCAGATCTCCCCACATGAGAAGCACTAGGCTTGACATTACCTGTGAAACATGACATGGTTTCACTACATTGGTAACCTGATGGGTATTGAACTCTAGAATTGTGCATTGTTCTATCTTTATAAAAACATTTAATACGATTGAATTAAATGTTTTAAAATTTAATTTAAAATTGTCAGCTCTCTTAAATTACATTTAAAATTTTGATATTTATTCACTATATTCTGTATTTTACTTTTTTTTTTTTTTTTTTTGCGGTACACGGGCCTCTCACTGTTGTAGCCTCTCCTGTTGCAGAGCACAGGCTCCGGACGCGCAGGCTCAGCGGTCATGGCTCACGGGCCCAGCCGCTCCGCGGCATGTGGGATCTTCCCGGACCGGGGCACAAACCCGTGTCCCCTGCATCGGCAGGCGGACTCTCAACCACTGCGCCATCAAGGAAGCCTTGTATTTTACTTTTTAATAGACTACCTTGAATGTTTAACAGACTAGTTTGGATATTTTAGGAGAATATAAAGCCTATATGAAAAGAAATTTTAATTTTTGGTTTTACATTCACCTTAGCTTACATCTTTTGATAAAAAAATATACTGGGCTTAGATCTTGTAGGGTTTGTAGAGATGCCACAAATGTGACTGCCTAGTGACCTAAACAAAGAGAAAAGCATTATTTGTTTCAAAATCACAAAATGCCTATCAGAAAATAAAAACTACTAGTTGCTCAGGAAAAATGCACCTTTTCTAGAAACCGGAACCTGAGAAGAATCCATTCTCAATTCTTGGAGCTGAAAATCATCTGTTGTGTACAGACTGTAATTAGCACTTGTAGCCAGAGGTTTTCTACACCAAACATTAACTAAGAAGTTCTTTCACATTGTGGTTTCCCTTCGTAGGATGCACTGGAGCCAACGGTGCAGTTGTTCTCACCCCTGCTTACTGTCACCACTACTCAAATTTCCCAGCTGGTTTCAGGGAGAGGGGATGATGAGGGGCAGCTGGACCAGTACTAATGCAATCTTTAATTGGCAAAAATGCACCTCGACTGACACCATTGCAGTCACCAGGCGACTGCAATGGCAGTACAAGCACCATCCCCACCCCTTCTCCATCTTCCCCAGGTTCCGAGCACAGAAAATGACCTCTAGGTCAGCTTCTGGATGTTAACTGGCATCTTATCACTGAACAAATGATGTTACAGCTGAAAATTACAGAGGGAGGCATCATGGTTTACATATTTCAACTCACACGTTTTTGGTCAATAAAATTAAATGCTTCTATTATCTCTACAGCAAATGACACAAAATAGCAAACTCAGTGCAGGAAGGACAATGTGTATTACATCGTCCAATAGGAACCACTCTTTTATAATCGATTAAACTCATTGCAGTTGAATATTCTAACAATTGTCACCAGTGCACATTTCAAGTTACCACCTCAGTACAATTTGTTTACAATCATCAGGGTTACAAATGGCCTTCCAAATACATCCTGGGGAGGTCTGACAAAGTTTTCTGTCAAGTATGTACTGGCCCAGCAGGGCAATTTTCAATCTGGCCCCAGAATACTACAGGAGGTCAATTTCCAAGTTACAACAAGTATCTGACCTATACATGCTTTTTATGTGATGTGTGAGTTGTCATTTCCACACTGGACCACCTCCTCTAAGGCTACTTACTATAACTATTGTTTCTTCCAGCTGTGAAACAATTTTAAAGGCACTCACTGATCTTTGATAAATCTTAAAAACTCTCCCCTCTAAAACAAACAAACAAACAAAAAACCCACCTGTTTCTAAAGGCTTGATATTACGCAGAAATTATTTTCAGAGTGGCTATAATTCTCCATCTACTTCCCCTAACTAAGCCTAGTTTCTCCACTGTCCTGGTTGTATTTAATAACCTTTCATATTTAGTGAGCGCTTATTCTTGCCGGGCACTGTCTTAGGTGCTTTGCTTCACACGCAGTACGTCAGTTTATGTTCAGGACAACGCTATGAGATTATCTCCATTTTACACATAAGGAGACTGCAGCTTGAATGAATGACCTGAAAAATTTGTCCCAGTTAACCCAAATAAGATAAAGATCTAGGATTCAAACTCAGGTTTGTCTGAACACAGATACTACATCCTTAACGATTATGCGCCTAACAATTGTGCTATAATTTAATATTGCTCGTGCATGTTTTGCTGAGTTAATCAAATTTGTATATGTGTCTTACACGTATACACACATGCATACACATATTTGTACTGTATTTCATGTATATAATAAGTTAAATAGACTTTTGGGACTAGCCAAAGAACCTTTCAACCATGCTCATTTTAATTTTATAAACAAGGTGTGTTGGGTTTTCCAATTTAAATTTGATATCTCCTCATTAGGGAAATTTGGGGATATGCACAAAAGAAGAGAAAAGAAAAAAATCATCCAAATTCTTATGTTTAAAGCTGAATACTTTCTAATATTTTGTTAATCATAAATTACAACATTTTGGTTATGAAAACATTCTATGGGAATGCACAATTTAAATGTTAAAGGCATGATCTTATAACATTTTTGATATAAAGTTTAGCCAACATAGGAGTCAAAGAGACATAGGTTCAAATCCCAAAGCTACCACTTACTGGCTGGTGACCTTAGGAAGCGGTTTGACCTCTTGAGCCTGAGTTTCCTTGTATGTAAAATAAGAATAATAATTATTCCTATCCCACTGGGATGTCCTGAAAGTTGAAGGGGACTTGGCAAACACTTAGTGCTCCAGAGAAGATGGTGGCAGTGGATGTGCCATAATTTTCTTCTTCTTTCTGAATCGCTATATTAAAACAGATAAGACAATTAGGTAGTAAACCAAAAATCCATGGTCAACATTTACTGTGAAACTAGATGACTAGACTTCTTTAGAAACCTCAAAATATCAGCCAGGGAGGACAAATCACCAGTCACAGGACCAGAGTGGCACCAGCATCTAGGCAGCAGAAAGCAGAGAGAAGCAAAGACAAAGCACCATGGACCCACTTGGGAACGGCCACTGAAACCAGGAGGGCTTCATGCAATCCAGCAATGGGCAAGTGCAAGGGTGCTCTCAGTAGAAACTGGGACTAGAAGAATTGATCACTTATGAGATTTCTTCTAGGACAGGGGTCCCTTTCAGGAAAGGGCCCAGCACTACGGAGAAACTTCTGGAATGTAATGAAAATTGAACAGAATTGGCCCAATTGAGAAAAAGGAAAGAAAAGATCCAGATGAAAGTGGAGGTGGAGGGCTTCCCTGGTGGCGCAGTGGTTGAGAGTCCGCCTGCCAATGCAGGGGACACGGGCTCGTGCCCCGATCCGGGAAGATCCCACATGCCACGGAGCGGCTGGGCCCGTGAGCCATGGCCGCTGAGCCTGCGCGTCCGGAGCCTGTGCTCCGCGGCGGCAGAGGCCACATTGGTGAGAGGCCCGCGTACCGCAAAAAAAAAAAAAAAAAAAGTGGAGGTGGAGAACAGAACCAAGAAGTCTTGGAAAACAGCAGAAGAGGGGATTCTCTGAAGTTAGAAAAGCTAGCCTGTATCAGGCCTCTAAAATCTCAGAAAACTGATTTCACATAAAAATGAGCTGCAGAAAATCATCGAAGTCAAGTCCTATGCAAAGTTATTATATGATAAAAGAGAACAGAAAGCAGAATAACATCACTATAGATAATAAAAGCATATCAGAAAGACAGGGACAGATCAAAACTGTAACCTATTTCAAATAAACTAAAAGACATTAAGAAAATGATACAAGATGTAAAAGAACAGTATAGTCAGAATTAGAAAAACTCAGAAATGAGGTGACAGAGCATAGGAAAGAATTATAAATAAATGAAAAGACATTTCTGGAACAAAGACTAAACTGGAAGGAACACAAAAGCAAATACGCACAAAATACATCTTAAGAAAATAGCAGGTGAAAAGAAGGAAGGTTTTAAAAATCACAAAGAAAAAAAGAGATAAGGATTAAAGAGAAAGTAGCAACGGAATATAGGCAAAGCAGATTCAAATTACACAATATAAGAATATAAGGAAATAAACCAAAGCAAGAAAGACAACAAATGCTAAAAACAATAACTTAAGAAAACCTTCCTGAAATTAAAAAAGAAAATTGAAATTATATATTGAAAGAACATACCACACATCTGAGAATATCAACTCAGAATGACCAACACCAAGGCATATTCTAATAAAGTCATTGGATTTTACAGAAAATTAATTATTTGAGCATCTAGGGGAAATGGGCAAGTGATTTATAAGGGAAAAAATTAAGTTATCATAAGACTTTATGACAGCAATGCTTTATGACAGGAAAAAAAACCAGAGTGACCTAATTAACATACTCAAGGAAAGAAGTGTCTAAAGGAAATATAAAGAAGAGAATTTTTATTTAGCAAAACTGACTTTCAGACATAATGAGCATACACAAACTGTTATCAACCTGTAAAAACTCAAGGACTATTACTCCCATGAGGCTGCCTGAGGAATATTCTAGAAATGAGCTTCAGAGAACCAAAATCACTAGAGACATAGACACAAGGACTGATGGTGAGAACTAAATATATAAAACATAGAGTTATTATAGAACTATAAGCAAATGAGCATTAAAAGGGGAAAGTAGAGTATTAATGGCTATATGATTAGGCAATATAGATATAGTACAGCTATAAAAATTAATGGGAGATGGGGAAAGTACATGCAACAAAATTTGTGTTTATTTTCAATGATCATATTGCCAGTGGTAGTATTAGTATCGTTTGTGTATATACTATTGGAATTGAGTAATGATGATGAGTAATGATGCAATATTCTGATTCTGTCATTCCCTGTGTCCTTGAGAACTAGGATTTTGGTATGGAAGAAAGGAAATAGAGGGACTCCCCTGGTGGTCCAGTGGTAAAGAATCCGCCTTCCAATGTAGGTGACACAGGTTCAATCCCTGGTCCGGGAACTAAGATCCCACATGCCACGGGGCAAATAAGCCCGCGTGCCACAACTATTGAGCTCTCATGCCTCAACGAGAGAGCCCGCGTGCCACAAACTACAGAGCCCACGTGCTCTGGAGCCCACGCGCCACAACTAGAGAAGAGAAAACCCGCACACCACAACTAAAGCTCGAGCAGACCGCGCACCATAACAAAAAAGATCCCACATGCCTCAGCAAAGATCCCGTGTGTTGCAACTAAGACCAGACGCAGCCAAAAAAAAATAAGGAAAATAAACAAATTAAATAAATAAATATTTTTTAAAAAAGAAAGTAAATAGAGATGCAATACAGAAGAAGTTAAGTAAAAAGCCCTGTCTTCCTGAATTTAAATTCGAACTATTAGTATGAACTCATAAAGTAACGTGTCCACTGAAGAAGCCTTGAAACAATAATCAAGCAAAGAGATTGTGGTTTTGAAATATCATTTTCCCTGAAAAAATGTCCAAAGCTTCTTAGAGAAGTAGCTATTTCCATATCTGGGGCCAGAAATGTACAAGATAAGCCTGGAAAATCTTGACACACCCAATAGCAAAGAACTTACCAAAGAGTCATGTAAAGAAGACTCAGAGGCCAACTTGAAGAGGTCCCCACTAGCCAAATACAGGACAATTTGAGCTTCAATAAAGATATCTGGGGCTTCCCTGGTGGCGCAGTGGTTGGGAGTCCGCCTGCCGATGCGGGGGACACGGGTTCGTGCCCCGGTCTGGGAAGATCCCACATGCCGCGGAGCAGCTGGGCCCGTGAGCCATGGCCGCTGAGCCTGCGCGTCCGGAGCCTGTGCTCCGCAACGGGAGAGGCCACAACAGTGAGAGGCCCGCGTACCGAAGAAAAAAAAAAAAAAAAAAAAGATATCTGAATGGACAGAATGGGGATTGAAATCCCTTCACTTGCAGAAGGGATCAAACACAAGTCTGGTCAAGTGTGGATCCAGCTGCCAATTTGTAGGGAATACAGAAGAGAGAAGAAAATGACAAGGTGAAAAATCCAGACTATGGGAAGCTGCAGATCAAATGCCCCAAGTTCTTCAACAGATATTGTGTGAGGAAAAGAAAGGGATGGAGGGGGAAATTGCAGATTTAAAGAAATTTGAATTTTTAAAAGCAGGCAAGACAAAAGTACAGTGTCTGGGGATGCACACTTTTTGATAAAACTCTAAAGAAGTGCAAAGAGGTGATTATTACAGAATCTGAGTAGCAGTTACTTTGGAGAGAAGGAGGAGAGTTGAGATTGGGGCGGGGTACACAGAGGGGCTGCTGGAGTAGCAGCCCAGAAAAGTTCTATTTCTAATCCTGAGGAGGGGTTACAAACATGCACACAGTTCATTACTCTTTGCTTTTCTGTGTGATTTTCTGTATCCGTGTTATATTTTACAATAGAAATGTCCACCAACTAATAAGTGCTAAATAAATATTAGCTATACTTAAAATTAAACTGAAAACATCTTTAAATGTCCTAACATCATAACAAACAGCCAAGTGGTGGAAAACAGACTCAAAATCAAGATATTCTGAGAAAGTCTCAAGAAATACCTAGATTTGGCTTGAATCTTGGGAACTGGACTCTAGGGAAGATATGAAATCGAAGAGTTTTGTTTTCTTCCTGGGTTGGAAGGGGAAGTTGACTATCCTTCAGGATTAGAGCTCTCGAAAGGATGAAAAAATTAAGTCTAAGTGCTGGGAACAACAGGAACAAAAGGGGAATAACCTTAGGAACATCTCAACTAATCAGGCAAAACCCACGCAAGGTGCGTTTTGGCGCTGCGAGGCACAGACATAGAGTAGCCAGCAGGTGCGCGCTGCAGGTGTGAGGATGTGCCCTCCTCTACGTGACAGGACAAAGACACTTGTTCTGACCCACGCAAGCCAAGCCGGGCCCCCTTGATTCTCTGGTTCCCATTTTTAGTATTCTGGAACATGCAGGTGCCTAGCACTGAGCTGGAACCAAGGCCCTCAGTCTAATGCTCCCTGGAGCGTTTTAGCTCTTCGAAGACTGCCCTCTTGTCTATGTAGAAACAGTAAGTGACAAAGAATGTCTCGGGTCAGCCTCCACAGCAGGATGACCCAGAAACTGAGAGCTGCATGCATGAGTTTACAGAGAGTGCCCACAGGGACCACCATCCGTGAGGGAGTGAAGGAGAGGAATGGGGCAGAGAAGAGACTGGAGTTGTGATGCAGGCAAAATACAGACCACAGACAATCCCACAGAAAGCTCTGGAGCTGGGCTAGCTATTCAGACTCGTCTCACCTTGAGGTAAGGGGCATATGGGACTTCACTCCCACCACGGACACCAGCACCCCTACCACCCCCGCCGTTAACCACCCATTGGATGTGGGCTGCTCCTGGGGAAGCGGTGTGACCTTAGGCTAAGTAGCTCTGTCTTCCTTTGAGGGTAATTCCCTGAGAGTCCCTCAGGTAAGAGCTGTTAGTCACCAATATCCCCAGGTGCAAGGACAGGAGTGCCTCCATCCTAAGGAGGATAGGGACGGAGCACCACCTCACTTCTCTTCAGTCAACCCGTGGACCATGCATACTGTGTCTCTACAAGCTTGCATTTCATCTGGCCCCTTCAGTGCCTTTTGGCCTTATGTTCAGATGAAGAGTTTTGCCTTAAAGTTCCAAAGATGCCTGCGAATTTGGCCTTTAAAGAATTTTCTTGGCATACTGACCTTCGAGTGAAGACTGACAATGCACTCCTAGGATCACAGCATTCTCATCCACTCATACAACCAATATTTATTGAATGCTTTCTGGGTGCCAAGTCCTGGGAGCTAAGCAGGAGGACCACAGTAGTGAATAGAATAGAGTCGCCTTTTGGCTAAAGCTACCTGCCATTCAGTGTTGTTCAATTCTGCATAACGATGACGCTCTGCATCTGTGCAGAGTTACGTCCCTTCTGCGCTTGACTGCTACAGAAGATAATTATGTCATTCTTGAAAAATCCATGACAAGATTCTTCTGAGACATTCCTTCCCGGAGCTAAGTGGAGTCTTTGACTTGATGTCTATTTGAGACAGTAGGCAGATGAATTAGGCAGGGGCTTTAGACAGCGATTCAGGATAGCGTTCCTGACACCTTTATAATGATCAAGTTTCACTCTTTGGGACAGTTGAAAAAAAATCACCACCTGCGTTTGTAATCATCTGATATTATTCACTTTCTTGCATAAATGCATGGAACATATGTTAGGATATAATTCTCCATGGATCTTTCTGTAGGTTTAAAGCCTAAATCTAATACTTGGGCAATGGAACATATTTCTCACTTTGTAATATTATTACTTCAGTTTGCATTATATTCTAATTATTTGCATACACATCACTTTCCTTTCAGCCTTTTTCAATATCCTGCCCTATTTATTAATTCTTCTTCCCATTTGTTACTTCAATCATTTGCTCTTCACAAATGCATCCGTCTCAGCCAATAAATATTAAACATACTCGAATTTCCTTTACCTTAAAAAAATCCTCCTCAACTTATCTTTCTCCTGAATGTGTTGCTTTCCCTCTTCCCTTCCTTCTGCAGTCAACTAACATTCTTGAATGAGCAGTCCGTTCCTAGTGTCTCCATTTATTTACTTTCTGTTTATTTCTCAGTCCTTTGGTATCTGGATCTCGCCAGAACCACTCATCTGGAACTCCTCTTGGTAAGGTCTCTGGTCACCAGTGACTTTTCTCTGCTGTGATAGAAAACTCTATGTATCAACTTGCCTGGGCAATGGGGGCGGGGCTCAGATATTTGATTAAACATTATTCTTGGTGTGTCTTGGGAGGATGCTTCTAGACAGAATCAACACTTGAATTGGGAGACTGAGCAAAGCAGATTGCCCTCCCCAGTGTGGGAGGGCCACATCCAATCCATTGAAGGCCTGATTAGGACAAAAAGGCTGAATAAGAAAGAAGTCCCTCTCTCTGCTTGACTATCTTTGAACCAGGGCATCTGTCTTCTCCTGCCTTCAGACTCAGACTGGACTAGACCCTCAGCTCTCCTGAGTCTCCTGCTTGCCAAGTGTAGATCTTGCTACTTCTCACTCTCCATAATTGCATCAACCAATTCCTACACACACACACACACACACACACACACACACACACACACACATTGTTCGTTCTGTGTTTCTGGGGAACCGCAACTAATACAGTCACTAGGTCCAACTTAGTTCTGCTTCACATCCTTATGGCATATGAAGTCATTCACCAAACTCTTCCTCTTCAAACTTGTTCCTCTCTTAGTATTGTCACACCCCTTTCTTCTACTTCTTATCTTATCTTTCTGACTCCAATTCATTGGCTCTCCTCCTCTCAAACGTTCACTAAAGTTGATATTTTAAAGTGATTCCTTTTTCTTTTTCCGTACTCTGTTTCCCAGTGGAATATTATTTCACCTTCAACTACCGTGTATTTGCTTTGTCTTCCAAGTCTTCACCTTTGTAAGTATTCATCCTTCTGATCCATACACATTCTCCCTGTCATCTAGGAGGTGTTTCTCTCTGGATGCCTGCAATGCACTTCAGACTTAACGCATTCAAGACTAAGCACATTGCTTCGTGACCACCTAGAGGGGTGGGATAGGGAGGGTGGGGAGGGAGGGAGATGCAAGAGGGGGGAGATATCGGGATATATGTATATGTATAACTGATTCACTTTGTTATAAAGCAGAAACTAACACTCCATTGTAAAGCAATGATACTCCGATAAAGATGTTAAAAAAAAGAGGAAGCACATTATTCCCATCATTATCGTTATCATCACCGTCATCATCATCATCACCATCATCGTCCCAGTCATCCGAAACACAAAGTGGCTTCAGACATTTTCCCAACTGCATTTCCCGGCGCTCCCCACGCCTTGGGCCGTCCTGCTTCATGATTCCTTATCCCATAAATACCCCAAGCCGCTTGCCTTCAGGTAAGTGGATCTGAGACTAGTTCTCCCATCTTCCTGATTGGCTGCCTCGCGAATAAAACCTCTCTCTGCTGCAAACCTCGGCATCTCAGCATTTTGGCTTGCTGTGGTTCGGGCGAAAGGAACCTGGTTCAGTGATACTATCTCCGTCGGAAGAATGGAAGCTACGAGTGGTTAAGAAGTTTAAAAGTGTACCAGTAGTAAGTTGTAGAGATTGTGTGTGCAGCCTGGCCGGTTGCCCGCAGCATTCTACCTGCCGCATCGGGAAAGGCTGAACCTTGATGGAGAAGAAAAGGAGGTTCCACTGTAAGGAACGCTCTCCCGTGCGCATGTTCCGAGAGATTTCATGCCAGGCAGAGGGCACAAGATACTCCGATAATTAAGTATCAAAGCCGTGTGGATGAAAGGCTCTTGGTGCTCCAGCCAGGAGTCAGGGCTCTGCCTCTGAGGTAGGAGAGCCAACTTCAGGTCACTGGTCAACAAGAGACCTCCCAGCTCCACATAATATTAAACAGCGGAAATCTCCCAGAGACCTCCATCTTAACACCAGCACCCAGCTTCACTCAACGACCAGCAAGCCACAGTGCTGGACAACCTATGCCAAACAACTAGCAAAACAGGAACACAACCCCACCCATTAGCAGAGAGGCTGCCTAAAATCATAATAAGGCCACAGACACCCCAAAACACACCACCAGACGTGAACCTGCCCACTAGAGAGACAAGATCCAGCCTCATCCAGCACAACACAGGCACTAGTCCCCTCCACCAGGAAGCCTACACAACCCACTGAAACAACCTTAGCCACTGGAGACAGACATCAAAAACAACGGGAACTACGAACCTGCAGCCTGCAAAAAGGAGACCCCAAACACAGTAAGATAAGCAAAATGAGAAGACAGAAAAACACACAGCAGATGAAGGAGCAAGATAAAAACCCACCAGACCTAACAAATGAAGAGGAAATAGGCAATCTACCTGAAAAAGAATTCAGAATAATGATAGTAAGGATGATCCGAAATCTTGGAAGTAGAATGGACAAAATGCAAGAAACAGTTAACAAGGACCTACAAGAACTAAAGATGAAACAAGCAACGATGAACAATGCAATAAATGAAATTAAAATCACTCTAGATAGGATCAATAGCAGAATAACTGAGGCAGAAGAACGGATAAGTGACCTGGAAGATAAAGTAGTGGAAATAACTACTGCAGAGCAGAATAAAGAAAAAAGAATGAAAAGAACTGAGGACAGTCTCAGAGACCTCTGGGACAACATGAAACGCACCAACATTCGAATTATAGGGGTTCCAGAAGAAGAAGAAAGAAAGAAAGGGACTGAGAAAATATTTGAAGAGATTATAGTTGAAAACTTCCCTAATATGGGAAAGGAAATAGTTAATCAAGTCCAGGAAGCACAGAGGGTCCCATACAGGATAAATACAAGGAGAAACACGCCAAGACACATATTAATCAAACTGTCAAAAATTAAATACAAAGAAAGCATATTAAAAGCAGCAAGGGAAAAACAACAAATAACACACAAGGGAATCCCCATAAGGTTAACAGCTGATCTCTCAGCAGAAACCCTACAAGCCAGAAGGGAGTGGCAGGACATACTGAAAGTGATGAAGGAGAATAGCCTGAAACCAAGACTACTCTACCCAGCAAGGATCTCATTCACATTTGATGGAGAAATTAAAACCTTTACAGACAAGCAAAAGCTGAGAGAGTTCAGCACCACCAAACCAGCTTTACAACAAATGCTAAAGGAACTTCTCTAGACACGAAACACAAGAGAAGGAAATGACCTATAGTAGCGAACCCAAAACAATATATAAAATGGAAATAGGAACATACATATCAATAATTACCTTAAATGTAAATGGACTAAATGCTCCCACCAAAAGACACAGATTGGCTGAATGGATACAAAAACAAGACCCTTATATATGCTGTCTACAAGAGACCCACTTCAGAACTAGAGACACATACAGACTGAAAGTAAGGGGATGGAAAAAGATATTCCATGCAAATGGAAACCGAAAGAAAGCTGGAGTAGCAATTCTCATATCAGACAAAATAGACTTTAAAATAAGGACTATTAAAAGGGACAAAGAAGGACACTACATAATGATCAAGGGATCGATCCAAGAAGAAGATATAACAATTGTAAATATTTATGCACCCAACATAGGAGCACCTCAATACATAAGGCAAATACTAACAACCATAAAAGGGGAGATCAACAGTAACACATTCATAGTAGGGGACTTTAACACCCCACTTTCACCCATGGACAGATCATCCAAAATGAAAATAAATAAGGAAACACAAGCTTTAAATGATACATTAAACAAGATGGACTTAATTGATATTTATAGGACACTCCATCCAAAAACAACAGAATACACATTTTTCTCAAGTGCTCATGGAACATTCTCCAGGATAGATCATATCTTGGGTCACAAATCAAGCCTTGGTAAATTTAAGAAAACTGAAATTGTATCAAGTATCTTTTCCGCCCACAACGCCATGAGACTAGATATCAATTACAGGAAAAGATCTGTAAAAAATACAAACACATGGAGGCTAAACAATACACTACTTAATAATGAAGTGATCACTGAAGAAGTCAAAGAGGAAATAAAAAAATACCTAGAAACAAATGACAATGGAGACACAACGACCCAAAACCTATGGGATGCAGCAAAAGCAGTTCTAAGGGGGAAGTTTATAGCAATACAAGCCCACCTTAAGAAGCAGGAAACATCTCGAATAAACAACCTAACCTTGCACCTCAAGCAATTAGAGAAAGAAGAACAAAAAAACCCCAAAGCTAGCAGAAGGAAAGAAATCATAAAAATCAGATCAGAAATAAATGAAAAAGAAATGAAGGAAACAATAGCAAAGATCAATAAAACTAAAAGCTGGTTCTTTGAGAAGATAAACAAAATAGATAAACCACTAGCCAGACTCATCAAGAAAAAAAGGGAGAAGACTCCAATCAATAGAATTAGAAATGAAAAAGGAGAAGTAACAACTGACACTGCAGAAATAAAAAAAATCATGAGAGATTACTACAAGCAACTCTATGCCAATAAAATGGACAATCAGGAAGAAATGGACAAATTCTTAGAAATGCACAACCTGCCAAGACTGAATCAGGAAGAAATAGAAAATATGAACAGACCAATCACAAGCACTGAAATTGAAACTGTGATTAAAAACCTTCCAACAAACAAAAGCCCAGGACCAGATGGCTTCACAGGTGAATTCTATCAAACGTTTAGAGAAGAGCTAACACCTATCCTTCTCGAACTCTTCCAAAATATAGCAGAGGGAGGAACACTCCCAAATTCCTTCTACGAAGCCACCATCACCTTGATACCAAAACCAGACAAGGATGTCACAAAGAAAGAAAACTACAGGCCAATATCACTGATGAACATAGATGCAAAAATCCTCAACAAAATACTAGCAAACAGAATCCAACAGCACATTAAAAGGATCATACACCATGATCAAGTGGGGTTTATTCCAGGAATGCAAGGATTCTTCAATATACGCAAATCTATCAATGTGATAAACCATATTAACAAATTGAAGGAGAAAAACCATATGATCATCTCAATAGATGCAGAGAAAGCTTTCGACAAAATTCAACACCCATTTATGATAAAAACCCTCCAGAAAGTAGGCATAGAGGGAACTTTCCTAAACATAATAAAAGCCATATATGACAAGCCCACAGCAAACATCATCCTCAATGGTGAAAAACTGAAAGCATTTCCACTAAGATCAGGAACAAGACAAGGTTGCCCACTCTCACCACTCTTATTCAACATAGTTTTGGAAGTTTTAGCCACAGCAATCAGAGAAGAAAAGGAAATAAAAGGAATCCAAATCGGAAAAGAAGAAGTAAAGCTGTCACTGTTTGCAGATGACATGATACTATACATAGAGAATCCTAAAGATGCTACCAGAAAACTACTAGAGCTAATCAATGAATTTGGTAAAGTAGCAGGATACAAAATTAATGCACAGAAATCTCTGGCATTCCTATATACTAATGATGAAAAATCTGAAAGTGAAATCAGGAAAACACTCCCATTTACCATTGCAACAAAAAGAATAAAATATCTAGGAATAAACCTACCTAAGGATACGAAAGACCTGTATGCAGAATATTATAAGACACTGATGAAAGAAAGTAAAGATGATACAAATAGATGGAGAGATATACCATGTTCTTGGATGGGAAGAATCAACATTGTGAAAATGACTCTACTACCCAAAGCAATCTACAGATTCAATGCAATCCCTATCAAACTACCACTGGCATTTTTCACAGAACTAGAACAAAAAATTTCGCAATTTGTATGGAAACACAAAAGACCCCGAATAGCCAAAGCAATCTTGAGAACGAAAAAAGGAGCTGGAGGAATCAGGCTCCCTGACTTCAGACTATATTACAAAGCAACAGTAATCAAGACAGTATGGTACTGGCACAAAAACAGAAAGATAGATCAGTGGAACAGGATAGAAAGCCCAGAGATAAACCCACGCACATATGGACACCTTATCTTTGATAAAGGAGGCAGGAATGTACAGTGGAGAAAGGACAGCCTCTTCAATAAATGGTGCTGGGAAAACTGGACAGGTACATGTAAAAGTATGAGATTAGATCACTCCCTAACACCATACACAAAAATAAGCTCAAAATGGATTAAAGACCTAAATGTAAGGCCAGAAACTATCAAACTCTTAGAATAAAACATAGGAAGAACACTCTATGACATAAATCACAGCAAGATCCTTTCTGACCCACCTCCTAGAGTAATGGAAATAAAAACAAAAATAAACAAATGGGACCTAATGAAACTTCAAAGCTTTTGCACAGCAAAGGAAACCATAACCAAGACCAAAAGACAACCCTCAGAATGGGAGAAAACATTTGCAAATGAAGCAACTGACAAAGGATTAATCTCCAAAATTTACAAGCAGCTCATGCAGCTCAATAACAAAAAAACAAACAACCCCATCCAAAAATGGGCAGAAGACCTAAATAGACATTTCTCCAAAGAAGATATACAGAATGCCAACAAACACATGAAAGAATGCTCAACATCATTAATCATTAGAGAAATGCAAATCAAAACTACAATGAGATATCATCTCACACCAGTCAGAATGGCCATCATCAAAAAATCAAGAAACAATAAATGCTGGAGAGGGTGTGGAGAAAAGGGGACACTCTTGCACTGCTGGTGGGAATGTGAATTGGTTCAGCCACTGTGGA
The DNA here is from genome assembly GCF_963924675.1 of Phocoena phocoena. Classification (NCBI taxonomy): domain Eukaryota; kingdom Metazoa; phylum Chordata; class Mammalia; order Artiodactyla; family Phocoenidae; genus Phocoena; species Phocoena phocoena. The sequence continues at coordinate 89,869,841 of NC_089229.1, forward strand.
GAACAGTATGGAGGTTCCTTAAAAAACTACAAATAGAATTACCATATGACCCAGCAATCCCACTACTTGGCATATACCCTGAGAAAACCAAAATTCAAAGAGAGTCATGTACCAAAATGTTCATTGCAGCTCTATTTACAATAGCCAGGACATGGAAACAACCTAAGCGCCCATCATCGGATGAATGGATAAAGAAGATGTGGCACATATACACAATGGAATATTACTCAGCCTTAAAAAGAAATGAAATTGAGCTATTTGTAATGAGATGGATAGACCTAGAATCTGTCATACAGAGTGAAGTAAGTCAGAAAGAAAAAGACAAATACCGTATGCTAACACATATATATGGAATTTAAGGGAAAAAAATGTCATGAAGAACCTAGGGGTAAGATAGGAATAAAGACGCAGACCTACTGGAGAACGGACTTAAGGATATGGGGAGGGGGAAGGGTGAGTTTTGACAGGGCGAGAGAGAGTCATGGACATATACACACTAACAAACGTAGTAAGGTAGATATCTGGGGGGAAGTAGCCGCAAGGCACAGGGATATTAGCTCGGTGCTTTGTGACAGCCTGGAAGGGTGGGATGGGGAGAGTGGGAGGGAGGGAGACGCAAGAGGGAAGACATATGGGAACATATGTATATGTATAGCTGATTCACTTTGTTGTAAAGCAGAAACTAACACACCATTGTAAAGCAATTATACCCCAATAAAGATGTTTAAAAAAAAAAAAAAAAAAAAAAGCAGGGGCTTTGGAGTTAGGTAGAATAACTTTTAAGTCCTGGTGTGGGAGATTTAGCTTCCTTAAATGTCAATTTTACCATGAAAGCATGAATAATAATGCTCAATTAAGAAAGTGGTATTGAAGATTAAATGCATGTAAAATACTTGTAAAACTGCCCGGCCCGTGGTAAAGCACTCAGTAAATGTTAGCTCTAGTGGAATTGTCATTGTTTAAGACTTGAAGACTATTTTGATGTCATATGATTTTATACAAATTTTAAGAAATATTTAGAGCTGTGGGTGTTAGTTTAGAGTAACTAAACATCTAGTAAATGTGTTGCTGTGCTTCAGATAGATGTATTAGTTTATTGACAACATACATGCTGGGCATCACAGAAGCCCAAGGTCAGGTGTTGGAGATTCAAAGATGAAATGGTTGATAAGTTTAACAGTTTGAAAAAATACATATAAATAACTCTTACATACATAGAAACATACATATTGATACCTAAGGTGGCTCATTTGGATGTTCATCACATTAGAGTGGTTCAGCGTGATTTGAGGTAGAAAGATTAGTTCTGTTTAAAACCCAGTTGTTGTATAGATAAATATGAAAGAACCATTTGGAATATATGCCTGACCAATTAAAAATGTTACCTAATATTATTTGTTTTCTACTTTATTTTCTATTTGTATAGACTGCAAATGTTTAATCTCCATGTATATATGTTTGGTGCGATAGAATCACAGAATATTAACTCCAGAGGATAATAACAGAGGTCAGAAGCCCTTCATATAAGGAACTAATACAAGTAAGATGATAAGAATGATAAGTGGCCAACGTTTATTAAGCGAATATGCTACTTTCAAAAGTTCTTTATTTGTGCAAAGATCTTTACATGCGTTATTTCATTGAATGCTGATGTCAGCTGTATGAGTTCTAGTATTCTCCCATTTCAGATGTGAGAAAAAACAATATTTAGAAAGAATATATAATTTGTTCAAGGTTACACATCTAGTAAATACTGTAACTAAAATGCAAACCCAGGTCTATGTCAAGTGAGCATTCAAGGTCTTATCTCCAATGATATTCTGACTACACTTGTCATTGTTTACTAATTACTTCAAGTATTAATATTTGTTCAGTAAATAAATACATAAAAAAAAAAAAAGTGGCTTCAACCCTTCTTTACCATTCTACATTCTTTACATTTTGCCATTTTACCATTCTTTTCCAATCTACATTCAGCGATTACCAAATCCTTACTATTTTACCCAACTGGCATCATTTAGATTCATCCCCTCCTCCCCACTCTTCTGCCTTATTTCTCATCCTTTATGACAATGACTTCCCACCTCCTGCGTCACAACACTGCCAACAGAGATGTTATTCTAAACAAAGACAAGATAGTATCCCTCCTCTGCTTAAATGTCTTCTAAGGTTCCCCACAGTCAAAAGAACAAAACGTACGTTCTTGGCTCCAACGTGCTTTCCAGCTTATCTCTCACTTCACCCCACCAGACACCCCACATGCAGCCAAACCCGGTACTCATGGCTGTTGCTCTTTCACGGTGACTCCGCCATCCCTCTGCCAACTTGTTCTCCATCTGGTGAATTTCTACTCATCCTTCAAGGTCCTCACTAAAATGTCACTTTATCGGAACAGACTTTCTCAACACCTTCAGGTATAATCAGTCACTGCTTCCTTTAACTACCCGTATACTGGACACCCTCTCTGGCTTTTTGTCATGATTGAGTTACATGTTAGTGTCCCCCAGGCTATTAGGAACTCCTCCAGAGTAGGGACTGCGTTGTATTCACCTTTTTATCTCCAGTGTTAATGCGGTCCCTTGAAGATGGGAAGGACTCCATAAGTGTGCTAAATATTAATGTGTTAAGCATGTTAAGATGAATTAAACTTGAAGACACAGAACTGCAATATGATGGTAACATCCGTGAAAGTTACATACTTTAACACAGCAAGTTCACATCTAAGAATTTATCCTAAATAATCTTACTTGTACACAAATATGGAGCCAAAGTGATGTCTGAGTTTTTAATTTGTTTATTTCTCTAATAAACAAACTGGATGGTCCATGTTATCTTTAGTCACTGCACTTCCTCTAATTTAGAGAATATATTCTGTATAGAAAAAGGGTTTCCAGCATGACCTAATTTTCATTTTCTAAACTCAAAAAGAAACAAAACAAACCAAAACTACTTCTGGCAAAAAGGTTGGGTATTTATTTAGGTAACGTACGGCTTTTAGTTGTCCAATACACAGAGAGTTTTAGGAATAGGTGATTCTTAGAAACTGATGAATGAGCACTTAAAGACGTATTGTTGAGGGAACTCTACTCAGTACTTTGTAATGACCTCTATGGGAAAAGAATCTAAAACAGAGTGGATCTATGTATATGTATAACTGATTCACTTTGCTGTACAGCAGAAACTAACACAACATTGTAAATCAACTATACGCCAATAAAAATTTTTTAAAAAAGAAAAAAAATAGTAAACATTCAGAAAATACTTACTGAATAGATTACCTTTCCAGAAACAAACAGACAAACAAAAAAGGTGTAATGTTGATCCTTTCTGACAATGGCCTCTTACTCTACCTTCCCACCTCCTGTCCTTCCGTTCTCTAGTCACAATATCCTTAGTTTGACATCCTGATTTGGCCTGTGTATTTGTTGGAAGACAGTACTTTTTTCTCTTTGATAAGAAGCCAACATTCATATGATTTTGTAAAAATGAGGTGCAAGAGGTGACCTGCCATTGTTCTGTGATACCACTGCACTAGAGCAAGTTGGCAGAAGAGCTGCAGGCTGGGGCCCCTTAGGGAGCCCCTCCCCACCCATGAGGGAGAGACGGAAGGCCTGGAGGAGTGGACGAGCTGGGAATCCTGGTGGACTAACTTCTTGGTGGACTGTGGGCACAGGTGGCTGCTTCCCCCCTTCCAGTTGTCATCTAACTATAGAGAAAGGGATCAGCACAGACTCTCCTAAGAGTTCCTAGAACAATCCTCTTTCCCCTTCTGGCCCAGGTGACTGCCATGGGCTATTTCTAAATCTTCTTGAACTGGAGTCAGGTTAAACTGTGTATCAACCCCAATCTCTCCTGGCACCACTACCAGGAACACTTAACTGCAGGCCCAGCCTGTGGCAGAGACCACACTCGCCACACCCTCTGCATGCCCTGGTCATAGTGGTAGTAAGGGTGGTATTTAGCTCTGCCGTCATCAGCTACTTCCAGGAGACTACGTGAGGAGACTAGCCTTAGGCTCATTTAATAGAAAATTAGTCCACATTTGCAAATGGATTTCTGTCAAAGAGAAGGGAAATTCTTCTAAAGGATTTATTTTAAAATAGTGTTAATTAATCCCTGAAGCTAGACACGGGTGTTGTTTCCTGCTGTTCCTGAGAAAGCCTCTCTCGAGGCACCAGTACTTTCCTCCCAGCTCCGAGGTTCAAATGCTCCATGGAGCCTGCGGAGTCGCGTGCTGGCCACCACCTTGGGGCAGAGCCCACAGAAGCGGCCTCTCTACTTTTCTCGAGCAGCTTAGCAGGTCTCCCCAACATGGACAGAAATATATATAGGGGCAAGACAGGATGCAAATAGAACAGTTTAGGAATTCCAGAACTTGATAAAACTGAACAATTTCATGGGCTCCGAATGAATCCATACACATATACATAACTTCAATTCTCTTCTTCCTTTATCCCATGGAATTAGGGGAGTAGGTCCTGTAATTACAGAAGGTACAATATTTCAGAGTCCTGGCCTTAGGGATAAGTGCCCAAATTTCCCTTGTCTTTCACAACTGGAAGTCACAGTAGAAATATTAAACTGTACTTTGGCTGGGGGGGCTTCTTTAGGGAAGGAGAGGGAAGAGAAGAATCCATGAACATAGCCATTTGCAGGAAAAGAAAAGAGACGAGAATATGATGGAAACTTAGGAAGACAAAAGAATCAGTTCATGCAACCAATATTATTTGCAAGTCAAGAAAAAAGGAAGTGGCCAGGGAGTTAGATTGTGAAAGATGAATAGGTACCGAGGCAAGGAGGGCCCTTGGGACGCAGAGAATAGCATGAGGGAAGGTGGAAAAGGGTGAGTGAGCAAGTGTAGCTCAGGGAACCTGGAGCGTGGACGTTGGTGACTAGGGATGGCCACCTGAGATGAGGCTGGAGAGAGCAGGGACCTGGACACTTGGGACCCTTCTGCGAGACTGAAGACTCGGGAGATGGGAATTCAGGTCAACACCACCACCATGCACGGAGACGTACCAGTAGTTACAGGAGTTTAAGGCTAGAGGAATGACATGTGCTGTAGTGGACTTGCCGAGAGCCACGTCCTCACAAGGGGGTGTATGAAAACCCACCTCTTCACTGCCCTAGGACCGGCCCCGTGTTCCGAGGTTCCGGGCCCAGCGCTGACATTTATTTACTACTTGAGCAAGTCGCCTCGTCTCTCTGAAACTCTTCATCCTTTCAAGCAGAGATATTTATAGCGATTTCACAGGGTTATTGTGACAATTAAATGATTCTATAACGTAGGTAAAAGCATATAACACAGTGCCGGTGTATAAATACTCAGTAAATGCTGTTTTTTTCCCTTTCTTCTTTTCCCCTTTCTTGTACATTTTTATGTTACCATAACCCTACTGAAATGAATTTCCACCCCTCCTCCCCTCAAGTTAGTCAAATCTTACTTGACTTGTTTATTTGTTGTTTCATTAGTCCATTCATTCAGCAATGGTTATTAAGTGCTTGTCATGTACCAAGAAATGTGACAGGGGTTAAAGATGAACATGGCAGTGCCTACTCTATCGGAAAAGAGAAATAAATAAATACACAAAGGCAATGTAAAAATAATATGAAAGCTTCCTTGACTACTCCAGTTGTAAGTGATCAATCATTTGTCTGACTCTTTATGCCGCTTTCATCACTTATGGCAAAATTACCTTGTAATGCAGTTAATTTTTCAAGTGGCCGTGATTCATCTCCCCAACCAGATGTAAGTTCCATAAGGATGGGAACCATACCTCATCATTGTAGTTCCTTCGGTGTCTTGATCATAAGAATTTAATAAATACATGTTACTGCTTGTAATGAGATGGAGAGGCAGAAGCTTATTCATTCACACACTTACAGTTAAATTCCTATCACTAATACACTCACACTCTGTTCCCCCTTTTTTTGGTCTCATCGTGGAATTGACATGAAAGGAAGCAAGGCACACATTAGCATTATAAGTTTTCATTCCAGGTACTGATGTGTTCTCTCCCATTCCCTACAAACGGTGCCCTTACTAAACTTTAACCCTTCTCAAGCCTTCAGCACCACCCGTGACCTCCTTATATTCTGCAGATGGGTGATCTAGCTTTTCTTTCACAGAAAAAGTAAAGCGTATTGAATGAACATTTCTCAAATGGTCTCCCCCCACCCCCGTTCCTTATCAATCTACGCATTTACAGCCCCATCTATTTCTCTCCCTCCCCCGTCCTCTCTTCATTCTTTCTTACCATTACACTCTTCATCTCTTCTCCGAATCTGATTTTCTCCCAACTTCCGATGAATCTTGCTTCCTCTCTTATTCCTCCCCGTCCCACAACAAGTCCCCAGTATTTTAAGCCTTTCACTGCTGGCTCCTTCCTCCAAGCAAATAAGCATGTTCCAGGGTGTCTAATTAACTAAAGAGGAAGAAGGGGAACAGAGGAGGGAGAGGAAGATGAAGCAAAGGAAAACCATTCCCTGACTGATTCCCTCCACTAACCACCTTATCTCTGTTCTGCATTCACAGCCAGGCTTATTTTGGGTAGAGACAGCATGTTTAGTGACTTTTCCCAAAATTACACAATGAATATAGTCTCAATGCAGAAGTCTTAGAAAACGTGTTGTAAGCATTTCTTATGTCTGTATATTCCTTTCAATATAAATTTAATGGTAGTATTTTTTATATGACTGAACCATAAATTACTTAACCAATGCCTTATAATTGAACATTAAAGTTGTTTCCCATTTTGTATCATCATAAATAATGCTGTGATCAGTACTGGTATATGTACCTTTCTGTGCTTATCTCAGATAAGTTCCTTAGGAACACAATACGATTTCTTGGCCAGAGACCACACTTTGGAGGGGTTTAATAGATTCACAGCTAACCTGCCTTGAAAGGGTAAACTTAGCATCTACACTTCTTTCCCTGACATTCACTCCTTTTCTTTTTTAAACTAACCATGTAACCCTTTATTTATTTATTTATTCGTTTGTTTGTTTGTTTGTTTTTATTGAAGTATAGTTGATTTACAATGTTGTGTTAGTCTCTGGTGTATAGAAAAGTGACTCAGTTATACACACACACATATATATATATATATATATATATATATTGTTTTTCATATTATTTTCCATTATGGTTTGTTACAAGATACTGAATATAGTTCCCTGTGCTATACAGTAGGACCTTGTTGTTTATCTATGTTATATGTAGTAGTTTGTATCTGCTAATCTCAAACTCCTAATTTATCCCTCCTTTCCCCTTTGGTAACCATAAGCATAAATTTGTTTTCTATGTCTGTGAGTCTGTTTCTGTTTTGTAAATAAGTTCATTTGTATCACTTTTTAGTTGCCCCATATAAGCGATATCATATATTTGTCTTTGTCTAACTTACTTCACTTAGTATGATAATCTCTAGGTCCATCCATGCTGCTGCAAATGGCATTATTTCGTTCTTTTTTATGGCTGAGTAGTATTCCATTGTATATATGTACCACATCTTCTTTATCCATTCATCTGTCAATGGACATTTATGTTGCTTCCATGACACTCATTTTTCAATCCACTGAAGTCTAGCTTTCGCTTCCATCGCATTATTGGATTTTTTTGAATTGTCCTGTCAAATTCCTACATTGGTCTCCCTAACCCCTCTAAAGCCTTTGGCACCATTGACAACCACTCCCCAACCCCATGAAATTTTCTCCTCCCCTGGTTTCTGTCACATCACTGTCCCTTGGTTTCTTTCTTGCCTTTCTGTGCCCCTACCTCCTAATTCAGTTTTTCGACATTGCCTATGCTTCCCGTTAAAATTGTTCTTCTGCCCTTACCCTCTTTTCAGTGTATTTGACCTTCCCGGTCAATCTTATTAACTCACATAGTAAACTACTACATAAAAACAGATAACTCCAAAATCTCTACCTCCAGTTTAGAAAGGCCTCTTCTTACCTCTAGACCAGTATATCCAACCACCATTGGATGTTGCCTATAGAATAGACAAACTCAGTATTTCCAAAACTGAACTCATTATCTTTCCCCAAAATTTGTTCCTTTGCCAGCATTTTATATCTCAGTTATGATAACTCTTAGTTGCCCAAACTGGAGATCTTGGGGCCATATCCACTTCTAGTTATTTACCAAACTCTATCCCTTTTCTTTTTTTTTTTTTTTTTTTTTTTTTTTTTTGGCGGTACGCAGGCCTCTCGCTGTTGTGGCCTCTCCCGTTGCGTAGCACAGGCTCCGGACGCGCAGGCTCAGTGGCCATGGCTCACGGGCCCAGCCGCTCTGCGGCATGTGGGGTCTTCCCAGACCGGGGCACGAACCCGCGTCCCCTGCATCGGCAGGCAGACTCTCAACCACTGCGCCACCAGGGAAGCCTCTCCCTTTTCTTTTTAGAGTTCTCCTTTCCTCTGAACGGTGCCTGTCACAACTTATAATACCTTCATGTATATAGCACATTACACTTTGATATATGATTGGCCTTTTTGTTTACATTTTTCTATAAACAGTTTTTCTGTGGCCTTTGGGTCTATGTCATGTCCAAACTAGGAACTGGATGTGTATCATAAACACAAAAATCCTTTTAAGTATGAGGAAGGACAGAAAATAATAAATTATGTGTTTACACTCAGTAAAATCTTGTTGGCTTGAATACATGAATGGATGAATGAGTGATGGCATTACTGCTCCTTAGCAGAATTCTGAAATTGGAGGTACATCCTTGGGTCCTGCTTTCTTTTTCTGCATCCCTTCTATTATTCCTTCCTTTCCCAACGTCCTCAGGCCTTTCATGTTGACCAGACTCTTTCGTGAAAGAGAAGAAATGATCTGATAGTGGTACCTCTCCTAGGAATATTTGCATGTTGAGAGGTCAATGCGATCACACAATTTCACAAAAACAAATCAGTGACAAGGGGATTTAGTGTTTATCGTCCACTAGACAGAAACCGTGGAGGTAGGTTCATCCTCTGTGTCGCCAACTCAGCGACAGGGGTTGTGCTCTGAAAGTTGGTGGAGAGGAAGCCTCTCCCTAAGGGCTAACAACGAAGCCACATTCACTTTGTCTAAACTGCCCCTGTGGTACATGGTTTTGATGTCAATAAGCCACATATCCCAATCTCAGAAATTCTTTACAGTCCTTTCTTCAGTAGTTTAAAGGAGAAAGAAGAAAATTTCAGACATGCTAATTCTGTGCACAGCTCTTGCATTAAGTCATTAAAATCCCTCCTTAAAGCTTTTCAGGTACTTAAGTGGATTTAAAAGAAAAGTGTAGGACAGTTTGTATTTCAAGAATTATATTATACTCAGTTGGTTTAGTCCATGTTTTTTATTTTTTCTAAACTCGAAATAGCTCCCAGCTCCATGTGGAGAATAATAGTAATGCTAGCAGGCACAGCAGTTTCCCATTTTTTCAGGCCGCAGGATTCCTCGTTACACACAGCTAAGATAATGTTCTGCACGGATACACTGGGTGCTCCCCAAACATCACGGCATTTATGCAATATGTCGTTTCACTGGTGAGGAAAGAGAAATTTCAGGGTGGGATCAGGGCAGCAAGAGACTTGGAAGTGCTACGACATTACTTCACAAACTGTATATCTCCATCCAAAGATATTTCATACTGTAGACACTATCAATTTCACCCCACTGTTTTTTTAGCATCTGCTAAAATGTATTTGCTTTTATCCCTATGACGACATTAGCACGAGGAACTGAAGTGTTCCCATTCTGCTAAGTATCAAAGCTTCATTTCCCTGGCACCTACACCTGCACTGTTGCTTTCTGAACCTGCAATACCCAACAAACGACATAACTGAAGGCTTCATCTCCGTTATCCCCACCACCAAAGTGTGGTATGACGAAGGCAAATACAACTCTGCTTCTCCTCCTCCCTTGTATTTCTTCTCAGAGGTATCCCTTCCAGTCCCTCATTCGTTTACCTGTGCAATACTTACTGAGCACCAATTGTGTACAAGAAATTTATATTCTTCACTACGGTTCAGTTCTCTGACAGGGCCTTTTTTGTGTGTGCTGGTGTTGGTGGTGGCTGGGAGATTCTAAGAGGTAGTCAAGAATGTCTACCAAACTCTTGGGAGTTTGGGATTGACATGTACACACTGCTACATTTAAAACAGATAACCAACAAGGACCTACTGCATAGCACTGGGAACTCTGCTCAGTACTCTGTAATAACCTAAATGGGAAAAGAATTTGAAAAAGAATAGATACATGTACCTGTGTAACTGAATCACTTTGCTGTACACCTGAAACTAACACAGCATTGTTAATCAACTATACTCCATTATACAATACAATTTTTTTTTAAAAAAGTATGTCATAGAGATATCCACTTTCAGCCAAGATGAATAACAGGGACCAGACTTAGCCTCCTGCCTGAAACAACTTAAAAAAAGACAAAATATATTTTTAAAAGAGGTTTTCAAGAAATTGGACACCAGAAAATTAAAGGCAACCATCACTGAGAGATAAGAAAGAAATGAGGTGAGCCTAACAATTGTCCCAGTTTCCTAGTTGGGGAGAGTTCCCAGGCTGTAGAGCAGAAGAGGAGACCCTAGGTAGAACCCTGAGGTGCGCCTGAGTTGAGGAAACGAAGCTGGAAGTCCACATAGGCCAAGGCAGCTAGAATCCACAAAGAAGGGTAACCAGAGAGGAGAGAGCTGCAGGCAGAGCTCTGAAGATCTACAGTGGATCGCCCTGGAGTATAAAAGAATTATACCCCTTAATGGAATTCTGCCCAGAAATGACACAGGTGACGGGATTAGTAATAGACCGGAACATTGAAGCAGTTATGACAACTGAATTTCTATGTTCACTATGACGAAAGACTGAACATGTTAAGCAGAAACATGAAAATATATAAAAAATGCAAATCAAACTTCTGGACGTGAAAACTATAATCCCTGAGATGAAAAATGCACCATATGGGGATGATAATAGATCAGATGCTGTAGATGAAAACAGTAGTGAATTTTCAGACAAAGAACTGGAAACTATCCAAAAAGAAACACAGAAAGAAAAAAGACTGGAAAAAAAGGAGCAGATCTTCCATGAGTTGTGGAACGTCTTCAGGTGGCTTAATATACATGTAATTGGTATCCATGAAAGAGATGGGGCAGATAAAATACTTAAGGGTATAATGATCAAATTTTTTCCTAATTAGATGAAAACTATAAACCCACAAGTCTTAGAATCTCAACAAACCCCAAGCACAATACCCATGAAGAAAACTACACCAAGGAACATCATAATTGGGATGCTTAAAACCAGTCATGGGGCTTCCCTGGTGGCACAGTGGTTGAGAGTCCGCCTGCCGATGAAGGGGACGTGGGTTCGTGCCCTGGTCCGGGAAGATCCCACATGCCGCGGAGCGGCTGGGTCCGTGAGCCATGGCCGCTGAGCCTGCGCGTCCGGAGCCTGTGCTCCGCAACGGGAGAGGCCACAGCGGTGAGAGGCCCGCGTACGGCAAAAAAAACCAGTCATATAAAGAAAAAAATTTAAAGCAGCCAGAGGAAAAAAAGACACGTTATGTACAGAAGAGCAAAGATAAGGAGGATAACAGACTTCTCACTGGAAATAAGACACGTGAGAAGACAGTGGAGCTGCCAAGTTTAAGGTACTGGAAGAATGAAACTGTCAACCTACAATTTTATATCCTGTAAAAACGTACTTCAAAAATGAAGGCAAATATTTTTTAAATGCAAAAGCTGAAATAATATTTTAGAAACTATGTGGATAATATAAAAACTTTTTTCTTATTATACAATGCTCCCTAAGAGATCATTTGCATTTAAAACAAAAATAATAAAAATGTATTGAACAGATTTTAAACATCATTAGTAGTTCAGGAAATGCAAATTAAAACCACAATGAAATACCATTACACACCTATTAAAATCTCTAAAATTAAAAATACTGATGGTAACCTGCTGTATAAAAAAAATAAATTTAAAAAAATACTAATGGTTTAGAGCAACTGTAACTCTTATGCACTGCTGGCAGGAATGCAAAATCAACCACTTTGAAAAACAGTTTAGCCATTCCTTAAAAAGTTAAACATACACCTACCAGCCATTTCATTTCTAGGTATTACTTAAGATATATGAAAGCCTAAGTCCACAGAAGTACTTGTACGCAAATGTTCACTGCAGCTTTATTTGTAACTGTCAGTAACTGGAAACAGTTCAAATGTCTAACGACAAATGAATGGATAAACAAGTTGGTATATCCATACGATGGAATTCTACTCAGCAGTAAAAGAAATGAACTACTGATACATGCAACAACATGGATGAATATCAAAATAATTATGTTGAGAAAAAGAAGTCAGACAAAAAATAGTACATATATATAAACTGCCAGAAAATACCGACTAATCCATATTGGTAGAAAGCAGATAAATGGTTGTTTGGAGACTGAATGGGGTGGGAAGGGGATTTCACAGGTATTACATATGCTAAATTACACTACTTTAAAGTTAAACTATATGCTTTATATATATGAAGCTTATTGTGCCAATTACACTTCTATAAAGCTGTTTGTGAAATATAAAAGAATGGCATTTAAGACATGGAACAACCCAAGTGCCCATCATCAGACGACTGGTTTAAGAAGATGTGAGATAGATATATATAGAGATATATATATATATATATATATATATATATATATATATATATATATGATGAAATATTACTTAGCCATAAAAAAGAATGAAATATTGCCACATACAGCAACATGGATTGACCTAGAGATTATCATACTAAGTAAAGTAAGTTAGACAGGGAAAGACAAATATCATATGATATCACTTACATGTGAAATCTAAAATATGACACAAATGAACTTATTTACAAAACAGAAACAGACTCACAGACATAGAAAACAAATTTATGGCTATCAAAAGGGAAAGGGAGGGGTGGAGGGATAAATTAGGAGTATGAAATTAACAGATACAAACTACTATACATAAAATAGGTAAGCAACAAGGACTTACTGTATAGTACAGGGAATTACGTTCAGTATTTTGTAATAACCTATAATGGAAAATCATCTGAAAAAAATATACATGTATAACTGAATCACTTTGTTGTACACCTGAAACTAACACAATATTGTAAATCAACTATACTTCAATTAAATATATATATACAATTAAATATATAAAATATATATTTAATGCCATTCTCTTATACATACATGCATATACATACATACATATATATACATATAAAAGAATGACACTAAATATAAATTTATTGGCAGGGATTTTTTCTTTTTGGTCCATCTTAGCTGTGGTTTCCCAACCACAGATGAATGGCTGACACTTACTATATACTTATTAAATATTTTTTGAATCCAAAATACTAGAACTGGCATGTGGTTACAGTTGTCACATATATCTGTGCCATGTTGCTTTTCCACAGATGCCCATTCTATTAAGATATGCCCTTGCTGTAAATTTTTCCTAGCCAAGCTAGTGGCATTCTATCATTTAAAAAAACTTTAAGCTTAGCAGTACTTTTTTGATTCTTTTCACTTGGTTACTGGGGATTCTTAAATACTCGATTTTTAAAATATCACATGGACCCTTATTTGCTTCAAACTTGGAAACAACGCTTAGGGCTGGCAGAGATAGCTAGCTGTCCACCAAATATTTATGATTCCCTTCCATAATGCAGAGCAATTGTTGGGAAGGGGCTGCCCTGTCAAAGAGTACATTTCTCAGCCTCAGGCCCCAGTAAATAATTTGTGTGGCCTGGTGTAAAATAAAAATGCTGACCCCACTTTTAAAAAATTATCAATAATTTCAAGACAATGATAACAGAGCATTAAACGCAGCACGGCACCCTTCTAGGCATGAGGCCCTGTGCTGTACAGGTCATTAGCCTGTGAAGCTATACCTGCTCAGCCCCCATTGCATCTGGAGTAGGGGATAAAGAAGGGTGTGATTAGTTCTTGTCAACGGAACGTGAGCAGAAGTGGTAGATATCACTTCAAGCCAAGATCGTTAAGAAACACGTGCGTCTTCTCCATCCTTTCTCTTCCACCAGCTGAATATCACTGGTCAGAGTGAGCTCGGATGCCTGGGTTGTGCATGTCAGAGCCTCCATGGTCCCAGATCTCAGAGTAACTGTGTTCCACGGATCCTGCTTTCCCCACCCTCCACTTCAGCTGGTACCAAACACAAAGTTTGAATGTCACTTAAGTAAAAAATAAATGTTTGATATCATAAGCCCCTAAGACTTGGGAGTTTCCTGTTATGGCAGCCAGCAATACCTTAACTAATATAAGAGTTGAGGAGATAAAACTCTGAGCTGAAATCCCTTAAGACAGGCAGAGGAGTCCACTGTTCCGCTCATACTAAGTCTCAACCTCCAGTCCTCCTCTCTGTTCTATGCCTGCTTTGAACATATATTAGGTTCTTAAAGCACATTTATCCATTCATTATTTCAACAGATAGTTTCGAAGCACCTCCCATGTGCCAGCTACTGGGTACTAGGGATTCAGCAATGCACAAGACAGATGAAGTCCCTACCCTCATGAAATGTACATTCAAGTGAAGGACTCTGTTGAATAAGTGAATGAAAGAAGAGATGAATATAGCAGAAGAAAAATAAACAGCACCCAGGTCAGAGTGGATGGTTTTACTTCCCGGAAACTGTCGTGATACATAAGAATCACCATAACGTCAGTTAAGACCATCTTACGCCACTGTAGGAGCTTAGCGGTACTTTTTTCATTCATAACCCCCTCTGGGTAGCAAATGCCCCAGTATATGAATGAGTTGTAAACCATCATCCAGGAAACCTGCAACCACCCATGATAGGTGAGAAGTAGTAGAAAGTGGGGAGAATTATTGATTCTCTTCCTAATCCAAAGTTAAAAGCTTAGAGAAATACCAACTGAGAAACAGCCATTTTTGCCCATAAACCAGATTCCATTCTGCCTGGCGGTACCATTACCTTTGGAAGATAAGCACATACTCTCTTAGCATAAAAAATACATAGTATTTTGGATCTTGTAAAAATCTTACAGAAATAGCTACAACACAACTGTATAATAATGAACTTACAGCAGTATGACAACCATATATGGTATAGCAGGGCTTTCAAATTCAACATCTGAAGCAATAATTTTTAATTACTGTAATTTTTTTTACATCTAAGCAATTTTAACAGCAAAGTATTTTTTTAATTAGCCACATGCAGAAACTATACAAATTAGCTTAAGCCCCCATTTCCCCAAACTCAAGAGATTTCTGAAGGCCTTGCCCAAACGCAGACATGGCCTTTGATGTAAGTCCAGCCTTTTACTTTCCCTTTTCTCACACTGAAAAATCAGTCCCTTCAACCCTAGCAGAAATAAACTACTCTCGAATGTTAATTATCCACTCTGTCTTTTTACTTCTTTAAGCACAAGGCATATACAAAATATGCAGCTCAGTGATCTGTCTCAATGGGAAACATACCCACATACCCACTTCCCAAGTTAAGGAGTAGAATAGTCCTAGACCTCAATCCGCTTCTGTCCCTTCCCAATCATAATCACTTCAGTCCTTCCCAGAGGCAACCTACATCCTGATGTCTAACACCATAAATTGGTTTTGTCTATTTTTGAAATTTATATAAATGGAATCATACCATATGTATTTTTTGCTCTCTTGACTTCTTATTTTGAAAACTTTTTAAGCCTAGAGACAAGTTATGACTGTATTTTTAAAAATCCATATATCATTAACCTAGATTTACTAGCTGTAAATATTTGACCACACTTGCTCAATCTACCTCTCTCTCTTTTGATAGATGCAGGATTGGTAGATAGATGATAGATAAATGAATTATTAAGAAGTAAATTACAAATTATGGGCGTGACACCTCATTTTTAAATACTTCACCATGCATGTCCTAAGTATAAAGCCATTCAGTTACATAACCATAATATAATCACACTTAAGAAAATTAACAATTCCATAATATCTAATATCCAGCCCATATTTAATTTTCCTCAATTATGCAAAAAATGACTTTTATAAATTCATCTTCTATGCAGTATTCAATCAATTCTCTCTTATTACATTTGGTTGTTAACTGTCTCTTTAGTCTCTTTTAAGCTAGTACCTAAGCCCACTCTTTTTCCCTCCATGACCTTTCCTTTTAAGAAAGTCTAGACAAATTTGCCTTTAAAGCAATACACCCTCTGAATTTGTCTGTTTCTCTATGGTGTCACTTAACTTGTGCCTCCATCCCCTGTATTTCCTCTACTCTACAGATTAGGTCTAGAGGCTTGATGAATTTGGGTGAAATATTTTTGGCAAGAATACTTTATAGACGTCTAGCCTATGTTTACATCTCTCCAATACACTTTCATATTCACTCTTCTCATATAAATTCCTTCCCAATCCTCTGTGGCTCTTTCCAAGAAGAGTAACAATTAAGCCAGGAACCCTACAGTAAAACTGAAGAGGTTCACAGAAAGTATGGAAGAAAATCTTGTCAATATATGTATAGCATTTAACTTAGAGGGCTGAAGCATCATTTTTTTTTCATTGAGGTCTTAGTTCCCCGACTCTCATAATAGAAAAACGGAGTCTTAAATTTCATGTAAGAAGGACAGCTTTCTTTGTTTTCTTACTATTTTAGAGAGAGGTAGCCAAGTCTGATTTTGCAGTAACCATTTATTAAAGACAAATATTTAACAGTGCATTTCATGTCTATCAGCATCAAAAAAGGCAGAAAAAGAGAAGTGAAATAAAATTAGAGAATTAAGAGGTGAACAAAGATAGTATAGAGAAGTGACTTTCAAGCTTTTTAGACCATGACTTACAACCAAGTATACACGAGAATATATAAAATGAAAAAAAAGTCATAAAACCATACATAAAACCCTCATACGTGTGAAGAAACCCTGACACTTTATATCCTAATCTCTCATTAATTTTTTTTTTTTTTTTTTTTTGCTGTACGCGGGCCTCTCACTGTTGTGGCTTCTCCCGTTGCGGAGCACAGGCTCCGGACGCGCAGGCTCAGCGGCCATGGCTCACGGGCCCAGCCGCTCCGCGGCATGTGGGATCTTCCCGGACCGGGGCACGAACCCGTGTCCCCTGCATCGGCAGGCAGACTCTCAACCACTGCGCCACCAGAGAAGCCCTCTCATTAATTTTTTAAAAAGAAAAGAATCCGTGTTTTATCCCTAAAATTTTTATAACCCCCCAATGGTTCATGCTCAGGAGTTGGGGGAAGAATGCATTAGGCAAGCTAGTCGAAGTGGTTAGCAAAGAAATGAGGAGGAATTGGAGTACGAGTAATAGCCCACCTCAGTAGAGCATTGTATTTTAATTATTCAAATCAATGTTTTCCTTCAGTTTAGCATCTTATAAAGAGCAACGAGAGTCAAAAGACTTGAGTTTGAATTCTCGCCTAATTATTTTCAGCCAAGTTACCCTGAGCGTGTCCCCTGGACTTTGGGGGGCTGGAGTCCTCTGCTGTGAAATGGACATGATATCAACAAGTAAAAGTTAAAGGAGAAAGGGATGTGAAAGAACTTGGCACAAAGCAACAAGTGAAAGCTGTGTTATGGTTCTAGGAAGTTAGCTCTAAAGCCATAGTACTACAACCACCCTTTCCTTGAAGAAATCAGAACACGTAAATCATGTGAGCTTTCAGAATCATTTTCAAGTGTGCCCCTTTGCCCTGATAAACCATCACTTCTGCTGTTTCAGACTATTTGGAGAAGAGTAAGTTAGACAGTGAGAAGTACTGGGCAAAAAAGGTCTTGGTATATAACTAAATCCTCCCTGACTGACAAGATTTTTGGATCAAGAAATGATGGAAATTGGCACAAATGACCAGCTCAAATGATGTGAATTTCCTGCGATGAAAACAGTAATTGAAAACCAGTAAAATGGTTTAAGTTTGTGCTGGTTTATTCCTCTAAGCAGATGTGTCTCGCTTATCATTTGTTTTAATTATTCCTGATGTGTTGCCTATCACATCACAAGCTCCTTCAAAGGGAAAGGAATAAGCAGTTGTCATAACAACAAAGCTCTTCATTACCCTGGGAACCTTGGACAGCTTTATTTAAAATGAAGGAGAAAAAAGAAGCCTAACCAATTAGCTTTATCAGTCTGATTCATGTTCTTAAACTGATAACAGTGTTTCCTGAAGAACTTACAATTTGATGGGGAATGTGTCATGAATATTTATGGTAACATAAAACTCAGAAAAAAATTGGCTAGCTAATTATCACTTGGAAGGTGCTTCTGGTCAAATTTCTGCCCAGTGATCCATTTGATTTTTTTTAAAATGACTTTTATTAAACAAATCGAAGAATTAGTGGGACTTTTGCTAACATATATCCACTGGTTCAAGAACAGCAATGAGACCTATTTAGGTTTAAACTTTAAAGCCCAGGCTTCACCCTCAGCTAATGTGATTTGTGTTAAGTTTGCATTGTTACACGGGAAATGTTCTCACCTGCCTTCCACCCTTCCTTCTCTGTGCCAGAAATACAGAGGAAGTCCCCAGAGAGTTTTAACTCTGCCCTTCTCTGCAAAATTAAAAAAGCAGATGTTTTCTTCTGGCTTCAGCAGATAAGACTGAGAAGTAATTATTGTTCTGGTCCCAAGTCCCACAGGTGTTTTCATTCCTGCCCTGTGACCACAGGAAAAATAAACAATAAACCTAAGAAAGTCTAGGTGGGGCACTCTTCAAGTTCAGACTTGAAGCCAAATGTCTGAATATCTCCTGCAAGTGAAAAACTATGCAGAAGTAGGCAAACTTTGTCTGCAAAGAACTAGACATTAAATATTTTTTGCTTTATGGGACCTAAGGTTTCTGCTGTCACTACTCAACGTCGCCATGCTTGAGTGAAGCAGTCTTAGACAATAAGTAAACCAGTGGGTTTGGCCTGATTTGGTCCTGCCATTGTTTGTTGACTCAGAAGGGTTCCCAAGAAATTAGATATCAACCACCAAAGGAACAGTGCGTAAGTGAACACTTGGAAAGCATGTTCACAAAGTTGTTTTCACATACATTATTTCATTTAATCCTGAAATGAGGACTACTCTAAGAGGCAGGCATATCATTTTTTTCATCTTACACATGAGAAAACTAGTCCTGGGGTGCTCAGGTAACCTCCTTGCTTTTCAAACAGCTGGTCTCTTTTAATGATCTTTCCACCACACACCCAGCTGTCCTGTAAACAATGCACTTCATATAGATCAAACAGAAAGAAGTATGAATGATAACAATTTCTAATTCTTATCATTATTCTATGGATAAATGTACTTAGCGCTCAAGTGAGTGGAAAAAAAAAAATCCATCAACATTCCTCAAGCTCTGCTGAGTCCTCCCAGTACTAACGCAAGCATTAGACCAAGCTGTGAGTGACCAGAAAGCCAGAAAATTCTGTGTTCTGGGTCCCAGGATCAGAATTTAACCACATAGGCCTGGTTTGGTCTAAACTATCTACCTTCACAAACTGAAACCAAGAAGGACTTCATCGATTGTTTGGGGTCAAAGAAGGAAATCGACCAGAAAGAGCCCACACTGAGTCAAATGCAGGAGCATTTATTCATCGGGATTGGGACATTACCTTAAAGTCCACATAGAGGAGAGACTCTTTTTTACCAAGGATTGTGCAGGCAACTACTACTTAATTATGACAATTATACAGAGTCAGGATATTGCATTAGGAAACACAGATGCACCATCTGTTAAAGAAACATGATTTAACTGATTTTTTTCCTAGACTTTAGCCTTGTAAATATTAACTCTACATGGTTCAGCTCAAAAAAGAGTATCCATGGAAAACACTGCCAACAGCGCACCTGTAAGTCATATCTTCCATATCCAATTCATTTCAGTTCTACAAGCACTTACTGAAGGTCTAAGTGTCAGGCATTAGTAAAATAATCTGTGCCTTCAAGGAATTTATGCTGTTAGCAGTAAGAATAAAATACATATATAAATGAATAAGACACAAGGGACACTTTGGCGTAGGAAAGGGTTTACTATTACATGGATCCAGAGGATAAAAAAGAGATCTGGAGAAAAAGAAGGAATATTTCATGAAGAAGAGGATCAGGGGAAGTTTCAGAGTGAATTGGCAGGGAAAAAAGGGAAGACGGCTGTCCATGAACTGGTGTGAACAAAGACACAAGGGCAGAAAATTGAATGGGAGGTTGGGAGTTAGCTGGTTTAGAGTTTGCCATAGAGGTTAAAACCAAAAGTTCAAGGACTAAGATGCCACTGGCTGAAGGCTTTCCCCGCCCACCCTGGCTCTGCTCTCTCTTTCGGGACCTGGCCAAGGACAGGGCGCCGTCATGGAGTTGACATCCCCATAACAAGGACGGAAAGGTTTGACACGAGGAGCCTGATAAAAGAAATGTTCGCATACTGAGACATAGGGAAGTCATTCTGGCTTATACATGCGTTAACTTGAATTTTATGCTAACTAAGAGAGCCTGTTGGTGGCCTATCAAACACACATTATACATCTGCTTTAATTATTAAAGAAAAAGGGCACATTGACCAAAAGTAAAGAATGTCCATGTCAAAAGTAAAGATTAAATGCCCTCTTCCTGGGACACCAATGCTGCTCTGCTCCTCCTTTGAGGATAAGACTCCCTTCCCAGATGCCACAGCCATGCTGACTCACTGTGTATGTTGTTTTGTGTTGCTTTTTTTTTTTGAAACCTTGAAGAAATGTAACCCTGACTTGTTTGTTTGTTTAATAAATTTATTTATTTATTTTTGGCTGCATTGGATCTTCATTGCGGTGCACAGGCTTCTCATTGCGGTGGCTTCTCTTGTTGTGGCGCACAGGCTCTAGAGCGCAGGCTCAGTAGTTGTGGCACATGGGCTTAGTTGCTCCCTGGCCTGTGGGATCTTCCCGGATCAGGGCTCAAACCCGTGTCCCCTGCGTTGGTAGGCGGATTCTTAACTACTACGCCACCAGGGAAGCCCTGACCCTGACTTGTTTAATGTTCTTTGTTCTGACAAGATATAAAACCGTGCTGAAAACCCTGCTTCTCCAGAGCAGTTTCTCAGACTAATCTGGGAAGGGGGCTTCCACGATAGTCCTCAGTTTGGCTCATATAAAACTCTTTTCTATTCTTATTATTGATTGTTTATTGATTATCTTCGTTGACAAGCCCAAGAGCCAGGACATCTCCTTAAGGCTGTTGGCCAATCTGCACAGGCTTCTGGACAAACTGACTCCACCTTCAACCAGGTTGGCCTGAAGAGGCTGTTTGTGTGCCGCACCCACCAGCCGCCTCTGTCCCTTTACCGGATGATCCGGAAGATGAAGTGTCCTGGCCAGGACACTGTGGGCAGGCGGCCGCACCAGAGCCACATCCCCAAGGCCAGGGACAAGATCCTCCCCCTTGACCAGCTGGCCCTGGACGCCCCCCTCCTAAGGGCTGTGGCTCTGTCCTCCTCTCCAGTCCTTGAAACGGCCGACAGGTGTCCAGGCATCTCGGTAAGGCCCCAGGAACCCCACACGGCCACATATGCTCCAAGGGCCCAAAGGCCAACAGGCCAGCCGTGGCTACAAAAACTAACTCCAGATCCTGCATTGTTATGAAAAAGATTTCAGATGCTGAAAAAAGAAAAAAAAAAAAAATGATGAAAGCCCAAGGACCATATTTAGCCTGGAAACTGTTGATTCTCTTTTGGAGTTTACATAGTATTTTTTTTTTTAAAAATCAATTCCCACTTTCAAAAGTTGGAAATTTCACATAAGAGTTAGACTTCAGGCTCCTCTTAAAGAATTGGAAGAGCTAGCAACCAGGCAGAGCATTACTGCATGTCAACAATCAGGTCTGTGCAGAGGCTCACCCTCAGACAGGTGTGTCCTTTCCCATGTGTCTGGTCCCCTCCAGATCCACTGTATCTACTTATGTTACCTACATGGCCTGCGTAGACATCTGAAGGGCAACAACTAGTCAAGAAGAAACATATGAGATATTTTCTAAGAACCTGAAAGAATTTCTTTATGATTAGGAAGGTGCTTAAAATTATTCTGTTCACTTCACAAAGAAGTAACCAACTATTAAGTTGTAAGTCATGAATTAATGAAACAGGAAAAATAGGTTGAGTCATCTATACTGTGGAGCAGCCTGGAATAGATAACTGAGTTGCCTATAAGCTGAAAATTGTTCATTTGATTCAATAAACAATGATCAGCAATGGGAGGGTTTTGTACAGATGGAGCTAATTTTGACTTTTTCAAAAGATGTTAATCCGAAAATCAATTTTTTAATGCTTAAGCTTTGTTTCAGCAGCTAAACAGGTTATTTTGTGACTGTGTTGAAAATAAATGTACTGTGAGGTACATTTATGTTTTGATTTACAATTTGCTTGACCTCATCTTGAATCATCTGTGCTATAACTTTTTTTCAGAGCTCTACATGAATTTCAAAACACTTCCCCTAAAATCAAGCATAAGTATATGTGGAATCACAATCATTAACATACTTTAGTTTTACAAGTTGTGTGTTTGCCCATAACTTTCCTTTTCTTTAAACCACTTATAGGCAATTATTTCCAAACAGAAAACAATTCATGCCGAATATATTCTAAAGTGCATTTATAAGTAAAAGGCAATCACTTCCGAGATATATGTATTCTAAACTTCTTTGCGTTTGCTGTTGACTTTTTTTGCAGTTCACTATAAAATGCCAGTTGACTACATAAGGAATTTAAAGTGATTTCTTTTGTAACATTTATATATGCAGAGTCAGCCTTTTGAGTAAACAGTATCCCCAACAAGATCTATTTTTATCCTATATTTAAAACATTCGTGTTTTCCTTATATACTGGTATAATAATTTCAGTAATTTATGGCCTACAATAATCTTTTTTTAAGTGAACCAGATAATTTTAACACCTTCCTGTTGATCATTAAATTAGCTCAAGCTCTCTCATCTTTCCTAAGAAACTATGTCACTGAATGCGCAGGTCTCATCCTTCAGCCTTGTTTGCTTTTCATTTCTTTCTGCATTCTATTACGTCTCCTCTCCCACTTGGGTTATTGGCAAAGACTAAGTCTAGCAACAACTACTAGTTATCCACCAGCTAAGGTTATTTTTCATTTCTGTTGCCTCTAGAACCATTTGTTTTTAGAACTACAGTCTCTTTAGCTCATTACAACTGAACTTGAATTTGACAATTGTATGTGAATTGCATTTAGTTTTATTTCCCGGATAGGGCCTGCCTGATGACAAATTTTAAAATAATCTCATTTTCAAGGCAAGGGATCTTAAGCCAACAAAAGCTTATCCTTGACAAGAGAACAGAGAAAGAAGACTATAATTGTTTTGATAATCATTGGGTTTCTGTATGAGATGCTCACATGTGTGCACAGATTTAGGTGGTGACTGTACCAGGCACACCTCATAAATCAATCTGGCAGGTCCTCAGAACCACTTGTGCTTTTCACATCGGAATTTCGTACGTTTTTCAACGTCTTCCTTGTGCTGAAATCCCGAGGTCATGTGTATTATTCCAAAAGTGTTTCACCAAGGAGATGTCAACAGACTTGCCTATGTTTCCCTTGACGCATAATGTGATTTCTTTGTTTAGTCTAAAGTCATATTGTCTTTCTTTACTGCACCCCCTCGCATTCCGTGTTCATATGAATTTGCCACCAGTTACAACCCCAGTCCACTTAGCATTACTGCTTTCCAAGTTTTTCCTCCTACTTGAATATCTGTGTTTCATTGCACATTTTCCAAATACAATAGCTCCATTTATCAAAGCATCACTACTTGGAATAATTCTCTGTATATCATTAGTGGGCAAATTTTCTGTTCATATTTTATGCTCATCCACACTCTAGTAGGAATTTGGGGGTGATTTCGAGGAGCCCCTCTAACAAATAATTGCATCAAATTCCAAAAATATAACTGCTACTGAATTTCCTTTATGTGGACGTCTGGATCTCTAACTTCGTCCAGCTTAAGGTTTTAAGTTCATCTAGCATCGCTGGAATTAGATGATTTCTACACCTTCATGATCTATAGAGTAAAGCCATCTCTGTGTTCAAGAAGGAATCAGAGACTCTAAATTATTTACAACAGAGACTGACAGTGCGATATGCTAGGTTTGTAAGGACTATCACTGATCACATATTATAAACAGCTTTGGTACATATCTTGCAATAGTGTCTTGCATTGCCATTCAAGTCTTATATTTAACTTTTTATG
Organism: Phocoena phocoena; assembly: GCF_963924675.1. Classification (NCBI taxonomy): domain Eukaryota; kingdom Metazoa; phylum Chordata; class Mammalia; order Artiodactyla; family Phocoenidae; genus Phocoena; species Phocoena phocoena. The sequence continues at coordinate 89,894,080 of NC_089229.1, forward strand.
TCTTGTCTCCTCAAATAGATCCTAAATGCTTGAGAACAGGGTGTGTGTGTGTGTACATGTGAGTGTGCTTCTTGGGATTTTCCACAGCTTCTAGCAATATACAGTGTACATAACAGAGGCTTAGAAATACATGAAGAAAGAAGGAAGAGGGGGAAAGGGGATGGAAAGAGGCGATGGGAATCAGGGAATCAGAGCCCTTGAATAATACAAGGATGGGAAAAGCAGGGGGTCCAGGGATTACTGATCATTTTACCAAGTCACTTGTCACTAAAATTTCAATAGGGAAGAGAAGAGGTAGATTGCGAGAGGTAGACCAATCATATATTGCTTATGCTCTTTGGAAGAAGAAAATCAGTGATACTGTAGAGAAAAGGAAAATTTGCAGTTTTGAAAGAGGCTGGACCAAACATGAAATATAAAGTGTGGCTGGATAGCAATAGCTGGATATTCAGCACATTCTCGACAGTCACTCAAGTACACAGCAGGGACCCAGCACACGTTTAGGATCCATTAACAGTAACATCTCACCATCTCTGTGAACTTAGCCGTATGCCAGTCACGGTGCAAAGGGTTTTATGTGAATTATCTATCGTGAAAAACTCATGAAATTTATATAAACAGGTAATCAATTCATTTTATATAAACACTTATTTAATGTATGTGACTCACCTTATCGGATTCTTGCTACAGCTCTATACTGTAAACACTCTTCTAATCTCCATGTGTACGTTTATGCAGATGAGGAAATTGAAGTTACAAATGAGGAGTGACTGATCCAAGCTTTTACAACTAGCAAGTAAGTGGCTGGGCGGAGTTCAAACCCAGGTGCTCTAACTGCAGAGCCTGAAATCAGGCACGACGCCTGAACTCCCAGGAGTCTGTCACTTAAGTAACGTGCTTTATCAAAATAGAACGATGCACTTCCGTTTGCACGTTCTTAGCCATGCTAGGCACCGTAATATTAACTAAGAGTTGAGTTCTACATATGACAGTACCCGAAAGGTAGCCTCGGGACTTCATTAAGAGATTTCTGGGGAATGCCTGAATCCATACACAGGAGTGAGAGCCATATACATTTTGCTATTCTTAGGCCTAATTATGGACAATAAATTATAAACACTATGTGGTGGAGATAACATACCAATTCCTCTTAGGAACCTTAAGCTCGTGTGAGCAAAGGAATAGCTTCTGGTCTCGAATCTTCTTCACCGTGTGTTGTCCCAGTTCTACACTCTTGTGCTGTGGGATTGTCTTTTTTGTTTTGAGGTCTCTAGGATCAATTCTCAGTCTTTTCATTTGCAGCTGCCTGTAGCTCTCTTAAGTGTCCCCTTTCTGAGTTTTCTGGCAGGCTTTCCTCCCCTCCAGTAGGTAGAGTTTTGGGTTTTTTTTTGCGGTACACAGGCCTCTCACTGTTGTGGCCTCTCCCGTTGCAGAGCACAGGCTCCGGACACGCAGGCTCAGCGGCCATGGCTCAGGGGCCCAGCCGCTCCGCGGCATGTGGGATCTTCCCAGACCGGGGCACAAACCCGGGTCCCCTGCATCGGCAGACGGACTCTCAACCACTGCGCCACCAGGGAAGCTCCAGTAGGTAGAGTTTTAGGCACTCGGCCTCTTCACTTGTTTCTGGCTCAGCGTAGTCTGTCCTGCTACAGCTCTCACAGCCAGTTCCTGTCTCTTTGGCAGACAGGATCAGAGTGTGTAGATTTTAAAGTCCACTGTCGTTGGCATCAGGAGTGGCTTCCTGTTCTGAAAACATCTTTCCCAGTGTCCTGTGCCACCCTATTCTCTGTCAGTCTACACATCCTGCTGGGGGCAGTGGCTCAGAGACATTCTCTTCCGTTGCTTCATACCCAGCGTTGTGTGAGCTCCCTATCTACTTTAGAATCTACCTTTCACACCCTCAAATCCCTTCCTTGTGTTCCTTAGGACCAGCCTTTATCACTGGCCCATGTCAGTGCTCTTTGTTCCTTTTCCATCCTTTGAGATTTCCCAGTCCTGTGGTCCTGGGCCAGAGAAGAAGCCTTAGATAAGCCTCAATTCCAATCCGTGGCACACCAGACTGTCAATCTCTCCTGTGAAAAATTCAACAATTCTGCTGTGGTTCCAGTCCTTTCATCTATATTGAGACCATCTTTCATCAATCTTTCGGGTGTTAGTGAGAAAAAAAATGAAATGCCCCAAATGCTTTCTTCTGAAATGTGAGAACCTTTGCGATCTGAGCTAAAGAAGCTGTAACTTCAGCCACTCAACAGGTATTTTTTAATAACTTCTATGTACTAGAAAAATGGCAGTCAATAACACAAGCAAGGGCTCTGCTCTCGTAGAATTTACATTCTATGACTTTGTCATTAGTTAATATTTATCAACTACATTTGATAGGGAAGACATACGTTAGGTGTGTAGAGCAGCCAATACATAACATCCCTCTTTCCCAGTTGAATTCAGAACCAATTTAGAGATAGAAGAGATAGACAGATGGAGATCAAACCAACAGCTTTATTACTGTTAAAGCTGATTGGAGAATGAGGCTTTAGGTCTGCCCTTATCGGCGAATTTAAAAGATTCTTTATTCATGGGATAGTTTAACAGCTGCAGGCCACTTCCCCCTAGAAACAGAGCCTTTACCACATGGCTGAGGGTGGATGGGAATTCATGAAGCCTGTGGGCAAGTTCACTCTGAAAAAGAAAAGTCCAGAATGCGTTGAGTCCGGCTCGTTCAGTTTCTTCTCTTGAACTCACAAACTGGAGAGCTGAAGCGAGAGGCTAGGAGTATCATTCTAGCAGAAATCTCATCACATGGAAAAGGAGACCAGAGTGCTGGTTAAACAAACAATAAATGAGACTCTGAAAGAAAGTAGAGCCGGGGAAAACTTATTTGTCCTTGCAACACTTTATTGAGATTTATTGAGACTTCAGATAGTCTCTAAGAGTCACAGGTCCACGAGTTCATTAACACTGATTTGGAGAGTCTGTGCCATGGAATGACTTCTGTAAATGGTCCTAATACTAACGGTGAGTTTCATTTTGAAAGCAAAAATTGCAGGTGAGGCAAAGATGTAGAGTTGCAAAGCTTTCCATTTGCATCTGAATGAAAATAAGCAGTCATTTAAAATACAGCCTATAGAACAGAGAAGAGTAATTGTGACAGTAATTGGAGGAAATATTTTTAATGAAGCATTACATGGAGAGACAAGTTGTTTGAAGAAGCCTATCACTGGAAATTCGGTATCGCCTTCTTGCAGGCTTCTTAAAGGTTAGGATTTATTAAACTATTCTCCAACAGAATCTAAGGAGAAACAAATGGTTTTCAACCATAACAACTAAAGTAATCACCAATAAGACCTCAAGTTACGTTGGATGATGACTCTCTCGCTCTGAAGGCTGCTGCAGACACAATCTTATTCCAAAGCTGTTGCTTGTTTCTGAGAGATCAGGTCACACTGTTGAGTCCCCCAATTTATTTAAATCTGTTATTTTATTTCAAGTGCTAATTGTCTCTCACAACAAACAGAGACTCCTCTCAGCTGCAATTATTGGCACTACAATAGATAAACAGGGAAGCCTGAATGCGGAGCTGGAAGAGTTGCCTTGGTTACAAACCTGCGATGCTTTCGGTTATTACAGTTCTAGCCATGTTTTGAAATTTCCTAAAACACCCCAAGAGCAAAGTGTTGCATTCTTTTTTTTTTCTTCTTTGTGGCCCATCTGAGTTAGTTTTAATCAATATGGAGGCCTAGTCTTACATGGGTATTTGTACGAGGCCTCTTCAATAAATAACCATACAAAACAAAGCTTTCATTTAGAACATTTGGATATATGTGTTCATCCACTTTCAGAATAATGAGAAGGAATCAGAATTATTGTTTCATGCTAGAGAAGCATATTATTATCTTTGCTGTATCCACAATTATACAATGCAGCCATTACACTGCATTATCCTCTCATCTCTCTCTTTTTAAAAGCAAAGAGAAAAATAAATCGCCTGAGAGCCCATCACTGTTCAAGTCCCTAAACTGTATTTTCCCTCTTGAGTGCAGATTGGGTAGGGCTAGTGGGGCAGGCCAAAAGGTCTCTGCTAGTAATTGTTTTGTTTTCATGCTTCCCATTTATTTCAGAAATTGAGTTTTTTTGGGTTTTTTTTGCGGTACGTGGGCCTCACTGTTGTGGCCTCTCCCGTTGCGGAGCACAGGCTCCGGACGCGCAGGCTCAGTGGCCATGGCTCACGGGCCTAGCCGCTCCACGGCATGTGGGATTCTTCCCGGACCGGGGCACGAACCCATGTCCCCTGCATTGGCAGGTGGACTGTCAACCACTGCGCCACCAGGGAAGCCCCAAGAAATTGAGATTCTAAAAGTTAGGATGATTATTCGGATAATGATCTATTAATATAACTAACGGCTTAAAAAGCACATAAGAAAATCCATGCTGTCCTTCCTAGCTAGCTCATACTAGGTCCAATGGACCTCCTGTCCACTGTTGTTTAGCAGTCTGTATTAGTGGCTAGTATGAGCTCTCCCTTTGCTCATGCATGAATCTTGGTTACAGGAGGTATTTTTGTTTATTTCCAAAATATCAAGTGAGCCACCAGATGACTTACCTTTCACCCACCTCAATAAAGATATTCAGAAGTACAAATGACAACTACCACTTATTAAGGATTTAATACACGTTAAACCTTGTACTAGAACTTTTAACAAATGTATTATCTAATCATTGCAAACATCCTATCACGCAGAAATTATTATCCTTATTTATAGATAAGGAAACTAAAGCTCACAATATGACTGAAAGAGATTTTTTTTTCAATCCAAAAATGTTTTTACTAACAGTGTAAACTGGAATGCTTTAGAGTCGGGATACTGGGCTAAAATCCTAGCTCTGCCGCTTGGGGCTGTGTGATTATTTCCAAGTTACTTAACTCATATCTGTCATAGACATTTTTATCTATAAAGTGGGTAAAATAAGAGAAATAGGGTTCTGCTGAGAACTAAGTGAGTTAATACATGTAAAGCCCTTAAAACATTGCCAGGAACATTGTAATTATCCAATGTTACCTCTTTAAATATTTGGAATAATTTCCCAGGTGATGATGTTTTAATGTTTCAATTATATTACTATCGTTATTTCTTATATGTACAATAAGTTTAATCATTTTTATCAGAGTCACTGAAGATTACAAAGTATCAGCGTGGGTATAAAGTATTTCTACACCGTGCTTAGCTGGGTAAGCAATACAGATTTTAAATATAAGTGTATATTATTGTTTTGTTATTTCGAGATTTACTACTATTTACCACTAGCTTTAACCTTTCTTTGTTACTATTATTACTAGAGGCATCAAAGCTGATACTGTACAAAACTGTCACAAGGATGCCTTTCTATTCCGCTGTCCGCCCTCCTGTAATTTCATTCATGCTCCCCTCTAATACCACTAGAATCTATCTATTTAGGTTTTCTTCTCCATCAAAACCTGTTTTAAAATCTTTCCATTCATAATGGCTATTAAACTACTATCTCCCAGATGTAAATCCACCCCTCTATATTATGAGATGCTAAGACTAGGACTTGACAAAACTGTTTATCCTTTGTCTGTTACGCATAACCAATAGGGGGCAGGAGAGAGAGAGACAGGAGAGATGGAACATGGACTTGCTTTTTATATGCCAGGTGTTCATGTGTTGCCGGCAATAGCCTAGTGGACCCAGTCCCCAGCCTTCTTCATCACTCCCAGACACCTGAGAGGTGAAGCTGCGAAGTTCTCCCACTCAGGTTTCTGAGTCCTGCATCCATGGGGCCACTGCTCTGACTTCTATGTACCAGATGCTGCTAGACAGCTACCCGTACCAAGAAGTCTGAATTCCAAGTCTGCATGGCCTCCTCCCTAAGCTTGTAGATTTAGATAACTCCACCCTCTTCCTTTTGTTCCTAAGGGGACTACTTCCTACAATCACTATCTTGGTATAACATAAACATTCACCCTTTGCTTTTTCATTCTTCCAACATTTGCTTAAGCAATTCTTTATCTTAAACTTTCTCTACTGAAATACCTAATGTGGTTTCTAACTTCCTGTCTGGATGCTAACTGACCCCAAAATGCTATAAATAACTATTCAAAATGTTATATTCTTGGAAGTTTTGGAAATATATCAAGAAGGAAGAGAGAAGAATTTTAGGTATCTATCAGTAGGTAGTAAAGACTTTTGTGGGGTTGGAAAAAGAGACGTTTTCCCTGCCCCTCTCCCCAAATAATTATACTCTACCAAGGCAGCCAGTTCTGCCCACAGGCAGGAGAAATTCTCTTACTTGGGGGAGAATCAGACTCTTTGTTCTGTTCAAGCCTTCAAACTATTGAATTAGACCCACCCATAGTAGGGACGGCAATCTGCTTTATTCAGTCTACCAATATAAATGTTAATCTCATCCAAAAACATCCTCATAGAAATACCCAGAATAATGTTTCACCAAATACCTGGGCACCCCATGACCCAGTCAAGTTGATACATAAAGTTAACTATCACATTTGCTAACAAAATAAGTGACTAGTTGAGATTTCATCGACAGTCAACTCAAATAGCTGTAACTGAGGAACTTTGGGGTAATTCAGTGTTCATCAGAGCTTCCTCCTTCCATCCTGCCCCTGTTTTGTGAACTGCGTGTGTCTTTCCTGTTTGGGATTTTTGCCCTGTCGGCCAGAGCTTCCTGTATCTTTCTTGGCCGCTGGGATGGCTCTTCAGTCCTTGGGCCTCTACGGACCATGAGTGCAAGTCAGTACCAAAGCACTGAGAAAACGTATAAGGAACCAAGAAATATCTTGGGAAGAATGGACTAAATAAGGAGGTATAAGGCCCCCCAGGTTATCTTAAAAAAATATCTATATTTTCTTTTAAATGGACAGTGAATTTTAAATGTGTATGATCTTTTCCTAAGAGCTATACTAATCCAGTTAGGGTACTTCTTGAAAAAAATCAGACCAGGAATCAGCAAGATGGACTTCCTCTTCATGAGGAGCTTTTGATGACTCTTCCCTTTGTTAATTATGTCAACAGCAAGTAAAACACAGGGTCTAGTAGCACACGAAATTTTAAATTATTCAGAGACTGACTATATGGCTTGGGAATTACTGTGTATCTTTTCATATCTCACACTTCCCATTAGCCATTAGCATCTCCAATAAGAGTGTGTATTTGAGGACTGAAATTCATAAAACGGGATCTTTTCAATCTGAAAGAGATTTTTAAAGGCTAGCCATGCCTACTCCCTAACTATGCAGTGAGCCAATTGTCTTAAGAAGGGAAGGTAGATTGCCAAGCCATGTGAATAAATTAGTGGAAGGGATTAAAATTAGGCCATTTGTTACTTGTAAACTGACTTGCTTACGCCTCTAAGGTGCTTCAAGAGAAGACTATGACAATAGAAATGAGAGTAAGGAATATGGAAGGATTTTAATTTTCTGTCTTATTCCTTCTTCTATGGAAAATTGGAAATTGACTTTAATGGATTGCTTCTGCTCCTGGAAGAGACACGTAATGTGTCCTAATCCAGGGTCTCAGACCTAACGTGTGTGTGTGGGTGGTGGGAGGTGTATAATTTATTTATGTTTATGTTTATATTTATATATATAAAATACAAAATTATACTATATATCTATAATACATAATATTTGTGTAATGTATTACACACACACACACACACACACACTGTTGTTCTTTATCTTTGAAAATGCTAATGTCAACAGTTTTATTTTCCTTGCTTATGATTACTGCGGAAAAGACTGAAGAATCCCCAGCTGGCCTGCCACACAGACACTTGTATAAAACGGCCTTTTCAGAGCAGTGATGTCCCTTGACTCCAGCACTGTCACTGACTGAAGCCGATGTCACTTAGTCTGTTTTCAACCACAGTGCCTGCAACACCCAGCAAGCCAGCAGGCCCATAACGGGGGCTTCCCAGGAAGGCTGTAGGAACCGGTAACATAACCTCTCAATTCACCCTGGCCATGCCTGTTATGCTTCAGATGTGCTCAAGGACAAGAAAATGAAAGAAGGCACAGAGAATAGGGCAGGGGGTCCACAATGAAGGTATTTGTGCTTCTAAGAAGAGTTGGAAATTAACACTGCAATAGGTGCACTGAATCTGAGTGGCTTTCTTTCCAGGTACCAGTGTTAAAAATCATTACCCTGATTAAAATTTGTCCATGGCTACCCATAGCCTCCAAGCAGAATGCTGAACAAGGTCCTTTGTGATTTTTACCTCTGACAATTTATCCAGTCATTTCTCACTGCATTTGCCCAACACTACCCTCCTACCTCAAAACCCTGAATTGTGTAACAGAATGATACTTCAACACTTGCCATACCTTTCACCTTCCCATACATTTGCACATGCTAATACCTTTGCCTGGGACATTATTTTACTCTCCATCACTTGCTACTGCAGGCTGCCATCCCCACCTCCAATACTCTCTCTGGCAGGAAGCTTTCCTCCCGCTGCTTTGTTGTGGGGGGTCTGCAGTAGCCAGTCTTTACAGTGGCCGCTGATTATAGGACCTCCTGCTATTCACACTCGTGCGGTCTCCTCCTAAATTAAGTAAGCTTGACCTGTGTAACCTATAGGAAATTGTCGAATATGTGATTTTTTTATTGAAATATAGTTGATTTACAATGTTGTATTAATTTCTGCTGTACAGCAAAGTGACTCAGATATAGAGATATATATATATATATATATATATATATATATATATATATATATATATATACATTCTTTGTTTTAAATATTCTTTTCTGTTATGGTTTATCAAAGGATACTGAATATAGTTCCCTGTGCTATACAATAGGGTCTTGTTGTTCAGTCATTCTATATATAAAAACTAACCCCAACCTCCAGTCCATCCCTCCCCCAGCCACCCCTCCTTGGCAACCCCAAGTCTGCTCTCTATGTCCATGAGTCTGTTTCTGTTTTGCAGATAGGTTCATTTGTGTCATAGTTTAGATTCCACGTATAAGTGATATCATATGGTATTTGTGTTTCTCTTTCTGACTTACTTTACTTAGTATGATAATCTCTAATTGCATCCATGTTTCTGCAAATGGCATCATTTCCTTCTTTTATACGGCTGAGTCAAATATGTGACTTTTGAGGCTGTGTCATAATAAAAATAGTAAATCCTACCTTGCTTTCTCTTCTATCATTTACTCTGGGAGAAGCCCAGAAATCATTCAGTCAGCTCTATGGAGAGGTCAGTATGGTGAGGCCTTATGCCAACAGCTAGTATCAACTTGGTCACCAAGCAAGTGAGTCATCTCAGAAGTAGATCCCACAGCCCCAGTTGAGCTTTTAAGCGACTGCAGCCCTGGCTGACCCTTGACTGTAACCTCATGAGAGATCCCAAGACAGAATCATCCAGCTAAGCCACTCCCAAATTCCTGACGCATAGAAGCTCTGTAAGACAATAAATAGTTACTGTTGTTTTAAGCCTCTGTGTTCTGGAATATTCTATGCAGCAATATAATCGGGGTCTCTCACCTATGCCTATACATTCCCATAGTACCTTGCGATTCCCTCCATCAAAGCCTATTTCCCATTGTTTACTTGTCTGTCTCTCCCACTTAGCCTGAGGGCATCTTGAGAGTGGAGACAGCAATGCACGCTTTGATTTATAGAGCGTCAATGGTTCATCAAAGGGCAATTCCTGATAATTGTACAGGTTTTGCAAGCACTCAAAGATGCCGCCAATGTCCTGAAGCAAATGAGTGAGGAAATTCAGCCCTTGCTCACCCAGCAAGTGGAATGTCCTGCTGAGGGCTGCTGCCATGGGGGAGAGAGGAACTTTTTCCTTTGTACTCACTAAATCTTATCAAAGGGCCACCACTCTAATTCATCCACTGTGTCAGTCGGGGTCCATTCAGGACACAGAAACCATATATACTGTGAACAGGGAAAGTTTAATATACAGAATAATTAACCACCATAGAGGATTGGAGTAACAGGTTAGCTATCAAGGGTAAAGAGAAGTCGAAACAATACAGAGATCACTGACGTAGGCATCAGCTACTACCTCGACGACTGAGGCAAAGCACCCAAATAAGGAATGAACCTAGAAGAAAGACCCCTGTCCACCAGGGCTGACATACAGACTTTGCTGGAGAGAGCACTGCGGGGGTCCAGGAAATGGCAGAGAAGTCGGCTGAGGTGCAGCCACAGCAGACCTTGCTGGAAAGCCACCCTTTGGAGAAGTGGAGGGAGACACCGATGGGGAGGTGACTTACTGCCAGAAGAGAGCACACACCCGAACCGGGGCTTTCTCCTCCGTGTCTCTCTAGCACCCTCCACTGACAGGCTTAATTTAGTGCCAGCTGGGAAGGAAGAAATGTGCCAGAGCCGTTAGCAGGGCGAGGAAGAGTGGATCCGTGGCTGAGAGGCCATAGATTGATAACTGGAACATCCAGCTAGACAGCAGCCTTCTTCTAACTTGTCCACCCATAGGGATGCCTTTTTCAGACTCTCATGAAGGCACTCTATGGCCCTAGTGGTTTTTGAAAGAGTCGTGGAAATATGCTTTGGGGTACCTGGCGTTCAAAGGTTGCTCTTAGTCTGGTTTGCTCTTAGCAACTGTTCTGCTCAGGTGGCTGCCTCTTGGAGAAAATTTGCGGGAGTGTAATCTCTTAGTTATTTTCTATTGGCCACGCCTTCAAACTGAACTTAATAACCTCTTGGCACTCCCGCATGTCTCACGTCAGACTGAACTGACCTATGTGGCAACTGGTTCCCTATCCTAGTGGCTTCCTTTCCAACGACACAGCAGCCTGTGCTCTGAGCTTTGATGTCAACAGGACACCTGGACACCTTGTTATTACAAATGTAGGCCTTGCAACTGACCTCATGTACATCAAGTAAGTGTGACAGATGAAAGGCGAAACCCTTCCCCATGCGGAATCTGTTGAGGATACAGGACTTCTGTCATTTTGAGGCTGATTGGTTCTTAAAAGCAGTTTGGCTTATAACATCTGTCAGGAAAGGGTAATGTTTTGTGACATCAAATCACAATTGTATCTCCACTAATAAGGACATTATAGTAATTGATACCTGCCTAGATCTACATAGCATGAAACTATGGCTTGTCATTTCTTCCTATTTGTATTACTTTTCTCTAAAATGAAATAATAGCATTACTATAAACATCTAGCAGTCTGTTTATCCTGCTGATCTCAAGAAATACACTAATTATATGTTGAAGGAAAGATTCTCTTTCTAATGTATTTAGGGCAGAATAAATGTCAGTTCAGTCAAAATTTATGGAGTCTGGCGAAGTTACAAAGAAAGAAGAAGAGATTATATCCTTGCCCAAAAGTAACGTACAATCTAATATTTCCTGTCATGGCTTTCTGTTGGATTCTGTATACTGCACTTTTTTTTTTTACATTATTTCCCCTCTTTTCTATGATACTTTGATATTAAATGAAAGCAGAAAACTGGAGAGTTGCACCATTGACTATCCGGATTTTATGAAGCATTACTATCAACAACCATCTCCTTTATTTTAAGATATATATCCCCATTTACTAAAGAAACTCAGAACAGGTAAACAGTTGGAAAGTAACTTTAAATCTAGTTCTATTAAAATATCTTTGACAAGCAATTCTTTATATGATAAAAAAGTGTCACACAAAACAAATTTATACACAAGCTTTAAGTGTTTTGCTATATTTCTTGGAGAAACAGAGGAAAAAATAAGATTTGCAAGCAAATAAGATATAGTGGGCCTAATAACCATTACTTTCAAGAAAAGAAACACAGGCAGCTACTGTAAATCAAACTTACTCATCAGTAATATCTTTCCACAGAATCTAGAGAATAAGCTTGGTTAGTACTAATCCAAAGATGTAGAAATGATGTCATTGAGAGAGGAAAGGGGTCAGAAGTATAATGATGATAATAAAAATGATAATTGATGCTAACATTCCTTGAACTCTTTCGCTGAGCCAGGCACCGTTCTAAGCCTCTAGATGGTATACTAGTCAGGGGTCTCCAGACAAAATAGAACCAATCTGTTTCTCTAGAGAACCCTGAAACAGATATAGGTATAGATATAGATATATATTGATAGATACAGATATAAATACATATACAGAGGGAATTATTATATATATTATTTAATATAATAAATCTTTCTCCATGGGGCAGGGAGAGAGATTGATTATAGGAATTGGCTCAAGTGATCATGGAGGCTGAACAGTGTCATGCCCTGTTCTCTGCAAGCTGGAGACCTAGAAAAGCTAGGGTATAATTCAGTCCAAGGCCAAAGGCCTGAGAACCAGAAGTGCTGATGTTCAAAGGCAAGAGAAGATGGATGTCTCAGCTCAAGCAGAGTGAGTGTGTCCTTCCTCCACTTTCTGCTTTACTCGGGCCCTTAAGGGATGGGATGATGCCCCCCTCACATTGATTAGGACTTTCTTCTTTACTCAGTCCACCAATCCAAATGCTAGTCTCTTCCAGAAACACCCTACAAACACATGCAAGAATGATGTTTTACCTGCTATCTGGGCATCCCTTAGCCCAGCCAAGTTGACGTCAATCTGATAATGACTGACATCATTATCAGTCAACCCGACTCCCCCTTTAATCACACTGCTCCACTGCATATTTCCCCAAATGAAAACAGAGACACACACACTAACACACATTCACATACTTATGGAAGAACACGAGATTTCCATTGGTTTTAACCTACAAAATATAGAACCCACTGTTGCTATAAGGTTTACTGAATAAATGGGAAGAAAAAGAAAACAAACATTTAAGGGACTCTGATCTGCCGAGCACCATGATGGGTGATTTGACATATACTCTCTTGTTAAAAACCACATAGCTGTGCCGCCCGGCTTGTGGGATCTTAGTTCCCCCACTAGGGATCGAACCCGCGCCATCGGCAGTGAAAGCACGAAGTCCTAACTACTGGACCGCCAGGGAATTCCCGGCACCTTTGTTTTTACCCTCTGTCAATCCTGCCTTCTAATGACAGTACCAGTGTCGGGGGGGATACAAAAGGTGTTTTGGAAGCCCACGAATGAACATGTGTTTCGGTGTAGCAATTCAGAGTGGTTTGGGGTGAAGCAGAACAGAATCCCCTCAAAGAAGAGTCAGAGTTTTCTTTAGAATCATTTGCTTGTATATAATAGGAACTCACTCAAGCATGGTTAAGAAAATATAAAAAGAGGCTTGGTAGAAAGCCATAGGGGTCTCCCATGGAACTCAATGTCAAGAAGGACATCCAGGTCTCTTGCAGACAAGAACTGGGGAGTAAAAATGCTGCTAGAGTTTGCTCTTTCCTTCTCACCAAGGGTTCCTCTCATTCCCACTGCTCTCTTCAGTGATTCTCCTTGTCAGCCTCCTGTCCTCGTCTCCTTGCTCAGGTGCCTCTGGGCCACCCCAACCCTAAGATAAGCCCAGCAGTCTTGGGAGAAAGAAAATACTGGGCCCGTTCCAGCCTTTATAGCCAATTATCTATGACCTGAGAGGTCAGAGTTATAAAGTATAAATGTGAGACTGTAATGGCTCACCTGGGGCTAAGGAGTGTATGGGGGAGAGGGGAGCTCAAGGTTCTGCAGACAAATTAACCAACACCTATTTTTCATCAATACTCGAAGAAGGTTGCCGCTACTCTACTTCCCAAGGGAATATGAGTAAGCTAGTTGGTCTCTGTGTGCCTCAATTTCCTCATCTGTGAAATAGGGATAGTAAATCTTTTTGTGTGAGGATTATGTGATTACATTTGCATGACATGCTTAGAATAGAATACACTTTACCTATTATTATTAACGTCTGTTGTTATTGTCTGCGTCAACTCCTAACACCTGTAAGTTCACTAACCAAGAGACTCAATACCATTCAGCACACTCTTTATTTTACTGGATAATTTCTCCTTTCCTATGTGAAATATCTAGTGTTACATAGATTTGGGGGTGAAAATACTGAAAGATTCCAGAATAAGAGGAATGGGAAGTAGAACTCTTTTAAAAACACATCATTTTAAGTCACTCACTCTTCGACACTCTTTAGGCATCAATGAAAATATTGGTGGTTGACAAACAATGGAAAGCTTTTGGGTTCCAAGGAGGAACATATAGAAAAATGAGTCTTGGGCAGTGGTCCTTAGGGCAGTTGGAACTACTGTAATGGAACTGGCCAGTCAGTTAGTTCCAGCAACCAATTTCACTGGCTTTTTCCATTTAATTGACTGGTAGCTTGACCACTGTTTGGAAACGCTCTGGAATGCAGGCATTATTGAACAAAGCAAAACAGAGTGACCCATTAAAATAGATCGCAATGAAAGGAACAGGGCTCTGCTGAGATGTGGTTTTAAATAAGCTGCCCCATTTTGAATAGCAGAGGCTTTCCTTTCAAATCTTCCTTATTCAGAGTTATTTTGTGATTTCTGGTATAGATATAATTTTGGCACTCTTCTCTGTCCCCAGAAACAATCTCCCCTCCATTTCTGTGTAACACAGTTGACAATTATTCTAATTCTAGTCAGTCCCTTAATTCTTATTCTTTCTCTGAAACCTGACATTATACTCTGTTTTAAGAATTTAGATAACTTCCTGGTTTGTCCTATAAAAGGGAAAACTGCTTTTTTTTTTTCTTTTACTAGATTGGTGTCTGTACACCCCACCTCCCTGTATTAACTTATCATTCACTTTGTACTGCCTTCTCACTGTCAAAAAATAAAGCAACTCCTTTTTTTTTTAGTCTTTTCCCTCTGTACTTGTCACTTCAGATTCACAGTTGCTAAGTGTTCCAGGAGCCCACCAGAGGGACTTTCTAGTGGTGTGATCTGCAAACTTTGAAATAACACCCACCAGCAGAAGCACCATATGCTATGGAGTTACACAGTAAACTGACAGGAACATCTCATTTGTCATTTGAAATTCAGAAAATGTCAGCAATTTTCATACCCCGCAATTGCCTAAATGCCTCTCTGGTTAGCAAGGAGTAACGTTTGCTATAAATGCACGTGAAAACGTGAAATTTTATATTGTGCTTTTAGAGGAATAATAATAGCAAAGCCAGGATTAAGACTTACACAGCTCGATGAGCATATGGACAGACATATCAAATTTCCACACTCACTTTATATCTTATGTGTGCATCTCTAGGTGACTGGTTTTGTACGTAAGGTTTATGACATTTGGACTCTTCACATTCTATAACACTGGTGATTCAAATGTGCCTCTTTATGACAAAATGTAATACCAAAGAATATTTTTTAATCCATTAAAGGCAAATTTAACGTAAAACACAAGCTGTCCCCTTTGTAATTAAGCTGAATTTGCATCCAGCTGCACTTAGCCAACAACAGACACGAGAGAAAACTACTTGGCAATTCTTCCTAATTAAAGGATATTAATTACTGCTAAATACCATACACTTTCTATGTCATAAAAGTTCATCTAAATCAATGTTATTATAGTACTAAAGAAATTAATAATGATTTCAAGTCTGGTAAGTGTGGTCAAACTGCCCATTAGTTCATACTTTTAAATGACTTCACAATGAAATATCTGAATTGGTTTCATATAAAGACCAGAACGTCCATGGCCTCACACATTTAGCACATCTTTTATGTATTAATTATAGTACCTGGTGCTGTCTCTTCTTCATACCTGATATTGATGATGCAATAGAAGCAGAAGCAGAGACTGTGTGAAGAGGAAGAATGAAACACAGTAAGACTAGGTGTTTCCTTCACTCTGAATTTGCCTTAGGCCAGCCTCACCTCTCTGGAGTAGAGGATGTTAGACGGCGTTCTCCACCATCTCCATGACCAATAGATCATGACCAGTAGGAACAGGGAAACTCACATTTACCAAGTCTCACAAGTTTTCTCATTTGATAAAACTGTCCTTTGGGGTAAGCATAAATATCCCTTTTTGCATATGAGGGTTTTAGTGCTCAGAAGTGGAAGTTGCTAAGTTTATACAATTATTAGCTGGCAGTGTTAAAGTCCAGGCTCTCTGACCTCAATTCACAGGTTCTTTCCACTAAATCAGGCTCCCTGTTATGTAAAGGAAATCGGAAAACCTCATTTTGTTTTATGAGCCAATACTCTTCCTCCCCTTATCACCTGGTCACAAGTCCTGCTGTTTATTTGAATTTTGGCTCAAAAGGTGTCTCGTTAGGAAAGAACTCCAGACTTGTCCCTGCTCTGATGGAGTGACCTGGGAACGCCACTTTGTGCGTTTCAGCCTCAATGTCCTCACCTACAGAAAGACTAATGACCCTAAGTCTCTCCTAAGATTGTGGTGATGATCAAAGGTATTGAGAAGGAAGGTGTTTAGAAAAATATAAAGTGCAGTAAAGGTCGGGTACTTCGGTCAAGTGCTACACAGGAGAATGAACAGAGAGGGAGAGCAATTCGGACACTTTATAATGCATAATTGATAATCCACTCTTTACAATCCACTAATGGTTATGCGCAGGCAATTGCATAGCTGAGTTATTACAGTACTGAACTCTTGGGAATGTGAACTCAGGAATCAGACAGCCCAGAGTTCAAATCCAGGCTCCTAAAATTTCTGTTGGTTTGAGCTTAAGTATGTTACTTAACTTCTCAAACCATCACTATCTCGTCTGAAAAACAAAAAAATGAAGTACTGTCTTGTAACCAGGCCCGACTTCTTGGATACGTAACCTGAGTAGTTAGTTACACAGGACCCTGTGCTCAGCAGGGGCCCGCACTTGGTTTAATGCTCTGATGTCACTACCTTGAAATTATTAATAATTTTCTGTTTTAGCTTGTGCTTTGTAAGTGCAGTCCAAGGTGACAATGGAGCGTGCCCGTGGGCAGAGGAGACACGCACAATGTGTGTGCTATTCAATGTGTGTGAATGCCCTGCTCCCCCACTGGTGTACCACAGTCAGGATCCCAGTGAGCACAGAATTCCAGTGGACCCACCACGCATGAGAGTTCAGTGAGATTCAAAGCAAGTACACGGTGAGCATATTATGTCTATGACTGACTAAAAGTGGCAGTACTGACAGCCTGAGAGGGTATTCTTACTCTTCGAACCAGAACTTGTTTGAAATAAAAAGAAAGAATGTGTACTCTGGAGTCAGACTGCCTATGACTAGGTAAAAATCCATGTTCTTCCTCTTTGTAGCTGTGTGATCTTGGTCCGGTCACTTAACTGTTCGGAGCCTCGGAAAATAACAGGCAGACATCACACGGTTGTTGTAGAGAATCAGTGAGTCACGTGTAGAATAAAGCCTATAGAACATGTAAATGCTCATTACATTTTTGCAACTATTAATTTCATTGTTGCTTTTGTTGTTGGAATACAAAGAAGAAATTAATTCAATCTTGGAGAAATCAAGAAAGGCTTTACAAGCTCTAATTTGAAAAGATGTGTGCACCTCAACGTTCATTGCAGCACTATTTACGATAGCCAAGACGTGGAAGCAACCTAAGTGTCCATCGACAGATGAATGGATAAAGAAGATGTGGTATATACATACAATGGAATATCACTCAACCATAAAAAAAGAATAAAATAATGTAATTTGCAGCAACATGAATGGACCTAGAGATTATCATACTAAGTGAAGTAAGTCACACAGAGAAAGACAAATATCATATGATATCATTTATATGTGGAATCTACAAAACAGTACAACTGAACTTATTTACAAAATGGAAACTGACTCATGCACATGGAAAACAAACTAATAGTTACCAAAGGGGAAAGAGTGGGGGGAGGGATAAATTGGGAGTATGGGATAAACAGATGCACACTACTTTATATAAAATAGATAAGCAACAAGGATTTACTGTGTAGCACAGGGAACTAATTCAAAATCTTGTAATAAACAATAATGGAAAAGAATTGAAAAAAGAAATATATACATATATATGCATAACTGAATCATTTGCTGTACACCTGAAACTAACACAATATTATAAATCGACTATACTTCAATTAAAAAAAAAGGCTTTATAGAGGAGATAACATTTGAGCTGTCCCTTGTGAACTTCACGTTCATAAAGTTAGTAGAAATGAAAAGGCAGCTACATAGATGGCTTGAAAGGAAGGGCCTGCACCATTCACTCACTGTCATGGGCCAGCCACATTCATCAGAGCCCTCTCGAAACTTTCAAATAACTTCTGTGAAACTGTTTAGGCTAGCATGCTCTTCTCTTTACATGTTGATTTATGCTCTCAGGAAGACCCTTGTAAGAAAAAATAAAACTCTTTAAAAACACATAGCTGTCAGAAACAATCCGAGATTCCCTCACTGGAAGCCGGTATAAGAGAACCTCTTAGCAGAATACAATCCGAGGTTCCCTCCTGGAAGCCTGCGTAACAGAACCTCTCAGCAGAATACAATCTGAGGTTCCCTCCTGGAAGCCTGCGTAAGAGAACCTCTCAGCAGAATACAATCCGAGGTTCCCTCCTGGAAGCCTGCGTAAGAGAACCTCTTAGCAGAATACAGCTGCTTCTTAATGTGCAGGCACACACAGGGATCAATCAGCCCTTTCCTGCAGCTCTGGTCTGTTCATTTTATATACTTGCCCAGTTTGACAAGAAATCCAGGGAAGGGCTAAGGAGTGTTGTCAGCATAAAGATGGGAGGAAAGTGATGTACTAGGCTAATAAAAGGACTCACAAACGTCCCTGAAGTCATAAATCCTTCTCGCAGCTTTTAAAATCTGTTTCCTTTGCAGGATTGTGATGATGGAGCTTTGACAGCGTGCCCTTTCCATCCTCTCCCCTGCACGTCAGGGACCCCGAGCTCAGTGTGTAGAGAGAAAACAGAATGCAATACAACTTCCTGCCTTCACTGTTCTCTCCCTCCTTGTGGGTCTGTGGCAGGCCTTGCTGATGAAGACAAGGCCCCTGCTGCCCGGGCTCCCCGACCCTCTCCTGCCTAGGCTGCCCTGCCCTGCCCTGCCCTCCCATAAATTCTCAGAGTTGCCCCTTTCCCACACATGCTCGGAGAACTATCTGATTTTCTGAGGCATTAGCCGAAACCCTGGCACTAGGATCTTAGTGTTTTTATTAATCAGGTGGTTTTCTTTTGGGTTTATGTCAGCTTCTTCAGGGGAAACTGGCGTGAGAAATATTGCAAACCACACACTGGATTTTGACTTACCCCAACATAGGATCCAGGATCCCACAAAGAGGTCATCTTTGCGCGTGAGCAGTGACCACAGTGTTGAAAACAAGTCAGAAAGAGGATGTGACTGGTGGCTGACCTATGAGCTGGAGGGACTCAGGCAATCAGACGCTTCTCACCCTCCTGTCCTGGGAATGCATTCGGTACATTCTGCCGCCCGTTCCTATAGCTGGGGCCATTTCAAGGATGCAACCTTGAGAGAGTGAAGTGGTGTTGAGACCACCTGGACAGTACATGTGACTGAACCCCACTAAGGCCTCTATGTAAACTCCTAAGATTCTGGCTGGTGAGGGCAGAGATCTACTCATCTTGCAGCTGCCCAAAACAAGCCTGGTTGTAAGTGCCCTTGCTTGTGAAAGCTGCCACCTACCAGTCTGGAGGGGGTCTGCCTTTCTTTGTTCTCTCCTTACCCTCCACGTCCAGGTTCAGATTTCCTCCCAGGAGACTCCTAAGACTGTGAACCAACACACAGACATAGTCAGTTTCCTCATTTCTATATTTGGGATAATTTGTTTTCCTGCACTTGGAAAATATAACTTGTGTTCCTATCAATTCAGGTAAAATGCAATGAGGAATATAAGTTGATAAATGCCACTATAAAAATGTACTATCCTCTATGACAAAGCGAGAGAGAGGCATGGACATATATACACTACCAAACGTAAGGTAGATAGCTAGTGGGAAGCAGCCACATAGCACAGGGAGATCAGCTCGGTGCTTTGTGACCACCTGGAGGGGTGGGATAGGGAGGGTGGGAGGGAGGGAGCCGCAAGAGGGAAGAGGTATGGGAACATACGTATATGTATAACTGATTCACTTTGTTATAAAGCAGAAACTAACACACCACTGTAAAGCAATTATACACCAATAAAGATGTTAAAAAAAAAAAGTACTATCCTAAAGAAAACATTAATGTATTTTTATTGTCGGCGTTTTTATTTACTGTTACGTAACTTTTCCTTCTACAGTGTAAATATTTCAAAGTTGCTGGAGATAGGAACAGAAGAGCCCTCCACGCAATAAAGATATTTAAAACAAAACCAATAGAAATTTAGCCTTCTGAAATAAATCTAAATGAGTTTTCCCTTCAATCAACTATGGCAAGCCGTGTGTTTATTCCAACTCTACGTCGGTACCCAAAATATTTGTGAGTGCGTGGTTCGCTATGTCACATTTTCCTCCATCGAGAGACAAGGCCCAGCAGCGTGGGTCCCAGGAAGATGTGGAGCAGAGCCTGAGCTGACCCAACTTTAGTGGGAGCAATAGATGAGCCCACGCTGCCATGCAGGCAGCATCCCCTAGGCTACGGGGAGGGATTCAATGCAGCCCTCAGAGCCACGGGACAACACCAGTCTCTCCACTTTACAGCCACTTTTCAACCTTTATTTTCCTTATGCAGCTTGAGCTGACATGTCATTCCCTACATGTCTGTCGTTGGTACCAAATGACCGTAGGCCCTTTTAACAAATTAATTTTGCCCTTAGATGATGAGGGTCACTGCCACCGAGTCTTTAGCCACCGTTCTGGGGATGATGGACGCATTGGGTGTGTAGTCATGTGTCCTGGGGGTGGGCGGGAGAATTGTTCCTGGAGTCAGGCTAGACAAAGAGGGTTTCCACCTAGAGCTGCCCATAGCGCCTTAGGCACAAGACAGGTCAAGAGCGCGGTCAGGCAAAGGAGTGAAGGTTACAGCTAAGATTGTGGGCTCGCTGTCGTGTCTAAATTACAAAATGAGATGCAAATGTAAGATTAAGTAATAAATTCAAAAACTAGGAGGATCAGAACTGGGTGGGGATGTGGAGTTAGAAGAGACCAGAATAAGGAGTCTGAGACTTAAAAGCAGTCAAATGGCAAGAAAGTATTTGAGGCATACTTTCTTAAGGAGTCACAGGATCCTGAAGACATTCAAAAGAACACTCCGGAGGCTTTGAAGTCAATTCCGAAATAGCAATTCCAACAATGTTTTTATCAGTGACAAAGTGACATTGAAATAAGTGTATAAATATCCCGAGATGCCTACTTTGAGGGAAAAAAGCACCATATTTGGGTGTGTGAATTCTGGCATGTTTGTTAAACATCAGACATATCCCTTCAGAGTGACTCTTTAAATATGCAGTATTTTCAGATACAGGAAAAACCGACCTGGAACACTGGTGTGTTTTATTTTTTTATTGCTAGATGGCCTATCCTTTTCTTTGTTGTTTTTCTCAAAACACAGAGTCTTCGTATTTGAAAATATTTATGTGTATGCAAGAGGATAAGAGATTTCTGCGTATCGTTCCTTGAAAGTTTTGTTTCCTGCATTATTGCATTCTCACATATCTTTTTCCACGGGGCAGAATGACTGTTTTTCTTTACAAATCCATGGGGGCTCTACATGGCATGCCTCATGATAACTTTCTAGTTCTGAAAAGATTTAGGGGGAAACGATATTAACTCTACATGAGCAGATGGAGCGATGTGACTTTATTTGAAACCTTTATCAGCCTGACCCCCTGAGGAGAGGTACCTTGGTTTGTTAGGTTGTGGTACGTCTAATGACATATCTAATGACTGTGATTCAAGTTACAGCCTGCGTTTCTCCAGTTCGCTTTGAGATTTGGGCTAAGTCACTTCGCCTTCTGGAAATTTTGGTTTCTTCTCCCAGTGCTTCCCATCCATTTCACAAAGATTTTGTGAATATCAACATCAAGAGACTTTGAATTCTCCTAAAGAAAGGAAGGCCTCCAAGTATGGAGCCACAAGTAATCTGAAAAGCACCATTTCATGATTATCATATAAATAATCAGGGGGATTTTACCAAGAGAACAGTCACTTTGTACTAAATCTAGCTAAATAATGGGGGGAAAATGCATGGAAGAGACGGAAACTCACATACGTCCTCAAGGTGACTGGGGTGGGAATAAAAGTGAATCGATAGGCAAACTGCTTGTAGGAGGTATTTTACACAGCTGATGTGTTTGATTTTACATTATTGTCATCCTCGTTTGAGGACATCAGATTAGTGCAGAAGACAAAAATCTGACAAAATACTTAACATCATTAGTCACCAGAGAAACGTAAATTAAACCACCACGAGATAACGACACATCCAGTAGAATGGATAAAAGCAAAAAGATAACATCACCAAAGTTGGTAAAGACGTGAAGCAGTCAGAACACAAAGAAGCTGCTGGTGGGTGTTCACTGGTATGTGACTCCTTCGGAAATGGGTGCGGCACTTTCTTATAAAGTTAAACATAGGCTACACAACGACCCCACAATTCCATTTCTTAGGTATTTACCTAATAAAAATGAAAACATATATCCACAAAAGGACCTAACACAAGGATTTCATAGCAAATCGACTCATAACAGTCCTAAACTGGGAATAACCCAAACGCCTCTGCACAGGTGAATAAGCTGTGGTATGGTTATACAATTGAAAACTACTCAGCAGATAAAGAGGAGAAAACTTCTGATACGGCAACAATATGGATACATCTCATAGATATTATCTTGCGTGAAAGAAACCAGATAATGGAATGCGTCAGCTTGGCAATAACTATTCTGCTATTACATCCACAAACATTCTGTCCCATTTCCAGTCATAAAACGTATTTATTGTCACACACACACATACAGATTGTAGCATGTAACAATGTAGAATCATTACATTAAGATTAAATCCATAAAAGTAATTTTAAAACTTTTGAGTGCTTTCTCTATGCCAGGCACTATGGTAGTTGTTTAATATGCATTGTATCATTTAATGGGTAAGGCACTATTATCACCATTTTATAGACAAGGAAACTGCGGCTTAGAGAGGGCAATGAAGTCATACAATAAAAATGAAGAGCTGGGACTCAAAATCACATCAATCTCAGTCCAAAACCTGTAGAAAAACCAGTGCCATCAGCTGGCCCTCCACTGTTTAGTACTAGCCTTGTATTTACAGAAATACAGAACCTAGTCTATCAGCCCTTATTAACCATGGTGACTTATCACGTTGTGAGAGAGAGAAAATGAGTCATGAAATGTAGACTGTCTACTGATAAATATGTACATTTATCAGGATGTACTAGTCACAAAGAAAGAGAAAGTCCCACCCAATCTGGAAACAAAGAACACAGGTCACTGGCAAGAAAAGGTTCTGAAAGTGATGGCATAAGAGAATTGACTGTGGGAGTCAAATACAGTAACTGGATGCCACCCATGGGTTGCTGGTTTCTAGCTTGCATCCACCTACCTTAGTTCCTGGCCTTCTGCCTCCGCTGCGGTCACAGCTACATCAAATCATCTTCATTCTCACACCACACAGCTGAGTCAAACCATCTTTGTTCCCACATGGCGTTCAAAGACTCAGACTTCGGTTCCTCTAGGAATTAAGGCAAGGTACAAGAAGTATTTAAATAGCCTCACCTCCATTCTTCCCACAACATACATACAAATGCATACATACATGCATATATACATATACATGTATGTACACACATATGGACATAAGTACATAAATCCATGTATACTTAGAGGGGCTTCATATTAGACATTCTTCCATGTACTCTGATGCTGACCAATGGGACTTTCCAAGTCCCTTGGCTGACCCCCATATCCTAGGATCTGGTGGCCCAGGGGCAACCACTGGCGTCCACCGTACAGCCTTGGGAGAAGCTCCCCTTGCCCTATGTATCAGGTCTCAGGAATGGGTTGCCACTTTGATTCCCCCCGCTTCCTTCTGCTCTTCCTGGTCCCCCTCCTTTGGTGACTAAAGCCTTATTTCTTAGCCTCACATAGTGGTTCAAGCCTTGCTATACATGGGGAATCCCTAATTAGCCACGTTTTTCTGCCCACCTGGCCATAAAACCCCACAAACTAGGTTCCCTTCTATGGGTCTCTATGCATGGAATGTACTCTTTTTTTGAGAGCAGTGGTGTTCTGGTAATGTTTTAAAATGGATTCTCCTAGGAAAACATCCTGATTTATAGTGTTTATCAACTCCTGTGGTATAAATACTTCCACCATGAACAAATTCAAGCCACCAACATGGTCTCAGTTATCATAAAGTTGGGACAAAATAAACAGCAGCAAAAAAAAATAAAATAAAAAAAAATAAACAGCAGCACTTAATATACAGTATTTCTACTATTCAGATACAACAGAATAAAGAACCTCAGCAGTATCAGTGATAGTAAAATGCTGTAAATAAACTGGGAAGGAATAAGTATTGAGGGTTTATTAACTTTATTTACAATATAATTTATTGGTTTTGGTAAGGTCATATAATTTAATTTTCTTACAATGGCTCTGCTTAACAACCGGCTTTCAAAAAACTCCTGAAATTTAAACAACTGACTCTCACAAGGAAATGCTAACTGGCTCCAGCACACCACTGCTTGAGGACACGGGTCCCCTTGTTACTCGTTACTGTTAAGTCCTACATTAGGGCACATGTAGGCATTTGGTAAACCTGTTACAATCAAAAAATTAAAGGAATACACTTCTAACACACTAAAAGGAGGCTTCTGTTTGATACGCTCTTTGGAAGCTGTATTAATAAACATTTCACATAAATAAATATTACAACTGAACATTTATTCACTCCATAAATATTCAGTGAGTAGCTACCACGTGCCTTACACTGTTCCAGAAGCTGGGATGGCAAGAGTGAACAAGACAGGGAGTGGCCAAGATGGCAGAGCAGAAAGAACCTGAGCTCACCTTCTCCCATGGGCACATCAAAATTACAACTATTTACAGAGGAACTACTGATGAGAAAAACCAGAAGACTAGCAGAAAAGATCTTCTACAACTAAAGACATAAAGAAGGAACCACACGGGGCTTCCCTGGTGGTGGAGTGGTTGAGAGTCCACCCGCCAATGCAGGGGAACACGGGTTCGTGCCCCGGTCCGGGAAGATCCCACATGCCGTGGAGCGGCTGGGCCCGTGAGCCATGGCCCCTGAGCCTGCGCGTCCGGAGCCTGTGCTCCGCAACGACGGGAGAGGCCCCAACAGTGAGAGGCCCGCGTACCGCCAAAAAAAAAAAAAAAAAAAAAAGAAGGAACCACAACTAGACAGGTAGGAGGGGCAGAGCTGCAGTATAATCAAGACCCATACTCCCAGGTAGGCAACCTACACATGAGAGGATAATTACAATTGCAGAGGTTCGCCCCAAGGAGTGAGGGGTCTGAGCTCCACATCGGCTCCCCAGCCTACACGTCCTACACTGGGAAGACAAGCTGCCATAACATTTGGCTTTGAAGGCCAGCGGGGCTTTTGCGAGAACATGAGGGTTGTGGGAAATAGAGACTCCATTCTTAAAGGGTGCACACAAAATCTCACATGCTCTGGGACTCAGGGCAGAAGCAGGAATTTGAAAGGATTATGGGTCAGATCCACCTGCTGATCTTGGAGAGCCTCCTGGAGAGGCAGGAGGTGACTGCAGCTCCCCCTGGGAAGACAGACACTGGCAATAGCCATTTTGGGAGCTCATTCTACCACGGGGACACTGGCAAGCACCACTTTGGAATCCTTCCTCCGGTTTATGAGCACTGGAACCTGGCCCTGTCCACCAGCCTATTGGCACTAGTACTGGGATGACTCAGGCCAAGCAACTAGCTGGGTGGAGACACAGCCCCACCTACCAGCAGGTCTGCTGCCGTAAGGCCCTCTGAGCACACAGTCACCCTGGGACCCGGCCCTGTCCACCAGAGGGCCCAGAACCCAGACCTGTACTTCAGTGGGCCAGCACTAGCCACGGGACCAGCCTCTCCCACGAATGGGGATGCACCGGCCTCAAGTCATCCCCAGCCCAAGCCCCATCCACGAGAGGGTCAAAACACCAACTCCAGGACCCCCACGGCCCTGAAGCCAGAGACCCCAGGACGTACCAGTGAGCCAGCACAAGCCCAAGAATCTGGCCTCACCCACCAGTGGGTGGGCACCAGCTCCAGGACCACCACAGCCCTGCAGCCTGCCACACCGGGACCCAGAGCACACGCCAGCAGGCCGGCACCAGCTACAGGACAGCACGACCCCTCAGCCGGTCACGCTGGGATCCGGCCGCACTCACCAGCAGGCTGATACCAGCTTTGGGACGCGCCGGATCCCACAGCCAGTAGCCTCATGACCCAACCCTGTCCACCAGTGTCGGACAGGCTGGCAGCCTCTGCACAAGGCAGCGCCTGGCAACCGACCGAACCGGGGGGCCTGCTACACCTACCAGGCTGCCCACGGTAGTCAGGCTGTCATACAGAAGGACCCACACAACCCAAATAACGGGCACCCCTAGAGCATACAGCTCTGGTGACCAGAGGGGACTGTGCTGCTGGGACATAAAGGACATCTCCTCCAAAAGGCCGCTTCTCCAAGGTCAGTAAATGTAACCAAGCTACCAGGTACACAGAAATAAAAACAGCAAGGAAGAATACAATAACTGAAATGAAAAATGCACAAGAAGGAATTAACAGTAGACGAGATGATACAGAGGAACAGGTCAATGAGCTGTGCAAATCAATGAACAGAAAAAAAGAAAAAAAGAATAAGAAGAAATGAGGAGAGTTTGAGACCTCTGAGACAACATCAAGCATACTAACATTTGCATTAAAGGAGTCCCAGAAGGAGAAGAGAGAGAGAAAGGGGGCAGAGAACATATTCGAAGGCATAATCGCTGAAAACTTCCCAAACCTAGAAAAGGAAACAGACATCCAGGTCCAGAAAGCACAGAGAGTCCTAAACAGGATCAACCCAAAGAGAAACAAACCAAGACACGGTGTAATTAAAGTGGCAGAAATGAAGGATAAAGAGAGAATATCAAAAGCAGCAAGGGAAAAGAAACAAGTTACATACAAGGGAACTCCCATAAGGCTATCTGCTGACTTCTCAACAGAACATCCTCAGGCCAGAAGGGAGTGTCATGATATATTTAAAGTGATGAAAGGGAAAGGCCTAGAATACCCTGCAAGGCTTTCATTCAGGTTTGATAGAGAGATCAAAAGTTTTATAGACAAGGAAAAGCTAAAAGAGTTCAGTATCACCAAACCAGCTTTACAAGAAATGTTAAAGGGACTTGTCTAAGAAGCAAAAACAGGCCACACCTATAAACATGAAAATTATGAAAGGAGAAATCGCATTGGCGAAGGCAAATATATTACTAGTAAAGGTAATAAATCCGCCATGTATAAAGCTAGTAGGAGGGTTAAAAGACAAGAGTAAAAAAATCATCTGTATCCAGAATGAGTAGCTGAGAGATACACAGAACAGAAAGATTTAAAATATGACGTCAAAACAGTAAAGTTGGTGGGGAAGGAGTAAAAATGCAGGGTTATTAAAATCGTTTGAACTTAAGAAATCAGTAACTTAAAATAATCAGATAGATAGATACGTACATTGTGGGGAATATAGTCATGACTATGTCATATCTTTGTATGATGACATATGGTAACTAGACTTACTGTGGTGATCATTTTGAAATGTATAGAAATATCGCATCACTACGTTGTGTAATAGGAACTGACACAGTGTTGTAGGTCAATTATTCTTCAAAAACAAACAAACAAACTCACAGAAAAAGAGATCATATTTGTGGTTACCAAAGGTGGGTGGCAGGATGAGGGGGAACTGGATGAAGGTGGTCAAAAGGTACAAACTTCCAGCTATAAGATAAATAACTGCTAGGGATGTAACGTACATAATAAATATAATTAACACTGTTGTATGTTATATATGAAAGTTGTCAAGATAGTAAATCCTGAGTTCCCATCACAAGAAAAACAATTTTTTTCCTATTTCTTTAATTTTGTATCCATGAGATTACGGATGTTCACTAAATTTACTGCGGTCATCATTTCATGATGTAGGTAAGTCAAATCATGAGGCTGCATACCTTACACTTAGTGCTGTATGTCAATTATATCTCAATAAAACTGGAAGAAGAAAAAAAAGAGTGAACCAGACAGACAGGTACCTGCTCTCAAGAAGCTTAATTCCAGTGGAACAGCAATAAATATTTCAGCAAGTTTCCCTTTTCCTTTTCTACTATAATCCCCCTCCCTCCCCTCCTAACCAGAGAAGCTCTAGTGAGCTCAGGGGACAGCTCTCTTCCATTTCATTTCAGTCTTTGCTAGTTTCCTTCTTTCTCCCTCCCACGACATCCATCCCACCCTATCTGACTCCAGTCTGGATAATTTATGACCTCTTACCTCTTCACTGCGTTTTTATTTTTCTCTTTCCAAACTTTTCAAGATATGTTTCTTTTATTGCCAAAACTCTCTTTAGGAAAGGAAACTAACAATTATTGAACATATTCTGTATACCAGGCACTTCTGTACCTCATTTAATTCTCATCATAGGTCAGATGATGTGAGTATTATTACCCCCATTCTTAGATGAGAAAACTGAACTTCTTTTTAATCTTTAAAGGTAGGGGACTTCCATGGTGGTCCAGTGGTTAAGACTCCATGCTCCCAATGCCAGGGGCCCAGGTTCGATCCCTGGTCAGGGAATTAGATCCCACATGCCGCAACGAAAAAGATCCCGCATGCTGCAACTAAAAGATCCCGCATACTGCAAATAACACCTGATGCAGCCAAATAAATATTTTTTTTAATCTTTAAAGGTAGGATTTAAGGCCAGATCTGACTGACTGCCAAGTTCACATTCTTTTCTTTACACAAACTTCCTCTTAGCTCTCCTATAACTCTACTAGATTATATATGTGTTTAGGTGTTCCTGCCATCTTATATTAGCTTATCCTTTAGATTATAAGCTTTAAAAGTATAAAAGAGTATTGTTCCTGTATGACCTAGAATAATGGGAGTTTAATAAATCTGGTTAACAGATTTTATTATGATGTTTTATTTATTGCTTTGCTTATAAAAGTAATACATGATCAACATTAAAAGATGAAAACCTAATACAATCACAAAGAAGAAAATAAATCATACAGGATCCCACTGCCCCAGGATATCCAATTATGGCTATTTTGTTATTTCCATGTTTTTTTCATTACGTATAAACTTTGGAAGTATAATTGGCATCATACTGTACATATCCTTTCATATTGTTTTTTAATTGGATTTTTTATACTTGGCATCATTTCCCCATGCCATTTAATATTCTCCTACAATGATGATATTCTGCTATAGTTATCTAATCATTTTCCTATTATTGTTCCTTAAGATTTTTATTATAAATAGTGCTTGATGAACATTTTTATAGATATATTTGTGTATATCCTATTTTCCTAAAAATAAACTCCTGCATATGAAATTGCAACTCTTTGTGACTTTGTGTGTTATCAAATTGGCCTCCTATGAAATTGTGCCAACTCACCCTTCTACTAGCAGTAGATGGAGTGCCCAATTACCTACATGCTTGGCAGTGTTTGATATTATTATGTTCATTGTTAATCATTAACAGGCTGATAAATAGAAAGCGATATGTCTTCTGTTTGCTGTTTCTTGGCTGAGTGAGTTTGAACAACTTTTCATAAATTTAGCCACCCATGATTTGCAAAATACCTATTTATGCCTTTTGCCTATTTTTCTGCTAGGATGTATTGTTTATTGCTTGGTAAGCTTTTTATATATCAAAGCTTTGATTCTTTTTTCCTTCTTGTGTTGCAAATGTTTTTTCTAGTTTCATTTACTTAAAAGAACTTTATTTATAATAGTTATAGACACTCAAGAAGTTGTAAAATATAGTACAGAGTTCCTGTGAACCCTTCATCAAGTTTCCTGCATTGATAACATCTTACTTTAACTGTAGTACATTACCAAAACCAAGAAATTAACACTGCAACAAAACAGTTAAAGAGATTTAACATTGGTACAAAGCAGTTAAACAGACTATAGACTTATATGGATTTCTTCATTTATTTTACAGTCTATTAATGGAAATTTGAATGATAAATTTTAATGCATTCATTCTTTTTTTTCCTTTTTTTGCGGTACGCGGGCCTCTCACTGTTGTGGCCTCTCCGGTTGCGGAGCACAGGCTCCAGACGCGCAGGCTCAGCGGCCATGACTCATGGGCCCAGCTGCTCTGCGGCATGTGGGATCTTCCCGGACCGGGGCAAGAACCCATGTCCCCTGCGTCAGCAGGCTGACTCTCAACCACTGCGCCACCAGGGAAGCCCTAGAACACCTTGTTTTTAACAAGACCTGCCTTCAAGGGAAACTGGTTAACGAAAGCCTAACTTACTCAGGTATCATCAGAGCCTAACTGACCTGGGGAAGGGAAATATCCAACTCCAGCCCACGCTAGCCACACTATGCCACCTAAGGTGGGGTGGAGGGGAATAAAACCTGAGAAACACTTGTGAAGTTCACAGTCCAGAGGCACAGGCTCACTAAAAGACTGAGACCCAACCACAGGACTACAGAACACTTCCCCTACCCACACTTCACCACACAACTAAAGGTCTATTTACAACAGTTCCCTTTACCTGGTACAACACGTCTAGCTATCAAGAAAAAATGACAAGGCATACCAAAATGAAAAAAACACAATTTGAAGAAACAGATCAAACATCAGAACCAGACATGGCACGGATGTTGGAATTATCAGATGGGGAATTTAAAACAGCTGTGATTAATATGGTAAGCGCACTGTAGATAAAGTAGAGAGCATGCAACAACCGATAGGCGATGTAAGCAGAGAGACGGAAATCCTAAGAAAGAACCAAAATGAAGTGCTAGATACAAAAAAACCACTGTAACAGAAATAATGTCTTTGATGGACTTAATAGACTGGATGTGAATGAATAAGGAACCTGTGAGTTAAACGACATATCAATACTACCCTTGAAAACCAAAAAGCAAAGAAAACAAAGTCTGAATAAAACAGAATGAAATATCCAAGGACTGTGGGACAACTATAAAGGTGTACCATATTCATAATGGAAATGCCAGAGAAGAAAGAAACAGAAGAACTATTTTAAACAATGACTGAGAATTTCCTCAAATTATTATCAGGCACCAAACCATAGGTCCAGGAAGCTCTGAAAACACCAAACAGGATAAATGCCAGAAAGACTACATCTAGGCATATCATTTCCAAACTACAGGAAATCAAAGATAAAAAACCCTGAAAGAAACCAAAGGGAAAAAAATCTTACTTATAGAGGCACAAAGATAAAAATTACATCTTTCTTCATTCTTGAGGTTACTAGTAGCCCATTTTATTTATGTACCATAATTTTATGAATTCCTTATTGTTGGATTATTGTTAGAGATTCTTGGGGAAATACTAAATGGGCTTGAAAATTCTGGTGCCAAACATGCGAGCTTTCTTTTCTTCTTTTGGGAACAAATCTAATATTGTCAAGGATCGCTATGCTCTTACACTAAGAAATCTGTAGGTTTGTACTGTTGGGAAATGAGTCACTGCTGTGAATCCTTTGATTAGAACCTGTGTACTTTATGAACTATGTTTCTTTTTTAAACATATATATACGAAGTTTTATGAGAAACTCACATTTTTATATCCTTAATATGTCAACAGGAAGATGTAAAAGAATTTTATTGTAGAATTTTATTTAATCACAGGAAAGGTAGCCCAGTCAAATCTGCAAATGTACAGCTGTGTGGCCATGGACGATTCTCATTCACTGCTATGTTCTCTCAGCCTCTGGGGGAACAATGTCTGCTCTGGGTGTCTGGACCCTTTGGACTTCTAAATCTCTCACCTTGAGGGAGACGGCTGAACACAGTGCAAGTAAGTGTGGGATATTATTTGGGTGCTGACTCTGATGGAAAACAAAGGGTACATGAGATCCTTTAATCAGCCTCTACCTCTTGAAATGCAGAACTCTCGATCTCATTATAATTAAAATAATCAAGGCTCAGTGTGGCCCAGGAAGTGGAGTGATTTCCAAAACTTGTAGAACCTAAAACATGAGCATTTAGGTCATTTTCTATTTTTTTTAAAGTATTATAAACAATACTACAACAAATATTAAAACATAGTATTTATATCTTTAATATTTGTTATTTCCTTAAGGATAAATTGCTGAAAGTGGGATTCCTAAGCCAAAAAGTATGCTTATTTACAGTCTTTTGGTACATATTGCCAAAACACCCTATCTAAAGGCCATACTAATTCATATTCCTACCAGTGGAACACTCATTTCCTACATCTTTACCAACACTGGGCATGGCCATTCTTTGTAACTTTTGAAGAATTAAATATCTGATATGAACCAGATCATGTTGAACCCCTACTTTAAAACCTCCAAAGATTCTCTTTCGTGCATAGGACACATTCTCAAA
The DNA here is from genome assembly GCF_963924675.1 of Phocoena phocoena. Classification (NCBI taxonomy): domain Eukaryota; kingdom Metazoa; phylum Chordata; class Mammalia; order Artiodactyla; family Phocoenidae; genus Phocoena; species Phocoena phocoena. The sequence goes on from NC_089229.1 coordinate 89,926,499, forward strand.
CTTGGTCTTAAAAATTATTGAGGGCCCCATACAGTTTTGTTTGTGTGAATTATGTTTATTAATATTTGCTGTATTATAAATTGACATATTATTGTAAGTTAATATAAACAAAAATTTTAATTTTTTATTTAATTCATTAAAAATGATAAATCCATCACATTAACATAACATTTTAATGAAAATATTTTTAAAAAAACGCTAGTGAGATACGTGGCATTGCTTTACATTTTTGCAAATCTCTTTAATTACCGGCTTAAAAGAAGATGTTCTATTATAGTAGGAGCTGAAGTCTCATATCTACTTTGAGACTCAGATCTACTTTAGTCTCATAACTATTCAATTTGTTGCAATATTGCACATCCTGTAGCCTCTGGAAAACTCCCCTGTACACTCATGAGAAAATGAGAGTGAAAAAAGTAAACAATGTCTTAGTGTTATTATGAATGTAGTTTTGGGCCCCCCCTGAAATGTTCTTAGAGACTTTAGCGGTCTCCAGACCATACTCTGAGAACCATAAAATGCAAAGGATAAAGGCTAACTCTTTAGCGTGCCATGAGAGTCCTTTCTTCATTCAACCTTAACCTTTCCTCGATGATCCTCTGTTGTGCTCATTCCTGCAGCCAGACAGAATTCTGACATTATGCATTTTCAGTTCTATATGCTTTCACATGTATTATTCTCTTCCAAGAACGCCTGTCTCTGGTGGCTATATTGGGATTTGAGGGAGCTCAATAAATTATAACCTTATCCAAGTTCTGAATAAACTGAGAGACAAAACAAAAAAGCAAACAGAGAGAACCAAGTTACCACCTTTATTACCAATGCAGCTGATTTTGAAGAGTGTAACTTACTAGATGGCGACAGTGGGCTTTCCCATATTCCACCCCCAGAACTTTACAGACCCACCAGCCAGAGACACATGGTGCTAGACAACAGCAGCTCTTCCCATACAGAGCCCCCTGCTCCATTATTATATGCTGAGAATGGAGAAAGGGCTCACTCCCAAGAGGAGAGGAGGAATGACTGGAGCTACAGTCAAATCCCCAGTTCCTTAACCAATAACCAACAATCAGGTAAATCACTCCATGTTTGCTGAAGAGGGATGACTCAGACGAGAAACTACAAGTGGTAGGCTAGCGGCTTACTTTTATACAAAAGAAAACAGGAATGGGGCTGAAGAGTATCTCCCACCCCACCTACACATACACACACACACACACCACAAAAACATTCTCTACCTATAAAATCCCTAGTCATACTCAAACATTACTTATTGTATGAAGCTTTATGTAACTTCCTGACATAGTCCCCCCTCTGCTTACATAACATTTTGCACATATAAATAAATTCAACAAGTGATAGTAAGACCATAACAGGCAAGGGACAAAGGATACAAATACAAATAAGGTACTACTTCTGCCTTCAAAAACTTAGGGAAACAGTATCTACAACAGCAGCTCCAATATAGCTCTCAGATTTTTATCCCCTACGTTCATTCTGTCGACAAATTTGGAAGCACGAAACACACAGGCATCCTTTTTCTATGGAATAATTTAGGCATGTCATCGCAGCATCTGAAATCTGTCTACATCATTTGACCCTCGCAAATCTGTACTTGACTTTCACGATGCCCCTGAAATCTTTCCGAACTACTCTCATTTCCTATCAAGATCGAGCCACACCAGTGCCACCAGTAATTATCCCCCAAACCTAACAATTCGTTTTTTGTCCTTCCCATTTCCCTAGTAATTTTATACTTGGATGGATGCCTTTGTGTGTTTGTGGGTTTTGAATTTATAGCTATAATGGTAGAAACCTGCAGTAACACAGCTCATTATATAAGGATTCAGAAACAACATGGGCCACATCCCAGATCTAAGACCCAGCAGTAAATATAATAAAAGCCTGATATAACATGTTTAACCTATAAGGAGGGCAGTTTCTGTCCCTGAACAGCTCATTATAGAGATTCTACTGCCTTGCTATTCCTCCCCGACCCCACGGCAGCTTGCAGACTGCTTGAGAGCACTATCATTGGCTGGATGGTTAGATTAAACGACCTTTGGGGGTCTGTTTTTATCCCCTGAAATTCTATAATTCTAGTGAGTTTCCTTTCCTTGGAAGTATGGCACAAAGTTAGCATTTTACCAAAGTGCCTGGTACATACTCTGTCACTGTAGTTAAAAGTACAAAGCAGAAATTAACACACCATTGTAAAGCAATTATACTCCAATAAAGATGTTAAAAAAAAAAGTACGGATGCTGGAGCCAAGAGTAACTGGCCTCCCATTCCAGCTCTGTGTGTGCCCTTAAAACACATCACTTCATTTCTCTATGCCTCCATCAGCTAACTCATCTATACAATGATGAATATAATCACACCTATCTCATAGGCATATTGTGAGGATCAAATAGTTAATGCATGTAAAGCACTTTAGAATAGTGCCTACCACATACTAAGTGTATAATCAACTGTCAATTACTAGTCCGTACCAGCGAATACGTGTTCAAAGAATTCTACAATTCCATGAACTCCCAGTAACTTAAAATATACATTTATTAGGCACTCGGGAAATGCTGGAGAGTGATCTTGGGTCTGAATTTTATAGATTTATCCGAATCCTTCTAAATGCCTGTCTCATTAAAATGAAAAGGTTTTAAATTAGAAAGGCAGTTAGTCTTTTTTGAAAACGAATTCTCAGCATATATACCAGGCATATACATACTGAATCTACCAATAAAATCCTATTATAAGACCATGTTTGCATAATTCTTTTATATTAAAAATACACATATCCATTTTTTTTAGAGTAGAATCAAGCATCTACAAAACTGTACTACCTCTTCTTCACAAAATCTTGCTGTAGGTGTATCAAATGTTCTAATCAGTCCACCAGGTACAGACACTGACTGCAGTTTAAAAGACATAATCGAAGAGCATAAAATATGGAAAGTGAAGCTAACTTTCAACCATGGAATGGCTAAAGCAGTGGGTAAACCTGGCACGTTTGCTCTTAAGTCATTTTAAAAGCATTAAAACATATTTCAAAGATTTCAAACATGCAATTATTTTTGCTGCCACTCAAAACATGAAATAAACATTGCTTTAAAAAGATACGTGCTTTTTTAACCCATCAAAACAAACAACTTTGAGTAAAAATTGCTTTCCCAAACCATTTTTCATACATTTGCAACTCATCCAGACAGCTTTAAGTCTGAAATTACAGAAACCGTTGGTAAAATGGATCATTGTTACAAAAAATTAAAATGCATTAAACTCAAGGTGTGGACCTTCTATGATAAACTCCCCTAAAAATATGTATCATGCATTTACTTTGGAATTCCAATCACTAGCCAAGCTGTACTTTTGTCTACCTAATGGTACTGATTTTTTTCAGCTTATCTTGTGGATCAGCCTTATTTTATAATCATGCCTTCCCTGTATTTATCCAAAGTGATAACTATCTTTTAAATTAATTTAACAAATAAATCTGGAGCACCTACTCTCTGTAAGGTACTTTGTTGGGTATTGTACGGGGTTTAAAGCCGGCTGCAACAGTGTTACCCCTGAGGGTTCCCACTCAGGGTGGGCAGAAAGGCAATGCTGACAAATAGACTGAATTCAAGACAATCTGCTCTGTCCCTGTCACTTTACAAGTTCCAGGCCATGGGTCACCATGAGGAAGGGAGAATCCACAGGCTAACCACACTTCTGTCCTAGACCATCCCTGCTTGACCTGTTTGCCGCACACCCCCAATTTCTTATTCCGTGACCTCTTACTTTAAAATCTAGCTCCCTATACCCACCCTAGGCTTGTGTGTTTGGTGACACACATTTAGAGCCTCTTCGCTCAGGTTTCTCTCCACCCTCAAGTCCCAGATTTGCAAAACTCCAGGTAAGAGACCTGCCAGTTCTGCTTTGTCCCTCCGGATCTACAGAGGATTGGTTCCCAGACCCCCGCAGAATACCAAAATCCGAGGATATTCAAGCCCCTTGTGTAAAATGGTGTCGTGTTTGCATATAACCTACACACACCCTCCCATATACTTTAAACCAGCCCTAGACTACTTATAATACTGAATACAATGTAAATGCTATGTAAATACAGGTATACCTCAGGTACCGTGGGTTCAGTTCCAGACCACCACAATAAAGCAAACACTGCAGTAAAGTGGATCACAAACATTTTTGGTTACCCCTTGCATGTAAGTTATATTTACAGCACACCGTTTATTAAGTGTGCAGTAATAGCATTGTCTAATATGGGAATATATGTATATGTATAGCTGATTCACTTTGTTATAAAGCAGAAACTAACACACCACTGTAAAGCAACAGTACTCCAATAAAGATGTTTATAAATAAATAAATAAATAAAAATACAACGTACATGCCTTAATTTAAAAATATTTTATTGCCAAACAATGCTAACCATCATCTGAGCCTTCAGCGAATCTGAATCTTTCTCTGGTGGAGGGTTTGAAATATTGCAAGAATTACCAAAATGTGACACAGAGACCCAAAGTGAGCAAAGGTTGCTGGAAAAATGGTGCCGATAGACTCTCTTGATACAGGGTTGCCACAAACCTTCAATTTGTGAAAAACACAGTATCTTTGAAGCACAATAAAGTGAAGTGTAATAAAACAAGGTATACCTGTAGTTGCCAGTGCATGGCAAATTCAAGTTTTGCTTTTTGGAACTTTCTGGTACTTTTTTTCCTAACATTTTTGACCCACAGTTGGTTGACCCCAGGGAGGCAGAACCCCTGGACACAGAGGACCAACTGTACTTAGCCTAGACCCCTCCCCACCCCTTACGTCTCCCTCCCCGCAAAACCTGCCTGCCATAAAAGGAAAAATAAAGAAACACACAAGGCAATAATTTTATTATAAGAATGATAGAAACCAGCCATCACAGTAGGTCATAAGAGTAAGACATGGCTTCTGATTTTGAATCTTCTGATGTTGCTTAGTGATGGTTTTCAAGGATCCCAGTAGGAGGAACTGGAGCAGAAGGGGCATGTTTATACTCAAAAAAATCAGATTTGTATTTACCAAAATAGTATATTTTCACACATGTGATCTTCCACCTTTTTTTGTAGTGTCATCATGGTAACAGAGAACTAGAACTCTTTGAATGGCTTCTACATGCCAGGCACTTTCCAAGTTCAGATTTATTATTCCCCTCCATCTTCTGATGGGGAAGATGTTTTAACTAAGGGTGAGATAGTGAATAATACTAGACGCCTCAGGTGCTAGAACTTCATCTCCCATTTCTTAGCACTTTCAGTTTTAGAGTTCAGATTTCAAAGTGAACCAGAATTTGTATTCATCCCAAACACAATTAACAACTCTTCCTCTTCAAATGTAATAGTCATATATAAATTTCAAATCCTTGGCCTCAAAGGCAGCAGATCAAAGAAGGTGGCATATCCATCCATAACTTCTATGGATCAACAGGGGGAGGTGCACAAACTGTCAGCAGGAGTTTTCCTGGACCCAGTTTGGCATAAAGAAAGCAAAGGAGGGCTTCCCTGGTGGCGCAGAGGTTGAGAGTCAGCCTGCCGATGCAGGGGACGCGGGTTCGTGCCCCGATCCGGGAAGATCCTACATGCCGCGGAGCGGCTGGGCCCGTGAGCCATGGCCGCTGAGCCTGCGCTCCGCAACGGGAGAGGCCACAACAGTGAGAGGTCCGCGTACCGCAAAAAAAAAAAAAAAAAAATGGAAGACAGATATGTCCCAGGAAAAAATGTTTCCATACAGCAGATAAAAATTTGGGCCAAACATATTGCCATAAACTTAAAAACAAAGAAAAAGACCAAAATAAAGCTACCGTATCTATAAAGCAAGAGATCATATGAAATATACAAGAGCTCAGGGAAGATGCGGCAAGATGACAGGAAGTGAAATGTGATTTGGCAGAGCCCAGGAAACAAATATTTCACTGGCAGCAACCAGATTCTGCTAAAAACATGGAAAGAAACAAGAACGTCAGAAATGGAAAAAGAAGAAGTAGAAAATTCAAAGAAGTAGAAAAAAAGGAATCCAAAAGAATTAGAAAAAAATAATAGTGAGACAGGACTATTAAAAAGATCTTAACATATGCAATAACTGGTATCCTGAAGAATAGGTAAAAACACAACAAAACAGGAAAAAAGTTAAAGATATACTTCAGAGTAACTTTCCAGAAATGTCACAAATCTACAGACTGAGAGGGCATGCTGAACCCTAGGAAAAACTGACACAAAACATTCAACACTGAATCACATTTTAGTAGAGTTACTGGAATTGAAAGGAAAAAAAAAACAAAAAAACTTGTGCACTGAGGCAAAAAGTTTGAGTCGGAATGTTACTTTCTACAGCAATGTTTAACACCAGAAGACATTGGAGCAGCGGTACAAAGTCCTCGGGGCTATAAAGCACATGATTTAAGAACTGTGCACAAATAGTCATCAAAGAGTAATGAAAATGAACATTTTTGAACTCGCAAAACTCAGGGAATATACCCCAAACCCTTCCTGAAGAAACTACTACAAGCCAAACTTTGAAGAGCCCAGATAAATGGAATACTGGTCCTAAGTACTGACCTCATTTAACTGTAGGACTAAAACTAAAACAATTTTGGCGATTATGGTCACAGAACAGAATTTAAATGTTATAAACGCTAATGATGTAGAAATAATACAGCAAAGGTCTGGAGGGGAAGAGGACAGATGGTGGGTGGTAATGTCAATGTGATGATTTTCTCGTCTGGTAGAGCAGAGGACTGAAAGATTATTGAAGCTGATAAATCACGTAACAGACCTGTAAGTACATCTCAAAGTCTAAAGAATATGATATGAAAAATTACGTCATCATCAAGAATCAGGTGACTTTGGGAGAAAGTGGAAAAAACTAATTTTACCATTACTCATGTCAGGAAGTCAACAGACAGCTGTCTAAAGAAATACAAGTTTAAGTATTTGCGGGGAGGGGCACTGTCATATATTGCTGGTGAGAAAGGACATCATAGGACATCTTTAGACCTGTTGTATGGGACCAACAGATAAGGGGCAACTTTGCAGAGTTTAGCTTTAGGGACTGGCTGGAAGTGAAAAAACAGTTGAGGAGAATGAGTCCTTCCCTACCACAAACCATCTCTCCAGTACCAACTTGTTATACTGTAGCTGACAACTATCATGACTAGTGACCAGCCGACATCTTTGGAATACTATGTGCCACTTCTCCGCAAAAAGGCCAAAGTTGCTTTCCCAGTTTCCTTTACAGCTAGAACAGGCATGTGACTGAGGCTGCAACCATCAGACACAACCACACCAGAGTTTGACAACCAAGAGAGCATCTTTGGCCACTGGGATAAATGAGGGTGTCAGCTTTCAGGGGTGGCAAAGGCAGAGGTTCTGGGTTCAAGTGCCCAGAGGTGGTAGGAGTGAGCCTCCACCGGAGCGGTTCTAAAGAATGTCTTGGGTGTTATTCCAAGCTGGCTGTCTCTGTGCCTATCTGGCCTTCCTAGATATTCTGTAAGGTACTCAGTATGCTTTAAAAATACTTACTTTCTGGGCTTCCATGGTGGCACAGTGGTTAAGAATCCACCTGCCAATGCAGGGAACATGGGTTCGAGCCCTGGTCTGGGAAGATCCCACGTGCCGCGGAGCAACTAAGCCCGTGTGCCACAACTACTGAGCCTGCAAGCCACAACTACTGAAGCCCACGTGCTTAGAGCCCATGCTCTGCAACAAGAGAAGCCACCGCAATGAGAAACCCACGCACTGCAACGAAGAGTAGCCCCTGCTCGCCGCAACTAGAGAAAAGCCCGCGCGCAGCAACAAAGACCCAACGCAGCCAAAAATAACATAAATAAAATAAATAAATACAATTTTTAAAAAAAACCCTTACTTTCTGCTCAATCTAGGTAGCAGGGAGTTCTGTTATTTACAACTAAGAACAATGCCTGACTATGTATAGTACTGGCAGAACACACATTTGAAAAACAAAACAAACAAGAAAAACCCAAAAACAAAAAAATTTAAAACACCCATTAACCTCGAAAAGACCAAGGACCTAATGTTTTCATTAGCTCCCAGTCTAGAGATCACGTATACACAGTAACTTCACACTAAGATACCAAGTATCTGTGATATGTCCCTCTCCTAGAACATTATATCTGTTTTAAATATAAGTTAAAGAATGGGCTCTGTTAAAATAGGTCTTGGTTTTAAGTGCAGTTATACGAGAAGCATCAAAAGTTAAAGCATTCCTAAGAGGTAAAATCAAATACCGCTGAATCTTACTATCTAGACTTGCTGAAATCCTTTGGAAGATTTCATGGATGATGATTCTAAACTCATCTAAAAAGTTTAATGCTAATCTCCAAAGCTTGCTTTTAAGCCCAAAGTGTGATCAAGTTCACCTCTACTGTGAAAGGATTAAGGAATAATGTTACTTCCATTGTTCCCTCTCTTGTTCTTGGCTATGAAAAGCAATCAAATATACACCTTTATCCTGGAGTTTCATGATAAAGAAGGGCTGCTGCTGATGGACTTTACCACTGAACGGATACAGTTACTTTGGAATCTAGGAGCTGCATACAATGGTTCTCAAAGTGGGGTTCCTGAGTCAGAGCATCGACATCACCCGGGAATTTCTTGGAAATGAAAATTTTACTGAATTGGAAGCTCTGGGGGTGGCGCCCAGAATTCCGTGTTATAAACTCTCCTGGTATTTCTTTTCTATGCTGAAGTTTGAGAACCACTTTCTTTGGCAGCACAACTAAACCACCCCAATCAAAGGAGAACTTACTTCTGAGGATGGAATAGCAAGATGTACCCTCTCAATTACACATTTCAGAGCATTAAAGGAGTTCTTCCCTAGAACTAGCTTAATTTCACATGTAGCATAAACTCATTTCTTCTTCATTGAGGGGATACAGGACTCTTGCTTACTAAGATCCCATAGGGAAGTTTCTTTTCCCGGGGACTGTTAGACATCAAGTACCCTTCAATCTTCTCCTCAGGCTAAATAACCTCAGTCCCTTTTACCTTTATTTAAGACTTTTTAAAAACTCATCATCCTTGTCAAGCTAGAGTAAAACATAACCTCATCTGACTGTTCAGTTTAACTGAAACACGTTTTCTATCACGGAAATTAACTCCAAAAAACCTAGGTTTCTTATATTCTACCTATGTTTTACAGTATGAGATGTACTTCTTAAAATAAAAAATCAAATTTTAGGTCTGTCCTTTCTACATATTCTGATTCCTCCTCTTCACCCCGTTCCTCTTCCTAAAAAAAGTTTTAGTTCATCGTAAGGTCACTACGTATTTCATATATATTGGATTAAACATTCTAATCCTCATTTGCCCCATTAAATAAGAACTGACCAGATGGACATTCCTCTCTCTCTCCTGAGCAGGGTTTAGTTAATTAAAAATGATTATTTTTACTATGTATTTTATATATCAGCCAGATGTTACCTGCGGTCTTTTCTGGAAAGGATCATTTGGTGGTGGTTATAAAATATATATTTTCCTTTGGGAAGCAAGACTCTTGAGCACGATCATGAAAACAAATGAGAAATGGATTTCACCTCACACCCTTTTCCTAGTGCCAAAATGGGCATAACGTTTCATTTCCTTTGAAAGTAGGATCTATTCAAATTCTTTCTTCTTCTAACTCTGCATCCTGGTCCTATTTATGCTGTGTCAAAAGAGGATCAAGTCGATGGAAGAAAAATTCGTGTTGGTTTTGTCTGTACTAGAAGTGTAAGTTGACTTTTCCAAAGAAACTGATTTGGTTTAAGACATATGTGTGTGACATAGCCACTGTTCTGCTCAATTAGGACGGAGACTCCATTGTGTCACTGTGAGGCTGCCCTTCCAGATAGACATTACAACAGTTCCTGCTTTTGCACAGGTCTCCTTAGAAGCTATAGTTCATGCAAACTAATTCGCCTATATTTCCCATTAGTGCTGAAACAATCCAGAATGAGGCAAAGATACTGTAATTACAAAATTGTTTTGTGATTACACTAGTCATTTTCTCTCCATCGGTAGACCAACTAGAATTCAAATAAGTGCTCCCTCTTTTTTCTTAAAAACAAAACAAACAAAAATAACCCGCAAAGGGACTTCCCTGGTGGCGCAGTGGTTAGGAATCCGCCTGCCAATGCAGGGGACACGGGTTCGAGCCCTGGTCTGGGAAGATCCCACATGCCGTGGAGCAACTAAGCCCGTGAGCCACGGCTACTGAGCCCACGTGCTACAACTGCTGAAGCCCACGCACCTAGAGCCTGAGCTCCGCAACGAGAAGCCACTGCAACGAGAAGCACACGCACTGCAACGAAGAACAGCCCTCACTCGCTGCAACTAGAGAAAGCCCGCGCGCAGCAACGAAGACCCAACGCAGCCAAAAATAAATAAAATTCAAAAAATAATAACTCACAAAGCAACATTCAACTCTCTTTATAAAAACAAAAAGAAGTCAATTCTTGAGATCACCCAAAATTGTGAAAGTCTAACAGATTAAATTAACCACACTATCGGTTAGATTTAGATGGTTGGTCTTCTCCAAGACCCCATTTAGAAGATGACTAGAGACAAAAGTTGAGTCTTGAAAGCCTGAAATTCACATGACAACAAACATAATATTTGGTGTGGCACAGTGTATGAGCAAGTAAGACACTTTTAATTCCAAAGCCCTGGCTCTGTCCTGTGAAATATGTCATGGCATGAGGTGGATCTAAGTTCTGGTCTCGGCTCTGACTTTCTGTGTGACCTTGCATAAGTGACATCCCCACTTTGAGTTTCTTTTCTCATGAAAACGTAGAACTAGATATTCTCTAAAGTCTCTTTAGACCCCTAAACTATATGATTGGTTGTTTAAACACATCTTTAAGGCTTAAATATGCCTACTGAACAACTGCAGTAATTTCCGTGAGAAGGGCTGGGGGTTGCTTTCATTAACTTAGAAGCTTTAAACACAGCACAGGGTGACTCATCTCCTGACTGTATAAAGCATCTGGTCCCCGTGTCCTGAAGTATCCAAATCGGCTTGTAGTAAATCATGGTCACCTCAGAAATGACCTCTTCCTCTTATGTTTTCATGGCAACCAACATTTACTACTGTCTTTCTGTTAAAGTCATCTGTGTTACATTTGATTTTGAGAGCCAAGTAAGGGGCAGACATTCCTGATGAAGTGTCTGATAGTCCTTGGAATAAACTGTCCTCCCAAATATATGATTACTTACCTCTAGATCAGGCCATGTTCATCAGCCTCTAATAGGTCTGAGGGGCTCACTGGTCTTAATTTCCTGTGTGAATCTGTAACTGTCTGCAGGGGTCCATTTCAGTGGACACGGCATATAAATCAGAACTGACGATAATGATGCCTGTTCACTTGATCGACTGAAATGACCAGCTGGGTTTAATGGGAGGAAAACAGAAACCCCTGTGAAATTGGAATAGCTTCAAAGGTGATGGAATGTAATTACTTTTCTGAAAAGTTTCTTCTCCAAAGGTGACTGGCCATTGTGCTGTTGGGCACGTGGACCAGCATGTTATGAAGGTGGAAACGGCATTCAGAGCCGCTGACCACATCCAAAGGCCTGAGTCAAAAGTTCGCTTTCTGCTAGGGTGTGAGGGGAAAGCAGAATATCTTTTCTGCTCTTATTTTTAATCATTTCACTCACAGAGAGGTGCTCTGAGGGATGTGCCTAATTGACTACTGAGAGGCAAATTCTAATTTAGATTGCTGCAAAAGTGTTTTCTCTTTAGAGCCATGTACCATTTTCTTGGATGTGTTATCATTATCTTTAGGGTAAGAAAAATTGAACTCTGAGTGAATCTTGATATCATCTGCATCAACCCCTTTATTTTACAGATGAAGAAACTGAGGTCCAGAGATGTGAATAGACTGGACTAATGTCACAAAGTTAGAAAGAGGAAGAGGCTGGGCTAGAATTCAGCAGATGAGAAGATGAAGCCAAAACCAACTCCTCAGTCCAGAGTTTTCCATTTATGAGTAGCTGGAGACTTGTTCAGGGAGGAAGAAAAAGATGCTCTCCGTGAAAATCACCATTTAAGAAAACTTAAGTTCTATAATGTGGGAGAGGTGCTAGCAAGCCAAAAAGGCGGAGGTGGGCAGTTGAGAGAGACAGTAAAGGAACTGGTAGCCCACAAAGCAGATGACCATTCCCCATAGCTGACCGGGGGCTCTGTCTATGGGTCTTTGGGTGCCAGGGGACAGTTTTACGTACCTGGGGCGACCGCACAGACTCAGGAGCCAGACTGCCTGCCTCGGCTTGATTCTTGACTCTGCTAATTCTGAGCTCTGTGACCTTTGGCAAGTTGCTTAAGCTCTCTGTGCCTCAGTCCCTCATCTGTACAAAAGGATGATAACATCAGTACTGACTGTTGTGAGGATTAAAAACGTTACTGTACTAATCTTGCTGTAACAGAGATTAAATAAGGGTGAAATAAATTGATATACATAAGGAGCTTAGCACATACTAAGTGCTGTTAGTGTCTGCTGTTTCTTCCCTATTCACTCTATCAGAGAAAGTTTCAGAATACAGACATAAGTTGTATTTATTAATAATGTACTGAGGTGCTTTATCTGAGATAAATACCCAAGGACTCTACTAGAAAGTCATTGATAAAACCTCTTTATATGTTTAATGGATTAACTTTTCAATATGTATTACTACAATCGAAAGGTTTTTTAAAAATAAACAACTACAGGAATTTTTTTAATTAAAAAATTCAATGATATCCATAGTTTCACATAACAATGACAGAAATTTCATTAGCAAAACAATTAGTAGAAGGGCATATCTGCTGCAAAAATTAAAGACGGATTTTCAGGGCAGGAAATTGGTGCCGAGTAAGTGAATCTTGAAGTCAGTGAGAAAACAAGAGCGGTTCAGGGGTGCTGCATTTTCTTTTGCTACAGCATGGTTCTTGGGCAAGTCAACATTTTGCTTCCTTAGAATTTAATGTTGTCAAAGCTATCATTAACAATTTACTGAGAGTTCTTAAGAGAACACCTTCACAAAATTAACAATGGAGATCTTCTAGCAATCAAGACCATTTCAGACATGGCTGAAACGGGGACCATGTGTGTACACACCATGTGTGTACCTGGCTTTTCCCTTTCATTCTTTGAGTTAAATTCAATGGAAATTTTAAGGGAAAAAAGTCAGTTACCTATTCCCTCATTTTTTTAATGAAATAGTTTTAGCAATCACGCAGAAAAATAGTAAAGGACTTTTCTGGAATTCGTCGCTGATTTAAGACATGGGAAGATCATGATAAGCTGCATATCTTCCAGTCACGTGATGGTAAATCTGTGGGGAAAGCGGAGTTGAATTAGTCATTAATTATTATATTACTATACATATCAATTAATAATTACAGTATTACATAATAATTTTAGTTAACATTTCATTATAAAGCCCCACCTTATGTACTCAGCAGAATCTCCATCCAACCTATTGAGGTGGAGGTTTGCTTGGAAGAAGGCAGAGGCTGTGTACAACGAGGTCATCAGATGAGTTTCCATCTCCAGTTCTCACAACCCAATAAGTGCCTTTTTATTTCTTTCTCAAAAATATTTGTCAGTTTGTTCCAAGGACAACGGGTTGCTCCTCACCTGCCTCTCGATGTCCGCGAGCAGAGTGCTGGCACCTATTCGAAAGAGTTCTGGCTTCAGCCACTCATCCCCCAGCTCCTCCTTTATGAGAGAGAGCCAAGCAAGGGAGTCCTTCGCGCTGCGGATGCCTCCTGCCGGCTTAAAGCCTACCTAAAAGGGGAGGTGGGAAAGAGAGCAATGCTTAGCATTGTTATTGGGTTGCTTTAAAAACTGGTCCTGTGTTAATACGGGGTCTCCATCCTCTCTTTTCTAAAGCCTATTTCGCGTGTCCCCCCGCCTCCCCCCAGCCCCCGCAGAAGACCTTAGAGCACTGACTCATGCCCATTTACACTACAAAACGACTTTTCCAAGATTAATGGGAAGAATGTCACTGCCTCTGAGACACTAATGAGAGTTAATAACCCTCATTAACATTTCACTTACTGGAAAGTCATAAACCTCAACCATCTAGACCATAGCTGTGAACCTGGGATAAACAAGAGAGGTGTCAATAAACAGGAAAACATATCACAAAAGCCCATTCATTCTCCGTTTCTACCAGGAGGCCAGAAGAAATGTACACCTTCCAGCCCTCCATCCTGAGCAGCAAGAGAGACATATGTGGGTTTAAAACAAGAGGAGAGACTCAGTGAGGCCACACTAAACAAATTAGCAGCAACCAGCAAGGAGAGGTGACAGTTACTTTAATCAACTTAACTGCAGGGACTCTTTTTCTAAGCTGTAAGTAGACCAAGTTACGTAGAGCAGCCAAACAGTTAAAAAAGCACAGGTGAAAAAGACGGTGTAGGGGACCTTTACACTTCAGTAGTCTCTGAAGGTGACCACAAAACAGCACAATTCGGCCAATATCTGATGTTTGCAAATGATGTCCCTGGGTCCATTCGAAAATGATAAACGTGTCCTATATACAGTAAAACCTGCTTATTTGGATATGCTTGTCTCAAGAACTTGACTATCCGGTACAGTAAACACCCAAAGCCCAAGAACTAAAGCTCATGCCTTCGACCACTCAGAGTTTGGCTGCTCTGACAGGTGGCGCCAGCAGGGGGCGATTGCTAACAGAATGCCAGAGAAGGGACACGATAAATGAATGGTCCCATTATCAACCTGTAAAAAATGATTAAACAGAAGCCTTGATTAAATAGAGTCGGGAGACCAGAAGCGGGGGTTCTAACTCCTGGATAACAGAGCCTGACAGGAAGAAGAAAGACTCCTTTTCTGCAAAGGACTCAGCCAATGAAAAGACCCGGACTCCTTGCTTAGTATACGCTGTCTTCCTTTTCCTCTCTATAAAGCACACTTCTTTCCTTGCCCTGCAGGGACTTGCATGTGGCTCGCCATGGTGGCTGATCTCAAATAAGCCCAGCTTTGGCGGAGAAATAGCTAGCGGTCTACTTGCTTTAGGTCAGCAAACCCAACCCAGAAACTCCTGATAACCTGGACTCCACCACGTCCCTCACATCACATCCAGTGACCCACCAAGTCAAGTCCCACCGATCCCACCCTCTGAACTCGTCTATCTCCACACGTACTTTCCTCTCTACTCTCCCTTCCACTGTTTTAGTTTAGACTCTCGTCAGCCCTCACTGGAACATCGGGAGAAGCCTCCTAACCGGTTTCCCTGCCTCGGACATACGTCACACAGCTAAGCAACAGCCGTAGAGAGATTCGAACCATATCTGCCTATCGCTCTGGAGCCCAAGTGACCCTGTAAGAGTGAGGGGAGGGACTTCCCTGGTGGTGCAGTGGTTAAGAATCCGCCTGCCAATGCAGGGGACATGGGTTTGATCCCTGGTCCGGGAAGATCCCACATGCTGCGGAGCAACTAAGCCCGTGTGCCACAACTACTGAGCCTGCGCTCTAGAGCCCGCGAGCCACAACTACTGAAGCCTGCGTGCCTGGAGCCTGTGCTCTGCAACAAGAGAAACCACCGCCATGAGAATCCCATGCACCGCAGCGAAGAGCAGCCCCCGCTCGCCGCAACTAGAGAAAGCCTGCATGCAGCAACGAAGACCCAACGCAGCCAAAAATTAAATAAATAATAAAATAAAATAAAATGATATTTCTTCAAAAGAACAATTAAAAAAAAAGAGTGAGGGGAGGTGTGGGGAGTAGGGGGAGATAGGTAGAGTCAGGTTATTTATTGAGATGAGGCAAAAAAAAGAATAAATTTTAGCTCATATTAGCATACGCGTTAATCACAGGAGCATTTCCTGTCAATTAGGCAGTGCTGCATATAGATTTTTCTATACAATTCAGTTGTGCCAGCAAATCTATTTGGCAATGTTTCGAAAGACAGTTTCTAGCGTAAGTTTATCCTTTTTTTTTTTTTTAAGGGAGAGAATATGGAAGACATAAATCTGCAGTGAAATCAGCTATGAAATATCAAGCCTCTGCTTCTCAGGAGTGACACTAATCATGGTCTGGAAGGCGGCCTGTCACATTTTAAAACACCCCTTAAATCAATGATGTGGAAGCTTCACAGTCTAAGGGCTGCCCGGGCAGCTTGTCAACAATCCAAAAAAATGCCCCTGGTTTGCAGATAGACACAGGTCCTATGTGAAATCAAATGTGATCAAGATGAATATGAATTGACTTGTACCTGTTTCTCAATAAAACCAGGATGAACTTTATTTATTAGCTGAGGAAAGGAGGGATACAATTAAAAAGAAAGTAATGAAAGACAGCAAAATGTTCCTCCCTCACTACCCTGATCTAGAACACTGAACACTTAAAACTTTTATTGAAATTCTTGTGTAAGGGCTCTTTTGAGAAGGGGCGTGTTCACTTTTGTATCCCTAGCACTTAACAGAGGTTAACACGGCACACAGGTAACGACTCAATGAATGTTTACTGAAAACAAAACAGGACTTGGGCCCCCACTGGAGAATCTTAGCCCCAACTATGGAGCTTACGAAACGTAGAGATGCCTGAAGACTGATCCAGGACTGCCGGGGTGAGGACCCAGGCATCTGGAAGTATAAAAAGCTTCCCATCTATTGGGATGTTCTTCGGCTGAGAGTAAGAACCACTGATCTAGTGAGTGGTGGTGGTCTCATTTGGGGGGCCCAAAGCTGGAGTTCTCATTCTTACAGCTTTTCTTATAATTTTTTTTTTTTTTTTTTTAATTTGGACCATTGCAGAAAGGCTACCAAGTAGAGGTTACTCAAGTTCGGTTAACTTTCACATGTAGGTCACCGTGTAGGTATTTATCCTATTTGTACTCTTCTAAGTATGAAGGTATTCTGAAGGAGCAAATGCTGCAAGGAGTTCCTTTCCTCTCAAACCCAGGTACCTTCTTAAAAAGGTCTCCGATTCCAAAATAAACTGAAATACAGTCACATATAAAGTCATCACAACCAGCTGGCAAAGGATTAAAGTTCTTTTTTTTGGGTTTCTATTCAGCAGAAATCAAGAGATTGGTTTTAAAAGATGCCTTTCAGGAAGGGAAAGTCTCATTTAAAAATAAAAATTACCTTTCTCGCCAATGATGTTAAAAAAAAAATCCTTTGAGATAATTTGCAGCTAAACAAGCAACTTGAAGTGAAAAGGAAAATCCAAACTCATCTAAAAAAAAAAAAACACCTCATACGCATTTTTCCTTTTAAATTCATGTTTCAAAAATATGTATTATTTTTTGAAAAGCGAGCATATACCCTCCTCAGCTTAACAGTCTTCCAAAGAGCACCTCCAGCTGCCATAAAACGCAAAAGTGGATATTTAATTCAAGAGCTATATAACGTCTAGCTACCTTTTCCCTGCTGTTTCACAGCATTTCATTATTTTGTTTAATAAGTTCATCTCCTCGAGAATTTTCTCTTCACCTCATATTATTAAAAGTAATAAGTTTTTCTGGACCGGGGGTTTCCCAACAGAAAAACCAATTTATGTGTGTCCTTCAATAATGACAGGAAAAGATTATTTCCCATTATATTGCAAACTTTTCATATCACCACCACAGCTTATCATTCAATAAATGTTACCCTGCAATTCTTTCCATTCCTCAAGAAGTTTAATTTCTGCATTAACCTGTTTTCTCTGGCCAACGCCTTACCAGAAAGTTTCTGTGTTGCAGCAGAATTAGTCCGTTAAGGAACCCATTTAGGAATCTCTCGTCAGTGATAAAATTGTCTTCGGTTAATAAAAGGACACAAAGTGAGTTTACACCTTGATCACACATCCTAACGCCCACACTCATACTCACTTTCTGGGAATCGCACAGTTTCCCCCCGAATGTATTCTTTGGTAGTGAAAGGTAAATTAAACGTTTATCTTAATACAGGTAACGCACTCACACCATCTGCCTATAATGCCTATAAAGACAGTTATCATGGCTGTGACGAGTATTGTAAATAACATTATCTTTACTCCAAAGGAAGATTTGCTGGCAATAATATACCTTGTTTCCAGTTTTCCAGAAGAAATCCCTAATGGCCCGTAGCATGACTATAGCTACTGGGAAGGTGGCATTTACTGTTTCTTTTCCAGTAGAGGTCTTAATAAAATCTGATCCTAAAACAAAAGGAAGAAAAAACTCCATGTTAATTAAAAAACTTATTTTTTATACTTTTGAGTCAGTGGAAGAAACGAGTTGTGTAAATTCTCTTTCCTGAGGAACATGACTTTATTTTTCATCAATTATTTGAAAAACTAAAACCAAATCTCTCTTTAAAATCATTCTGTCCACATTTTTTTCCCCTGACCATACGATGGATTAAATTAGGCACCAAATGGATTCTCACTGATCCCTGGAGCTCTTGTCTCTATATTTCCATATCAGCAATTAAAACCAAGTTGGTTTATTTAATGCAAAACTGAGAGGAATAGAAACAATTTCATGCCCTGTGCTTAGCATCATATATCGTAACATTTTACGACAAAACCGGAGGGCCTACTCATATTCTTACATGTGATAGAAAGTACACAGTACAGCTGTGACAACACAAGGAGAAACACCATTAGCTGATTCCTACTGCATTGTTCGTTAATGAAAGCTCTGTCTTCCAACCAGATTGTGATTTTCATGAAAGACACCATGCATTTTCAACTTGCAAATATTTTTAACACTTCCTGTCTCTCAAATGTATCTTAAACCTATTGATGTAGGTTTCTGCTGAATAGAAACCCAAAACAAAATAGCACAAGGAGACAAAGAGAGGATAATAATAGTTAAGAGTCACTGAGTGCTGTGCACTATGCGCTATTCTAGGTGCTTTGTAAGTACTGACTCAATCGATCCTCACAATAACTGTATAAGTACTAATATGATCCCCATTTTTAAAGAGGAAATTAAGGCACAGAAGTGTAAAGTAACTTGCTTGAGGTCACACAGGGCAGGGGGTAGGTAGAATTCTAACCAAAGCAATACAGCTTAACCCATGTGCTATAGAGTCTCTAAGAAACTTACTGAGGGTCACACAGTCAGACAGCCAAACACAGACTCCATCCTTCAGGTGGTGAACCATCCTCACAATGCTCTGTGCAGACCACAGATCAGCAGCACAGGCACTACCAGGGAACGTGTTTAAAACGTAGACTCTCAGACTTCCCTGGTGGTGTAGTGGTTAAGAATCCACCTGCCAATGCAGGGGACACAGGTTCAATCCCCAGTCCAGGAAGATCCCACATGCCGCGGAGTAACTAAGCCCGTGCGCCACAACTACTGAGCCCACGTGCCACAACTACTGAAGCCTGCGTGCCTAGAGCCCATGCCCGGCAACGAGAAGGCACCGCTATGAGAAGCCCGTGCACTGCATCGATGAGTAGCCCTCGCTCACCGCAACTAGAGAAAGCCCGCGCACAACAACGAAGACCCATCGCAGCCAAAAATTAATAAGTAAATTAAATAAATTTTTAAAAAAAGTTTGTTTAAAAAATAAAATAAATAAAACATAGACTCTCAGGCCCTACACCAGACCAACTGAATCATAATCTGAATAGAAACAAGGTTCCTAGGTGATTCCTGGGCCAGTGCATGGCCCTCGCGCACAAAATCTGTGGAACCCTACATAAGACTAATCTCTGAGATTCTCCCACGTCTCTCAAAGAAATGGTCAAAAGAAGTGGAGACAAGAAGTGGCCAAAACTTTCCCCTCTGGTTTCAACTGCAAAAGACACGCCCAGGACTACCCTGTGGATAGAAAGGTTCAAATCAGCGCGCCTTCAGCAAGCACACTGTGTGAAAGGCACAGTGGGAAATATAAACACAAAGCATTCAAGCCCTTTCCCTCAAAAGCATACATGCTATGAGCAGGTATAGAGGAAACATAAATCCTGCGTAATCACTTGGTGAGTCAGAAGTCAGGAGATCTGGTTTCCCCCTCTGCCAGATACTGTATCTACCTTGCAAGTTCCATCGCCTAACCTTTCTCATTTATAAAACATGTCTGGAAATTCTTACTTGCTTCATAGTGTTATACAAAGAATCAAAAGAGACAATCTCTGTGAAAAGACTGTGAAAACTGTCAAGTGTTAAACAAAGAGAAATGGAGCAAAGACCTAGGTAGGGTTGCAATCTGTGTACGAAGCACAGGAATTCTGATCTATCCAAGCAGGTCACTGGAAGCCTTCTTTCCTTTGGGCCTGTAGGCCCGTTTGGGGAAACGGAGATGTGCCTGTCATGCCTGCATTCATTCAAGAAGTGTTCACTGAGCGCTTACTATGTGCTGGATTCTGCTCTACATGCTGGGAACAGATCATGACACAAAACCAAGTTCTTGCCCTTGTGACCAGATTCTCTAGAAGAAAAAGACAATAAACAAAGAACTACATAAAAAAGGCCAGGTGGAGTGAAGTGTGGTGAAGAAAAATAATGCAACGTAATGAGAAAGAGAGTGACAGATTCGGGGAGAGGTAGCTGTATTTAAATAGTCACCATAAAGGCATCTCTGATGAGTAAAATTCAGAGACTGATGAAGGGAATCTGTGAAAAGAGCACCACAAGCAGGGAAACAGCAAGTGCGAAGGCCCTGAGGTAGGCATGTGCTAAGGTGATGAATGAGTGATTAAATGGGACTCCACGACCAATGCCTGGCCCCTACAACATAAGAACTAACAAGCAAAGAGCAGAAATGAAAGCCCGCAAACAGATGTAAGAGGTGAGAGGAACATTACTAAAAAATTCACACTGCAACCATGATGTGTTTTCCTAACAGGTGACACTGTCTTCTGGTTCACTAGAAGGCTTTTGGGTACAACACTGGATCTATCTGAATTCTCCTAAGCATCTCGGAAGAGAAGATTATTAAGACAGAAGACCAAGGCCATATTTAGAAGCCTAAAAAAAAGGTACGGTCACTTAAAAATCACACCATCTAAAGTTAACCAAAAGAGCCAAACTCCCTTACGGAGGAGACTGTCTTCCTAGTACACCTAGAAGAAAACACCTACCGTGGTAGCAGTAGCAGCCCAGGAGCTGTAATGGTGGCCTACACATTGTTTGTGTCTCTTTCTTGACTGTATTGTTTGAAGACAGGTGCTATACCTTTCTTGTGCACTTCTGTATCCCCAGAGCGTGACACACATGAGAAGCTTAATAAATTTTGGGTGGGTGGATGGGTGGGTAGCCACAGTTACCAATAAAAAGCAAATGATAATATTTTCCATGTTTAACTGACTAATGGGGAAAAGGAAGACAGTTTGGGGTTTCATTCCAGTCCCAGTAACAAAATTGGGCAGGTGGCTTAGAAGAAAATATCATTTTATTTATTTATTTTAAGTTCAGAACAGATTCAGATCTACAGCAACATTACGAGGACATTACAGAGAGTTCCCATATACCCCACACTCAGTTTCCCCTATTATTAGCAACTTATATCAGTATGGTACATTTGTTATAATTAATGAACCAATATTGATGTATTAAAACCAAGATAATATTTTATTTAGATAAATAATACTTTATTTAGATTTCCTTAGTTTTACTCAGGATCCAATTTCATCCAGGATACTATAATATATTTGTCATGTCCCCATAGGTTCCTCCTGGCTGTGACAGCTTCTTAGACTTTCCTTATTTTGATGACCTTGACAATTTTAAGGAGTACTTGTCAGGTATTTCATAAAATTTCTGTCAACTGGCATTGTCTGACATTTTTCTCATGATTACACTGGGGTTACATGTTTTTTGGGGAAGAAAACCACAGAGGTAATGTGCCATTTTCATCACATCACATCAAGGGTACATATTAACAATCACTTCCCACTGTTGAAGTTGACCTTGAACACTGGTGTAGGTGGTATTTGCTAGGTTTCTCCAGTGAAAAGTCACTCCTTTCCTCCTATTTTCCATACTGTACTCTTTGGAAAGAAGTCCTTAGTGTGTATCCCACACTTCAGGAATGGGAGCTGCAAGCCACTTCCTTCAGGGAGGAGCAACTACATACATCCTTTGGATATTTTTGCATGAGAGACTTGTCTCTTCTCCATTTATTCATTTATTTATAATCATTTATTTATATGAATATAGACTCAAAGATATTTATTCTTTACTTGGGTTTATAATCCAATATTACTTAATTTATTTTGTTGCCCAAATGGCTCTAGGTTTGGCCATTGGGAGTTCTTTCAGTTGCTTCCTGTTTTCCTTTGACACACCACCATAATGTGGATTTTTTGTTTTTTTAAGCACTTACTTTCTGGTACTACCAGATGCTCCAGGCTCATCTTATATGTTTTCCACCCCAGTCCAAGAATAAGCCATTTCTCCAAAGAGCCCTGGTTCCTTTTATTGGAAAATAGTGTTCGAAACTAAGATCTTGGTGCTAGGTGTTCATTGCTATTGCTAGGGATCTTGCTTTTAGGCCTTCTCAGCTGACTGAGCAAGGAAAAATTTGTGTATATATTCTAACCCATTGATATATACATATATATTTACAATTCCATATTTAACTATCTACGTCTATATTGAACTAAAGACGAGTTATACTGATGTCTCCAACTCTGACCCATTACAAGGATTGTTCTAGGCCTCTCCCCTTGCTTATCTGTAAACTCCCACCCCAACAGTGAGAACCTGGCACCCACCATCCATGATCCATTTATTTAACTGTGCACATCCAGTATGCATGTATCGTGTTCTCTGAATTGTTAACCACACCATTAAGGAAAACCACTGCATCGACGACTGTCTAGGGTTAACGTGCAGTTTCACTGGCCTGTAAGCTTTATAGACTAAATTCATTTACAAAGATATGTAACTCAGCACCTTTTCTCCCACCTCCTTCAGTGAGGCTGTTTTGTACATTTGTAATATAGTTTGATTCTTTGGCCACAGTGTGCATTCCATCCTGGAATCCCCTGACCCCCTAAATGGCTGTGTTCGTTTGCATATATTAAGGTTCACTCGTAGTGAATCTTCTAGTGGTTTTGAAAAATGTATAGTGTTATATATCCATCTTTACAGTACCATACAAAATACTTCCACCACTCTAAAAAATCCCCTATGCTTCACATTTTCATTTCCCCCTTGCTCCAGCAATCACTGAACTTTTTACTAACTCAACAGTTTTGCCTTTTCCAGAATGTTATATAATTGGAATCACGCAGCCTTTCAGACTGGCTTCTTTCACTTAGCAACATGCACTTAACATTCACTTCTGTCTTTTCCTGGCTCATTTCCTTTTATTGATAAACAGTACTCCATTGCATAACTGTTCCACCATTTGTTAATCTATTCACCTACTAAAGGCTATCTTGGTTGCTTCAGTTTTGGGCAAATATGAATAAAGTTGCTATAAACATTCATATGCAGGTTTTCGTGTGGGCATAAATTTTCAAATCAGTTGGGTAAATAACTAGGGGGGAAATTGCTAGATTTTACAGTAAGACCATATTTAGCTTTGAAAAAAGCTACCAGATTATCTTTCAATGTAGCTACACCATTTTGCATTCCCAACAGTAACAAATGAGAGTTCCTGTTGCTCTACATCTTCGGTAACAATTGGTGGTGTCAATTTTTGAACTTTAGGCAATCTAACGGGTATGCGTACAGGTCAAGTACAGATTATATTTTGTTAGATTAGATTATACCAACTATGTCAATTACGAATTACTATTGTAAATGGTAGTTTTCTTAAATTTCAAATTCTGTTTGCCCATTACAGTAAATAGGAAAGAAACAGACTTTTGTATATTAATCTTGTATCACGAAACCTTGGTAAACTCACTTAGTAAATTCAGGAGTTTGTTGTTTTGGAGAGATTTTCTCCATAGACAGGGAGGTCATCTACAGAGAAAAACAGTTTTATATCTTTCTTTCTGTATTAATACCTTGTGGCTGTGGTAACTAATTATAACAAACTTGGTAGCTTAGAGAAAAAGAAATTTATTCTCTCACCGTTCTGGAGGCCAGAAGTCCAAAATCAGGGTGTGAGTATGGCTGCCCTCCCTGTGGAGGCTCTCAGGAGAACATGTTCCTTGTCTCTGCAACTTCTTATGGCTGCCAGCATTCCTTGGCTGCATCACTCTAATCTCTGTCTCCACCTGCACATTGCCTTCCCTTCTGTGTGTGAGCTTAATATTCCTTTGCCTCTCTCTTATAAGGACGTATGTGGTGGCATTTTGAGTCTACTCGGATAAGCCGGAATAATAGCTTCGTTTCAAAATCCTTAATTTAAATACATCTGCAAAGGCTCTTTTTTTTCCCCCCCCAAAAAAAGGTAATATTCACAGGTTCTGGGGATTAGGATGTAAACCTATCTTTGGGGGCCATTATCAGTCTACCACACTTCCCAATCTTTATACATTGTATTTCCTTTTCTTGTCTTATTGCACCAGCTAGGACTTCCAGTAAAATGTTGAGTAGGCGTGGTGAGAAAGAACATCCTTCCCTGTTCTTAGAGGGGTCTTAGGGGAAAAGCATCCAGTTTCCCAGCATATTAGCTAAAGTCTGTTTGTAGGTATGTTTTATCAAGCTGAGGCAGTTCCCTCTATTCCTAGTTTGCTGAGAGATTTTATTATGAATAGGTGTTGGAATCTGTCAAATGCCAAAATTGTACCAATTGATATTGGCATACATTTTTTTCTTTTTTAGCTTGATATGGTGGATTACATTACATTGAACCAGCCTTGCATATCTGGAGTAAATCCCAGCTGGCTGTGGTATATTATTCTTTTTATACATTGGGCTCATTTTGCTACTATGTTATTGAGGATTTTCACACCCATGTTCATGAGTAACAATTATCTATAGCTTTTCTTTCTTGTAATGTCTTTATCTAGTTTTAGTACTAGGGTAATGATAGTCTCACAGAGTGAGTGCTCTCTCTTCTATTTTCTGGAAGAGACTGTGGAGAATTGGTATTATTTTCCTCCTTAAATGTTTGGTAGAATTCATCAGTTAAACCATCTAGAGCTAGTACTTTCCTTTTTGGAAGGTTTTAATTATTTTTCTTTAATAATTTATTAAAGTATTATCATTATATCATTATATTATTAAATAAATAAGCAAATTTATTATAACACTCTATAATTAAAACATTTTATAAAATAAATAAAATTAAAATAACATCATTAATAGACATAGGCCTATTCAGACTATTTCTCTCTGTGGGAGTTTTGGTTGTTCCTATCTTTCAGGAAATTGATCCCTGTAACCTACATTATCAAACTGTGGGCAAAGAGTTGTTCATAGTATTCCTTTATTATTCTTTTAACGATCATAGGAACAGTTATGATCTCTCGTTTCTGATATTAGTAATCTCTCTTTTATTCTTGGTTATTCTGACTAGAAGTTTATCAATTTGATTGATCTTTTCAAAGAACCAGCTTTTAGGGTTTTAAAATTTTCTCTATTGTTCTTGTTTTCAATTTCATTTAATTTCTGCTCTAATTTTGATTTCTGTTGTTCTGCTTGCCTGAGACATAAATTATGGTTCTTTCTCTATGTCCTAAGGTAGAAGCTGAGATTACTGATTTTTGATCATTCTTCTTTTCTAATATATGCATCTGTTATAAATTTCCTTCTAAGCTCTGCTTTTGCACAATTTCACAAATTTTGATGAGTTGTATTTTAATTTTCATTTAATTCAAAAGAAATTTTAAAAATTTTTCTTGAGAATGTCTTGAACTATGTATTATTTAGAAGTATGTTGTTTAATTTCCAACTATTTGGGAGATTTTCAGCTGTCTTTCTGTTATTGATTCCTAGTTTAGTTCCACTTCAGTCCAAGAACATACTTTGTATGGTGTCTATTCTTTTAAACATTGAAGTGTGTTTTAAGAGCCAGGATGTGTCCTTTCTTGGTGAATGTTCCATTAGAACTTGAAAATATGTATTCTGTTGCTGTTGGACGGAGTTCTCTATAAACATCAATTTGATTATGTTGATTAAAGGCTACTCAGGTCAACTACATCCTAGCTGATACTTCTGCTTTCTTGAGCTATCAACTACTGAAAGAGGGGTCTTGAATTCCAGCTATAATAGCAGATTTGTCTATTTCTCTTTTCAGTTCTACTAGATTCTGCCTCATATTTTGATGCTCTGTTGTTAGGTGCATACATGTTTAGGATTGTTTAGGATGTCTTCTTGGAGAAATGAGCCCTTTATTATTATGCAATGTCCTTCTCTGTCCAACCCCTGAAAATGTTCCTTTTTCTGAAGTCTGCTTTGTCTGAAATTAATACCCCTACTTCTGCTTTACTCTGATGTTAGCATGGTATATCTTTCTCCATCTCTTTACTCTGAACCTTCAAAGTCTTTATATTTAAAATGGCTTTCTTACAGATGACATATAATAGGGTCTTACTTTTTATAATTAATTATACCTTTTTCTATTTGTTGTATTTTTTATTAATTGTTACACCTTTTTCTACCTTCTCTGGTTTTAATTGAGCATTTTATATGATTCCAATTTATCTCCTCTCAGCATATCAATTATACTTCTTTTGTATACTTCTTTAGAGTTTTCAATATATATTTTTAACTAATCTACCTTCAAATAACACTATATTGCTACACAAGCACTGCAGTTACCTTTCAACCAAGTATTCCTCATTTCTCCCTCCTATCCCCTATAACACTGCTGTAAAATTCATCTTCACTTATCCATATGGTATAATCTTTAAACAGTTATCTTTTAGATCAACTGAGAAAGAAACATAATTTCTTTTTGTTCTTCACTTATCCTTTCTCTGACAGCCTTCCTTTTTAATGTAAATCAGAGTTTCTGACCTATATAATTCTCCTCCTTCCAGAAGAACATTTTAACATTTCTTATAGGGCAGATCTGCTGGCAATGATTTCCCTCAGTTTTTAATATGTCTAAGCCCTTCACTTTTGAAGGGTAATTTCACTGAATATAGATTTTTAGGTTGGTGGGGTTTTTCCTTTGATACTTTAACTATTTCACTCTACTTGCTTCTTGCCGACACGGTTTCCAATGAGAAGTCCACTGGAATTGTTTCCTTTTCCTTTTCTCTGGCTCTTTTCTGAAATTTTCTATTTGTCTTTGGTTTTCTTCAGTTTGAATATTATATATCTAGATGTAGTGTTTCTTGTTGTTTGTCTGTTTGTTTTTGATATTTATTCTGCTAAGTGTTTGAGCTTCCTGGATCTGCAGCTCGGTATCAGTCATTAATTTTGGAAAATTCGTGGCTATTATTACTTCAAATATGCTGTCTACTCAATTTTCTCTTTCTTCAAGTATTTCGGGTACATGTGCCACACATTTTGAAACTGTTCCACAGTTTTTGAATGTTCTGTTTTTTTTTCATCCATTCTTCTCTTCACATTTCAGTTTAGGAGATTTCTTTTAACCTATCTTCATAGTCACTGATTCTTTCCACAGCCCTATCCAGTCTACTGATAAGGCATTCTTCACTTCTGCTTCAGTGTTTTTGATTTCTAGCATTTCCTTTTGAGTTTTTCTTAGGGTTTCCGTCTCTCTGTTTATATTACGTATCATTCCTTCATGTTGTCTACTTTTCCCGTTCAAATCATTAACATATTAGTCATAGTTACTTTAAATTTCTCTTTCTGATAATTCTAACATATCTGTCATATCTGACTGGTTCTGTTGTTTGTCTGTATAGATTCTGTTTTTTCTTGCCTTTTAGCATCTCTTGCAATTTTCCCTTTTTAAAATTTTTTTTTAATTTTATTGATTTATTTACTTATTTATTTTTGGCTGCGCTGGGTCTTCATTGCTGCGTGCAGGCTTTCTCTAGTTGCGGTGAGCAGGGGCTACTCTTTGTCTCAGTGTGCTGGCTTCTCATTGTGGTGGCTTCTCTTGTTGCGGAGCACGGCTCTAGGCACGCGGGCTTCAGTGGTTGTGGCATGCGGGCTCAGTAGTTGTGGCTCGTGGGCTCTAGAATGCGGGCTCAGTAGTTGTGGTGCACGGGCTTAGTTGCTCCACAGCATGTGGGACCTTCCTGGACCAGGGCTCGAACCAGTGTCCCCATGCAGGCGGATTCTTAACCACTGTGCCGCTGGGGAAGTCCTTCTCTTGTAATTTTCTGTTGAATGCCAGTCGCGACATCAGGTAATAGGAATTGAGATAGATAGGACTTCACTGTGAGATTTTATGTTAATCTGGCTAAGAGTTGGGCTGTGTTTAATGTCTGTTGTAGCCACAGGTATTGGAGACTTCAAGTCCTATAACATCCTGGTTTTTGTCTCTCATGTTTACTTTAGGCTTCCTAAGTCTTCCTACTTAGAGACAGTCTATGTCTTTTAGCTCTGTCAGCCGTAATCCACTGGATTACTGGAGCCCTATTGCTGTGATGATAGTGTATGGGAGAGAGGAAGTATTTTATAGTCTTATTAAATTTTAGTCTTTAAGTGGGCCTTTGTCCTTGGGCTGTAACCTTCATAAGTATGTCTTGGCTTTTCTCCCCTACTTTGGTGAGGTAGGAAGACTAGAGTGAAATGCCCTCCCAGGTAGGATAAGGTTCTAATAAAGTCTTTTGCCCTGGAAAGTGGACCTTTGACAGGGAGAATGCTCTGGGCATATTTCATAATGATTATCTTCCCCTTCCCCTGCCACAGCCAAGAGAGGATCTTTCTGAGCTCTTCACTGTGAGAACCTGGGGTTCCTGGAGGTAAAAGCCACAAAAGTGTGGGGCCCACATGCAGCCTCCAGCACTTTGTCAACATTACCGTGTAAGTGTTCCTACCAGTTTATGGCTCTAGCAGGTAAGCAGATCTCAGCTGTGACCCTCAGGATCTTCCTGTCTCTACAGATTTCAAGGTGGCAGTTTGCCCTGTGACTTAAGCTCCTTAATGGGTCTGAGAAAAGTCACTGATTTTCAGTTTACTTGGCTTTTTCTTGCTCCAAGGACAGTTATGACAGTTTCCAAGCTCTTCACATGCCAAAGCTGATACCAGAAGTCCTTAAATTTTAATGCAAGAAGTCCTTAAATCCATATGGAAATCACATATGGATAAAGATACAAATTATATACAGTATTTACAGTGTTTTGGACAGACGCCAAGTAAGTATTATAGTCAACAAGAAATGGAAAGGTTCAGATTCACTTTAGCGAAAACAAGGGAAGGTTTCATAGAACGGGGAATTTGGGAGAGACCTTGAAGGAGAGATAAAATGTGAAGATGAGAGAGCAAATGGAAGAAAACCACCATTAGAAGAAACACCAAAAGCATAGAAAGTGCAAGACACATCCCAACAATAATAAATGGATGCATCTAAGGAATCTCTGTGAGGGACAGGGAGCAGAGACAGGGAGTGGTGATATTTGGGGTGTGTGTGTCAATGCGTGTCTTAAAAACTGACTGTAAAAATCCGTTGATCACCTGAGATCAGTGTTTAAGATACTAAATAGGGTGTCTGTGCTGGAGAGGTTGAGGAAGGACAATTGAGAATCAGAGACCACATAAGAGATTCAAATAGCAGGGAGGTAGGCACCCCTGGCTATCTCTTTAAATCCAGGAATAAGGCCGAGCTTTAATTACACAAAATACTTTAGAAAGTACACTCGTATTTTACAACCGTCAAAAGAACAATGGATTTTCCAGTGGGACTAGATAGGCACACACTTTGTTTTACTTATTTTAATATTGCTTCCCTTGCCCCCGCTGCTAAAACAAAACTACCTTAGAGAAATAAATGCTAGATTTCGAATTACCAACACCACAGAGCACCACAGATTCTCCTCAGAGCTCATGTAAATCCAACATTAAACCAAGTTCACCTCTGCTCAGCCTGGGGAAAAAAACCTTATGAGAATATGAGAAAATATCTCACAATTAAAATAGCTGTCCATATAAATGTTCTTTCATCAGTGCCCATAATTTCAATGAAATAACTAAACTAGGAGATGAAAGGCCTGAAAAGTCAAAAGCAACACATTAAATAGACTAGTATTCAAATGTAATTGGTTGAAATTAAAATTAATAATAAATTTACAGTATGATATTACATTGTATTTTTTTATTTTCCAAATTTGAAATCTCTAGCACAAGACTTTTTTCGTGGTCTAAAGCAACTCAAAGCTTTTCTAAGGCCTATAATTGCAAGTCTCCATGGTACAGTTTCATTAAAAACTTTCATTAAGCAACAGCTGCCCTTGTATACGGTCTTCTAATCAATTCGGTCAAACAGAATGACTTCTAATCAGCTGTTGATAAAAATAGAAGATGAAATTCTAATTCTAATAGATTAACCACAAACTCAAGACAGTCTTCAAAATCCATCTAGCTCTATTCTCCAGTGGATTTAATGACTATTCAGCAACTCATTACTAAATAGAACAAGATGAACATTTTCCAGTTCATTAAAGAAATGTACTATGTATTTTTGCATTGTCCTCATGATTCGTTACAGGGAGTCTTAATTACAAGATAATGGATAATGGTTATTAAATGCAGACTGCAGTAATGAAGCTCTATTCATTTGCGAACCTCAGAGACTGCAAAGAGAAGAAAATAAAATTACTAGCTTCAAAAGATTAACGGATCAAATTATTATTCAATTTTGAAAATCTCATTCAGACTTCACAGAAACAAGAAGAGATTAAAAACTAGTATTAAGACCAAAGTAGTACATTTAAAAAAATAATATCTTAAGGCTATTACTGCCTAATAAGCTTCAGATGTGATTATTAGAAAAACATACAGCTAACAATGGGAAAACATACATTTTTATTTCCTGAACAAATCTTACTTATGAGATAGGAAGTAACTGGTAGGATCTTAAAGGGTGTCTTGGTGAACATGGAAGATATATGCTACTAGGCTACAAAAGAACAGCACAATGGAAGGTATTATGAACATTTTATACCTCACTAATGAAAAAGAGGATTTAAACTCAACTGTCGCTTGAGAAAGCTTGTCATGAAGCAGAATTCATGCCAACCCTATAATAAGAGTTTCTGGGCACACTATTCATTAGCACCATGTTTTCTATTGCTCTGTAAGATACCACCAGTTCAAGTCAGCAAGCGAGTTTTGTATGGTAATTCTGACAGTAATTTATACTTGCAATCTGCAATGGGACACTTTAAAAAAAAAACAAATGTACTGTACAAAAATATGAAGGCCCCAATTAAAACCATATTCTTAGATATTATATTCTTTCACTCATCGTAGGCTTGAAAATAATTTGGGGTGAGATAAAAAGATCCAGTCTATGGCTGAAGAACTGGCCAGAGGAAGGGTGGAAGCAGAGGCCCCTGTGGAGATATCAACATGGTGCTTCTGCTCAGTCTGGAAGTACAGCACAAAGCCATCCTTATGTGATCCAGGGATACTGGCTAATCTTGTGAAAAGTGGCGGAAACGTTTTCCAGAAGAAAGACGAAAGCCTAAGAAGGAAAGAAAAAAATAGAAACACAAGCTCTCTCAGTTCTTTCCTTCAATCTGAAGAGTGAGCTCCGGAAATACTTCTCATTTGGTCCAGTCCATCAAGTGAAAAAAGGAACAGAGCATCACAGTTAAGCAGTAAGGCATGTTCAAGCAGAAGGGCAATCAGAAAGCAACCACAATCTCAGAGTTGGAAAATATCTCAAATACCCTAAAGGTCAGATTGGCTCACGATAACCACATTCCTTGCAGTTGCCTTCCTCTCAATAAAAACAAAAACGTGGCCATTTAAAACAATGCAGAACAGTACGATTCAAATGAAATGCAAGGTAGGAACTGACTATATAATCCTTGGTAATTGACAATAATGTCCCTAGGAGAATATTCTAAACAATTACGGTAACCATACAAAGATATATGGTAGAATGGCTTGACACAAACAAGAGTCCTTGAGCTATGTCTAATATGCCCGAAGTTTCCTTTCACTTCTAAAACTTAGGTTACTTGAAATGAGTTTTAGAACTAGAATAATGTTACAGATGAGTAACCAATCAATGCAAATAACATCTATTTTATAGTGGATTTAAACTGTGTAATTTTTCAAACAACTCTAAATAGGTTTTTTTTTCCAATTTGATAAAAGGATTATTTAACTCAGATGTTTATAAGACCATATTGTCAGCATTTTGGGCCAAGATGGGAAATGGGAAACAGCAGAATATCTCCTAAACCAACCTCTAAACCTCCTCCAATTCTACTATCGTATTAATGCTCCTGAGGATGTATCCACATACAGTCCAGAGTTCAGAAATGGGCTTCCTAAAACCACGCTGTCCTTCCTAGTTTTCACCTCTCTCTTTCCTTCTCCCTCTTTTGAGTAAAGTTACCAAGGAAGGAGAGTTGGGAAAGTAAACCCTAGAAGATTATGTCATTAAAACAACAGGTTCTGAAATTAGATAGTGGGGGTGGGTTACACAACTTTGTGAATACACTAAAAACCCCTGAAATGCACCCTTTCAAGGTGAATTTCATCTTACAGGAATTACATCTCAATTTAAAACAAAAAAAGAAAACAAAGAACGTGTGATAATGACTGAGAAAGGAGGAGAAAAAGGAAAACTACTACAACTAAACTCTAGGTAAAATTATCAATCGGTTGACAAATTGAGCACATATAATCATCTGTACCCTCACACCTTTCCTGAACTCACATCTTAGGGCTACTCCCAGTCATCTCCGTAAGTAGTTTCCCACCAGCTCCCAAGTATGACATCCATAAACCAGGCCTCCTCTCTCATCGCCATTAATTACCGTAACATAACATTTAGCCATCACTGGTCTAAACAGATGTAGTTATCAATTGGTAATGCTTTACTCTGTAGATGAGGTTAACCGAATGAACGACATTCATTTTATTTAAGCATTAAACAACCTACAGCATCACAAATGAAGGAAAATACTTCAACACACTTATCATTATAGTTCCTGAAAAAAATTTTTTTAAAGAATGGTACCACCACTGAGAATTTCATGCGGGCCACAGAGAGAATTTTGTTTAAAAGACCTCTTACGACCAGCTCAGTGATGCCTACTGGGGTCACTGACTCTTATCCTGGACATAGTCTAGGACTGCTCTGTCCAATATAGTAGTCACTAACCAATGTGGTTACTGAGCACCAGAAAAGTGGTTAAGTCCAAACTGGGATGTGCCATGAGTTAAGTCCAAAAATACTCATGGGTTTTTGAAGAGTTAATACGAAAAATAAAATGTAAAATATCTCACCAATAATTTTCATATTGATTATACACTAAAATGATATATTGTGGATTTATTGGGTTAAATAAAATATATTTTTATAATTACTTTTACCTGTTTCATTTTACTTTATTAGTGTGGCTATCAAATTTCTTTAAAAATATTTCTCTCTATAAGACAGCACTAGTCCACAGCTTCAACGAGACACCAAAATTTGTAATCACCTTGCGTAGGCTACAATTTGATATCCTTTTAAACTAACATTCTTTAAGTGTTGCTTTAAATTCATTTAGAAAAAAAGGCTCAATTCTGCCTAAAAGTAGAATAAGAAGATCCCTGGTAACAGCACTTAACTACATTCTCGCTTGTCGAAAAACTCTGGCTCTGCCCCTCCCGATTTGAATACTTCACTCAGCCAAACAAAAGCTCTGTAATTAACTTGGACCCATCCTCCTTAGAAAACAAAGATCTGTTTAGAGAACAAAAGAGCATGTCCCTAGACTGTCTTAGGCCCAATCCCAATCACATACTGTAAAGGAATTCTAGTAAACTCAATTTTCTCTGTCTTCAATGTTTTCAGTGTTATCAATGTCTTTTATGGATTAGCACCCCGGGAGACTGGCCAGCTGACTAGTCCCTTAATCCTGTCTGAAACTGGCCTTGTTTTTAGTTTTCAAACATACGCGAGTAACTCTAAAACTACACTTACAAACTCATGACAGTGCTCAGTCCAACCACTCTATCCCAACCCTTCGATAGCCATCCAACTAATGTTTACTGAGCGCTTACTATGTGCTAGTGCTGTTGAAAAATGGGGGACACAGCAGAGTACAAGACAAGGCTTTCCTTTACGGGGCTCTGCACCATTAGAGGCAACGACGACTTAGTTAT
Source organism: Phocoena phocoena (assembly GCF_963924675.1). NCBI lineage: Eukaryota > Metazoa > Chordata > Mammalia > Artiodactyla > Phocoenidae > Phocoena > Phocoena phocoena. The sequence goes on from NC_089229.1 coordinate 89,960,549, forward strand.
ATAAGTTATACCTGTTTTTCTCTTTCTCTTGGTCTGGCTACCTAAAAAAATGTTTTATCTGTCTCCATTACATTACCCTCTTTTTCAGAAAGCTGGTGGCATTGTGAGAAGAAAAAAAAAAAAAAAGAGAGAGAGATTAATGACATTAGGCCAGTAGCCTATCTATGATCAAAAGAAGATGCCAAAACTATGCACAGGCATTGTCACTGTAGAGGTATAATAGTTTGGATAAAATAGTAAAATGTTTTAGACTCAATATAAGATGAAAACATCAATCTATAGATCAAGTTACCAATGCCAAATGCCTCAAAATCAAAATGCTTTCCTTTTGGGCCAGCTACAGCTGAACTTATGATGTAGGGATTTACTACGGTAAGTAAATGTCCTCTATTGATATAGTAGTTTTAAAGCCATCTTATCTTAAAATGACACAACCATACCTAACACATCTTTTTCTCCTTCCCATCTGCTGGGAGGGAAGAGGCAGATGCAACCTCAATACAGGGTAAAATGTGATTTGGTATCACTATACTTTGGCAAAGAAGAGTAAAATGAAGAAGTGTTTTAACAAAATAACAGCTGAATTTCATTCTGATTGCGCTTTCTATTGTCACTAACAAGTTTGGAATATACAGAATATATATTAACATTAAAAGTCAGGAACGCTTGTGTGGAATCTATTAACTCAAGAGAAAATTACTCAAACTGAATAAAGAGCTGCTTAAAATGGACTTAGAAATACATTTTACTGAACAAAAGCAAGCTAGAAAATTAGGCTACTTTATCAGGATTAGAAAGTGCTACGAATATTAAACACAAAGCTTTTAAAAACAATGCAGAAGGCTTCCCTGGTGGCGCAGTGGTTGAGAGTCCGCCTGCCGATGCAGGGGACACGGGTTCGTGCCCTGGTCCGGGAAGATCCCACATCCCGCGGAGCGGCTGGGCCCGTGAGCCATGGCCACTGAGCCTGTGAGTCCGGAGCCTGTGCTCCACAACGGGAGAGGCCACAACAGTGAGAGGTCCGCATACCGCAAAAACAAACAAACAAAAAAAACCAATGCAGAGCATATTTGAGATTATCATACCTCAATGTCATCATAAATCTTTTTTTTTCCCAACAATTGATGATAAGTATGTAGAGTGACTTTTTACAGTGACTTGTCTTTCATAAAAGAAGTTGTGTTAATTTTTCTAAGGGGTGTTATCTCTAGGTGACTGTTTCACTGTACCTGGAGATTCATCTGCTTCCCATTAGCAGATCCATAGATGGGTGAACCTTGAAAAGCTCTGAATGCAAAGTATTTACCACGTGGAGCTCTCTGGCCAGCCACCTGGGTTATGCAGTTAGCACTTACCAACCACTTACAAAGACAATGCCGCCTCTGTTCACAAATTGTTATCAAGTTTAAATTCTCGCTATTTTTCAACCAGTCACACCTTCATTTTTATCTTTATTCCTTTTCACTCAGCCACCACCAGAGACCTTGAGTCGTCAACAAAAGACAGATATGCTGGTAAAAGAAAAAGTGACGGAGCCCAGCGGATCTCATCTGTGGGTGAGGGTATAATGGGAACGGAACACCACAAACTTTTGCCAAGTCATATGCACCACCAGGATGTTAGGGTCATTCACAAATTCCTGAAAACACACCAGGCAGGGAAAAGGAGGAAGAAGAAGTCTGTGAACTGGGCAGGAAGAATGGTTCTGACCTAGACTGTACGAAAGTCATGAGCTAATACAACGTGTCTACATGCTGGATCCATTTTACATATTAACCAGAACTCACGTAAGACCTCCCTGGATGCCAACTGCTTTTCCCCCTCAAGGCACTGCTTTGACAGTGAATAAATAAATATATATGCTCATATCCTGTATTCCCCTCATAGCAGAAGGGCTACGGGTTCCTTTTCCAAAACTCTCAAATAGAAATTGCATATAACCACATGGTAAGAATGTGTATTTCAGACAAATAGTTTACACCACACATTAAATACAGGGGCTTTATTTGTCTTTCACAAAACTTCCTATTACAAAACTAATAAGTCTGATTTAAGGCTGCTCCATTTTAGGAGATCTCCTCCCCCCAAAAGCAGAATATTAATAGTTTCTTAATATGTATATGTTAGGTCTTCATCTACATTCCTTTTAGACCTATATTTAAAGTTTTTGACACATATTTAATGTTTTTAATACTGCCTGTATAATTGCCTTGAGTGTAGCATTTATTTCCTCCCCCTAAAGTACGTTTTATCATAGATGAAATTTCTCCCAGGTATTTCAGGGGAGTTATTAAATGTCAAAATTCAAAGTGAATATATAGGTAACTTTAAAATGTAAAACCTCAGTGAAGAAAAAATTTCAGCTGTTAAGTTGATTACCAAAAATGGGAAATGGGATTCACAGTGATAACCTATGAGGGAAAAAGGCATTTAGAAAACTGGGTTAGAGACAGCTAACAGTGTCAGCTTGTGCTGGAGATCCATTTACTTGTGTTTCTGTCACAAATATCATAAATTTATTCTTGAGAAAGAATAAGTTTCTCTGGGTTGACTTGGCCCAGGTTTTTATACTTAATACATGGAAACAAAAGAGCACAAAAAATTTTTAAGTATGAGGAGCTAAAAAGTGTTGAAATATGGAATGAACAGGTAAGATGGGTTTAATTGTGGCATTTTTCATTTCAAAACCTTCAACTGCTTAAAGAGTAAAATCCTAGAATTTCCGCTCTCCAGGATCTGAATTTAGCCTAATAGTCCACTGTTTCCTTCTGCTGCTCGCCCTAAAGTATCCTGGACTCCAGCTAATTCTGATGATGATAATAGAACGACAAGAGGAGGAGGTCTTTTTTTTTTTTTTTCTGAGAACTTACTATGAGCTTGGATTTATGTATCTATTTTCAACTAATCACAATAACTTGAAAGACAGGTACTCTTACTATCTCCGTTTACAAATGATGAAACCAAGTGATATAGATATTGAAGAAACTGTCTAAGACAACCGTTTTTAAGTCTCATAAACGGTGACTTCCCTGGCACAGTGGTTAAGAATCCGCCTGCCAATACAGATGACATGGCTTCAAGCCCTGGTCTGGGAAGATCCCACATGCCGCAGTGCAGCTAAGCCCATGCGCCACAACTACTGAGCCTGCGTGCCACAACTACTGAAGCCCACACGCCGAGAGCCCATGCTCCACAACAAGAGAAGCCACCGCAATGAGAAGCCCACACACCATAACGAAGAGTAGCCCCCGCTTGCTGCAACTAGAGAAAGCCCGCGCGCAGCAACGAAGACCCGACGCAGCCATAAATAAATAAATAAATTTATTTTTTTTAAAGTCTCATAAATGGAATAACACAACTTTTTCTAACTCAAAGTCCAGGTGTTTCACCACTACACACTTCTACCTCCTAAATCAGATTCATTATTGTTTTGCAGAAACACCCTCTACCTTATCAACTTTCTACTCTCCATCTTTTCTCTCTGTCAAAATCCTACCTGGCCCAGTTCAACCGTTTCCTTCAATATGAAATGGCACCGATACTGCTTTCTTCCCATTTTGAATGTAAATGTGATGACTGGAGCTGTGGCAGCGATCTTTCAACCATGAGGGAAAAGCCAAGAGAATAACAAAGGCACCAATCTTGACAATGATGATGAACTAACAGCAGTGGCTGGCTACACCTCCAGACTTCTTGTTATATGAGAAAAATAATTCCTTATTTATTTGAGCCATCGTTGTCAAGTTCCGTGCTATTTGTAACACTCCATCCTAACTGATGCAGTCCCTAGACTATTTACTTTCCCTCTGCTGACCTAGAAATTCAATGGTGCACTACATCTTACATCTGTTAATGTTGCTCTCTCTGCAATCACTCTCTGCAGCCAAGGACACAAAGTATCACCCCCTACACATGCTCTGCTCTGCGAGGCTGAGACCTCTAGGAAACTACCACCTATGCCTATCCGGGCCCCTAACTCTCCACTCTATCCGCATGGGCAAATCAGACAGAAGGAGTCAGAGTCCAGCTGAATAAAATGTGGAAGGAAAAGTAGCAGGTAAACAGGGATCCGAGAAAGCTGTCAGGAATTACTAAGAAAAGCTAAAAGGACAAAATCACAGAACAGCAGAGATTTCTGGTGGAGAAGCAACCACCTAAGAGGCTCGTGAACAAAGCCTCTGTACACCAATCCGTCTGAACAAGTTACTCAAGAAACAGACAGAAAGGAACTGTTTTATTAACAAAGGGACAATACAAGGAGCTTGAGCAAGAGTAAAATATGGAGGAAGAAACTAAAATTCAAGTCTTTAAATCTCATTGGAGAAGATACTGGAAGCGAATAAGCTGAGAAATTTCTCTATGGGCCTGCCCCTCACTCCGCATCCAAGTGAACTACACACCCACTCATCATCGTGATATTGACCACATCTCGGTGGCACAGCGGTCAAATCATAAACTTAATAAATACAAAAGCTAAATGAATTCAGTGCTAGGCAAGCTTTACTAAAGCATAATGTCTATACTGAACGTAACTAAACTCTTCCACAGCTGCCTACTTGTATAAATAAATGGGTTTTTATTTCTTTCATCTCCTTAATAAACACTTGCACAGCACTTACCATGTGCTGGGCATCGTCCTAAGAGCTTTATACGTCACCTGACATATCTTGAAAAATAAATCAGGTATCTGACACTTCAACCTTCAACTGAAGCCATCTTGCTGCGGAAGTTCAGGGGTCAAAGGAGGAGACGTGTTTGTAAAGCTAAAGTATCCAAGAAGAAATCCTGAGAAACCCCTGACGGCAGCACAAGCTTCTGCTTCTGGCTCCAAGGAACTTGCCTTGGCCTAGTCTGTCCCACCACAAGTACTCGTGAATGACTGCTGTGTTCTAGGCTGTGCTCAGTGATGATTAATACCCTCCTTTCTGAGAAAGAGGCAGGCATATGTGCTGGGTGGTGTGTAAAAAGTGCTGGGGAGCACAGAGCAGTCAACAGGTGCAATCAGGGTGCAGCGGCGGATCTGCCATCCACAGGGGCTATAACGTGAGGAAGTGAAGGGCTGAGGTTTCTGTCCTCGGCCGGTGGTGAAGTCAGAGGAGCAGTGAATGGGGAGAGAGCCAGTTAGTTCCAGCACATTCTACATTAGGGCTCTCCACTAACTCACTGGTGGAATTTGCATGTTGTTTTTCTGATTTTAGTCCTAGTTTCATTCAGTTTAACTAAGCAAAATTATATTACATTTTTTTTTCTGCTCTCCGTTTCTAAGCTTTTTATTTAGTCAGAGCATTCACGTAAAATATCTTGACTGGCAACACTGTTGCAGCCTAAGGAGAAATTTTCTCTTTTCTTGAAGAGTTTCTGATTTTGGTTGGACAAATGTCCTGACATCTCTTCAGTGGGCGGTCCCACCACACACACACACACACACACACACACACACACACACACACACACGTGCACACGCACAGTGAAGAAGGGACTGGGGACTGTAACCTCTGGTTTCAACTCAGTGGATTTTTTTTTAAGTCAAATATTTTCAAAAAGTCCACATCCAGCGCTCTTCTATTGACTGGTTTGGCACAAGTAATGTACACAGTTACTGAACCTGTGGCCTCCTTCAAATGGATTTAAATTTTCATAGGCTTAAACTTAAAAATGAGGCTCTAGCAGGGGGATTTCAGACATTAGCCACATGAGCAGGGAGGGGGGGGGATGTTTAAAGAGACTGCGAGGGAGGTTTTCTAAAACTGGACCACTTACACTGGAACGCTTATGTTCCCACAGTTCCATGTGCACTGAAATCTTCTCTCAGCGCTACAGAGTATAATCTTCTGTGTCTACAGGACCTCACAGAACCTAGTAAGCATTCACTGACTCTATTCTTTGGTTCAATAGTAATAATGATACACAAGAAAAACTTTGCCACACTTAAGTTTTGTATGATGGGTTTAAACAAAAACGCAAAACTGTCCTTTTTGTGAACTTTCGAGGTCTTCGCTAAGCACGTGTGCACTGTGAATGGCTTACAGGGTACATATAATGCAATGTCCCCAAAGCTGTCTGACCATGAGACCCCTTCAGCAGAGTAGTTTTCAATGAAATAGTGTACCTTCCTAAATTCTAGCTTTACTTTCCTTATTTAGAACTCACTTGTTAGGGATTTATTGTGTCTTCCCCCAAATTCATATGTCAAAGTCCGAACCTAGCCCAGCATACTGGAATGTGACTTAATTTGGAAACAGAATCACTGCAGATGTATCAATAATTAGTAACTGGAGTAGGGTGGACCCCTAATCCAATAAGACTAGCGACCTTGTAAAAAGAATGCCATGTGAAGATACACTGGGAAAATGCCATGTGAACATGAAGGCAGAGACTGGGGGGATGTTTCTACAAGCCAAGGAACTCCATCAGACCACCAGAAGCTAGGGGGAGGCATGGAACTGATTCTCCCTCTTCACCCTCAGGAGGAACCAACTCTGCTGAGACCTGACCTCAGGATTCTGGCCTCCAGAACTGTGAGACAATAGATTTCTATTATTTAAACCACTCAGTGTGTGGTACTATTACAGCAACCCTAGGAAACTGATATAAGAATCCATTAAAAAAAAAAAAGATATCACATGCACAGGTGATAAGAAGTGGGTCTTGAACAGTTCAAAGACTAAACTTAGGTCATTTATGTTTCAGAACAAATCCAAACAACTCTCCAGGGTGTTTCACCAGGTAGGAGACAAATAAAGAGAAGAGAAAGGACGGCACAGCCAACAAAGCAGCACTGGGCTGTGCAGAGCATCAGATGCAGAGGAAGAGAAGACGAGGATGGGCTGCCCTGCCCAAGACAAGGTGGAATTTCAGGAGATGACAAGGAAAGGGTCACAGGCAGGGAGTAGCTAAGGAGGTAGGAGAAGGGGAGGAAAAGGCCACTCCCAGAGGGCAGCGGGCTCTGAAGAGCCAGGGTGTCCCCATGTCCTCTGCCACTGTTCTTGCTAGTTCCTCATTGTGCATAAAGCCACAATGAAGTCAAGGTTATATACACTGGGTCCTACCTGGTATTTCTTCCTCCAACTGGAATCTCTCTAGCAAATAATTCAGAGTTGATAACCTTGCTGTTATAAAGTGCCCAGTAACAATTATCCTACTTTTATTTGATTGGACCTATTTGGGGCACTAAGGAAAGGAATGTTTTGTCTGAAAAGTCCACACTGGGACTTCCTTTCTAAGCTCCCAAAGCACCTGAACTCTTCACAAGTCTCCGGCCAAACAACTCCTCCCCCCATTTCTGACCCTGGGGTGCACGAGACACAGCATTCAGTGTTAGTATTCTCGTACTCATTATCTCGTCCTCTTCAGAAGACTCTTCCTCTAATACCATTTACTCTCTTCTTCTCCTTCCTCAGCTGCATTTTCCCTCTTCCTACCTACTAACACCGTTCAAACAGACCTAAATTCAGGCAAATCCTCTGGAAATTGGTGGGGCCCAGTAATCCCATATGGGTGTACAATTACCCGAACAATGATTGAATACATCTTTTTTTTCTTTACTTAACTTTATTGGAGTATAATTGCTTTACATTGCTGTGTTAGTTTCCGCTGTATAACAAAGTGAATCAGCTATACATATACATATATCCTCATATCTCCTCCCTCTTGCATCTCCCTCCCACCCTCCCTATCCCACCCCTCTAGGTGGTCACAGAGCACCGAGCTGATCTCCCTGTGCTATGCGGCTGCTTCCCACTAGCTATCTATTTCACATTTGGTAGTGTATATATGTCCATGCCACTCTCACTTTGTCCCAGCTTACCCTTCCCCCTCCCCGTGTCCTCAAGTCTATTTTCTACATCTGTGATTTTATTCCTGTCCTGCCCCTAGGTTCTTCATGACCATTTTTAGATTCCATATATATGTGTCAGCATACAGTATTTGTTTTTCTCTTTCTGACTTACTTCACTCTGTATGACAGACCCTAGGTCCATCCACCTCACTACAAATAACTCAATTTCATTTCTTTTTATGGCTGAGTAATATTCCATTGTATATATATGCCACATCTTCTTTATCCATTCATCTGTCGATGGACACTTAGGTTGTTTCCATGGCCTCACTATTGTAAACAGAGCTGCAATGAACGCTGTGGTACATGACTCTTTCTGAATTATGGTTTTCTCAGGGTATATGCCCAGGAGTGGGATTGCTGGGTCGTATGGTAGTTCTATTTTTAGTTTTTTAAGGAACCTCCATACTGTTCTCCATAGTGGCTGTATCAATCTACATTCCCACCAACAGTGCAAGAGGGTTCCCTTTTCTCCACACCCTCTCCACTATTTATTGTTTGTAGATTTTTTTATGATGGCCATTCTGACCAGTGTGAGGTGATACCTCATTGTAGTTTTGATTTGCATTTCTCTAATGATTAATGATGTTGAGCATTCTTTCATGTGTTTGTTGGCAATCTGTATATCTTCTTTGGGGAAATGTCTATTTAGCTCTTCTGCCCATGTTTGGATTGGGTTGTTTGTTTTTTTGTTATTGAGCTGCATCAGCTGCTTGTATATTTTGGAGATTAATCCTTCGTCCGTTACTTCATTTGCAAATATTTTCTCCCATTCTGAGGGTTGTCTTTTCGTCTTGTTTATGGTTTCCTTTGCTGTGCAAAAGCTTTTAGGTTTCATTAGGTCCCATTTGTTAATTTTTGGTTTTATTTCCATTTCTCTACGAGGTGGGTCAAAAGGATCTTGCTGTGATTTATGTCATAGAGTGTTCTGCCTATGCTTTTCTCTAAGTGTTTTATAGTGTCTGGCCTTACATTTTAGGTCTTTAATCCATTTTGAGTTTATTTTTGTGTATGGTGTTAGGGAGGTAGGTTCTAGTTTCATCCTTTTACATGTAGTTGTCCAGTTTTCCCAGCACCACTTATTGAAGAGGCTGTCTTTTCTCCATTGTATATTCTTGCCTCCTTTATCAAAGATAAGGTGACCATATGTGCATGGGTTTATCTCTGGGCTTTCTATCCTGTTCCATTGATCTATCTTTCTGTTTTTGTGCCAGTACCATACTGTCTTGATTACTGTAGCTTTGTAGTCTGAAGTCAGGGAGCCTGATTCCTCCAGCTCCGTTTTTCCTTCTCAAGATTGCTTTGGCTATTCGGGGTCTTTTGTGTTTCCACGCAGATTGTGAAATTTTTTGTTCTAGTTCTGTGAAAAATGCCAGTGGTAGTTTGATAGGGATTGCACTGAATCTGTAGATTGCTTTGGGTAGTACAGTCATTTTCACAAGGTGGATTCTTCCAATCCAAGAACATGGTATATCTCTCCATCTGTTTGTATCATCTTTAATTTCTTTCATCAGTGTCTTATAGTTTTGTACATACAGGTCTTTTTTCTCCTTAGGTAGGTTTCTTCTTAGGTATTTTATTCTTTTTGTCGCCATGGTAAATGGGAGTGTTCCCTTAATTTCTCTTTCAGATTTTTCATCATTAGTGTACAGGAATGCAAGAGGTTTCTGTGCATTAATTTTGTATCCTGCTACTTTACCAAATTCATAGATTAGCTCTAGTAGTTTTCTGGTAGCATCTTTAGGATTCTCTATGTATAATATCATGTCATCTGCAAACAGTGACAGTTTTCCTTCTTCTTTTCCAATTTGGATTCCTTTTATTTCTTTTTCTTCTCTGACTGCTGTGGCTACAACTTCCAAAACTATGTTGAATAACAGCGGTGAGAGTGGATATCCTTGCCTTGTTCCTGATCTTAGTGGAAATGCTTTCAGTTTTTCACCACTGAGAACGATGTTGGCTGTGGGTTTGGCATATATGGCCTTTATTATGTTGAGGTAAGTTCCCTCTATGCCAACTTTCTGGAGGGTTTTTATCATAAATGGGTGTTGGATTTTGTCGAAAGCTTTTTCTGCATCTACTGAGATGATCATATGGTTTTTCTCCTTCAATTTGTTAATATGGTTTATCACATTGATTGATTTGTGTACACTGAAGAATCCTTGTATTCCTGGGATAAACCCTACTTGATCATGATGTATGATCTGTTTAATGTGCTGTTGGATTCTGTTTGCTAGTATTTTGTTGAGGATTTTTACATCTATGTTCATCAGAGATATTGGCCTGTAGTTTTCTTTCTTTGGGACATCCTTGTCTGGTTTTGGTATCAGGGTGATGGTGGCCTCATAGAATGAGTTTGGGAGTGTTCCTCCCTCTGCTATGTTTTGGAAGAGTTTGAGAAGGATAGGTGTTAGCTCTTCTCTAAATGTTTCATAGAATTCACCTGTGAAACCATCTGGTGCTGGGCTTTGGTCTGTTGGAAGATTTTTAATCAAGGTCTCAATTTCAGCTTGTGATTGGTCTGTTTATATTTTCTATTTTTTCCTGGTTCAGTCTCGGAAGGTTGTGCTTTGCTAAGAATTTGTCCATTTCTTCCAGGTTGTCCATTTTATTGGCATACAGTTGCTTGTAGTAATCTCTCATGATCCTCTGTATTTCTGCAGTGTCAGTTGTTACTTCTCCTTTTTCATTTCTAAATCTGTTCATTTGAGTCTTCGCCCTTTTTTTTCTTCATGAGTCTGGCTAATGGTTTATCGATTTGTTTATCTTCTCAAAGAACCAGCTTTTAGCTTTACTGATCTTTGCTATCATTTCCTTCATCTCTTTTTCATTTATTTCTGATCTGATCTTTATGATTTCTTTCCTTCTGCTAACTTTGGGGGTTTTTTTGTTCTTCTTTCTCTAATTGCTTTAGGTGTAAGGTTAGGTTGTTTATTTGAGATGTTTCTTGTTTCTTGAGGTAGGATTGTGTAGCTATAAACTTCTCTCTTAGAACTGATTTTGCTGCATCCCATGGGTTTTGGGTCGTCGTGTTTTCATTGTCATTTGTGTCTAGGTATTTTTTGATTTCCTCTTTGATTTCTTCAGTGATCTCTTGGTTATTTAGTAACGTATGGTTTAACCTCCATGTGTTTGTATTTTTTACAGTTTTTTTTTCCTGTAACTGATATCTAGTCTCATAGCATTGTGGTTGGGAAATATACTTGATACGATTTCAATTTTCTTAAATTCACCAAGGCTTGATTTGTGACCCAAGATATGACCTATCCTGGAGAATGTTCCATGAGCACTTGAGAAGAAAGTGTATTCTGCTGTTTTTGGATGGAATGTCCTATGTTATTTATTTTCATTTTGGATGATCTGTCCATTGGTGAAGGTGGGGTGTTAAAGTCCCCTACTGTGATTGTGTTACTGTCGATTTCCCCTTTTATGGCTGTTAGCATTTGCCTGATGTATTGAGGAGCTCCTATGATGGGTGCATAAATATTTACAATTGTTATATCTTCTTCTTGGATTGATCCCTTGATAATTATGTTTTGTCCTTCTTTGTCTCTTGTAATAATCTTTAGTTTAAAGTCTATTTTGTCTGATATGAGAATTGCTACTCCAGCTTTCTTTTGGTTTCCATTTGCATGAAATATCTTTTTCCATCCCTTCACTTTCAGTCTGTATGTGTCCCTAGGTCTGAAGTGGGTCTCTTGTAGACAGCATATATACGGGTCTTGCTTTTCTATCCATTCAGCCAGTCTATGTCTTTTGGTTGGAGCATTTAAACCATTTACATTTAAGCTAATTACCAATATGTATGTTCCTATTCCCATTTTCTTAATTGTTTTGGGTTCATTATTTTAGGTCTTTTCCTTCTCTTGTGTTTCCTGCCTAGAGAAGTTCCTTTAGCATGTGCTGTAAAGCTGGTTTGGTGGTGCTGAATTCTCCTAGCTTTTCCTTGTCTATAAAGGTTTTAATTTCTCCATCGAATCTGAATGATATCCTTGCTGGGTAGAGTAATCTTAGTTGTAGGTTCTTCCCTTTCATCACTTTAAATATGTCCTGTCACTCCCTTCTGGCTTGCAGAGTTTCTGCTGAAAGATCAGCTGTTAACCTTATGGGGATTCCCTTGTATGTAATTTGTTGCTTTTCCCTTTCTGCTTTTAATATTTTTTCTTTGTATTTAATTTCTGATAGTTTGATTAATATGTGTCTTGGCATGTTTCTCCTTGGATCTATCCTGTATGGGACTCTGTGTGCTTCCTGGACTTGACTATTTTCTTTCCCATATTAGGGAGGTTTTCAACTATAATTTCTTCAAATATTTTCTCAGTCCCTTTCTTTTTCTCTTCTTCTTCTGGGACCGTGAATACATCCGTAAAAGCATCAAATACAGCATCACCAAGACCGTAAGACTGTGGCTTCCCAACGTCTGTCTCCTTCTCTTTGTTTCTGAGGCTGAATCTCTTCCCTATCTGTGCATGAGCTCTTTTTCTCTGAGTCAATTGCTTGAATAAAAATCCCAAGCTTTTCCAGTCTAGCCCTCAAGGAACAACCAAGGAAAACAGTAGTGGAGAAGGGTGGGTTTAACTGAAAAGTATAGTGAATTATAAGGGAGTCCCTGATCACCTCATGGGAGTCCGGATGTTAAAAAGCAAAGCGGGAAGAGGGAACCCGCCATGCCTGGGTGTGTGCTTATGGACAGAAGATGAAAATGAGAAATGTACTTCAAAAATAATTTCAGCAGAAAAAATATATTTAATAACCACTCAATTTAGAAAATACCACCTCTAATGAAAATGTCTCAAAGTAGTAGTTTTAAGGATTTTTATTTTATATTTTTGAAAGGCATTATAATAATGAACACGGTGAGATGAGAACACCTGGAATGGAAGAAGAAAATCTGCTTTTTAACTATCTAAGTTATCTAATCTGCAATCCTACTCAGAAACCTCTACATCTGTGAACGTGACTACACATAATATTATAAACTCTGAGGTAATTTATGTGCTTTTCCTTTTTATTAAAAAATAAACAGGAAAATTTTAATTATTCACTAGAATGTTAACATAAAACCAGTGTGATAGCAGCTAACATTCTCCAGCCTTTTGCTGGCTTCATGTGACATGGATGATCTAAATTCTTTCCCATTTCACTGACTGTTCGGTGCCCCCCCCATTGTCCCTGCCGAATGTAGCAGCTCTGTAACATAGGAACTTAACTTTCGATGCCCTAGTTAATGATACATTTTTTACAAAAAGCATATTATAACACTCAATCTTGGGTCACTAGGAAAGCAAAGCGTCATCCTGACAACTGAAGTAAAAACATGAATTTCCTTTTCCTCCCGAATCACCAAAATAACTGTATTCATTCTCCATTTTGCTCTATGTGCTTTGTCTTGCTCATGTTTTTAAACCGAAAAATAGCCTCTCTTGTATCTTCATAGTCTTGCTCAGATTTCCTTAAAAATTCCTTTCCTTGTTACAAGAACAGAAAGGGTAGGGAAAAAGTGGTGAGACTACGGTGGGTTCTGCAACAAGCCGACAACAGAATGAACAGGTGGAGGTCTTGTAATGGGAAGCAGAGGCTCAGCTTCCTGGGCTGGCGAAGGCCTTGTTTCTCTTGAATTCCCTAACCTGATAAACTGCACTACGATGAGTTGTTTTGTCCTCTCCCTTCCCTGCTCAGCAGACAACCATTCACCAAGTACTATTCATCCCACCCCCTTAATACCCACCACGGCCGTCCACTCCTCTCCATCCCCACCGTACTGCCCCGGTTCAGCTCCTCGTCCTGGTCGGCCAGACTGCTACAACCGCTTCCTAACAGCTTCCCCGGCTCCAGCCCAAATCCACTGCCCCTAAAGTGGAAATCTGATCACTGCTCCAGGACCACAGAGAGCAGTAAGGGAGGAAGAGGAGTCTGGAGTAAGGATGTCTTATGGATCTCTATCCCTCGTGCCTGGCACCTGGTGGAGGAATAAATGGATGGATGAATTAAGCAACTGCTCATTTCCCGGCTATAAACTTTCAAAGGCTAAAAACTCTCCACACCCACAGATGGGAACACAAACTCCATAGCATGGCCATGAGCCCCAGACAGCTTACCTGCTTCCTCCTCCACTTCTCCCACCACTTCTCCACCCCAATCATACCAGCGCTCTCACCATGACATGCTCTCCACGGGTATAAAAGGGCACGTGCTTCTCTGCCTGAAACGCCCTTCCTCTACCTCTGCACCTAATGACTCCTCCACAAAGGCCACTTGCTTTGCAAACCCATCCATGAGTCCTCCAGAGGGCTCGCCAGGTTCCTGCAGCCCCAGCGCAAGTGTCCCTTTGGCCTCTGGGCTCCCGACAGGGCAAACCATAAACCCCATTTTCACCTCCTCACCAGACTAAAAGATTGTTAGTGTTTAAAGGGAAGGAGCTACATCTTACTTATTTTTCTCTCCCCTCTCTCTCGTCTCATCCTTCTCCAATGCCCAGAATAGCACTGATAAACATTAGATGTTCATGAAATACTTGCTGGATGAGCCCACTCGAGGGAAACAAACACCCTAGGTATTAGGATGACAGAAAACCTAGCCCTTCTCTTCCCAACTAGCCTTTCCCCCAGCCCCTCCGTCTTCACCACAGCTGTTACCACCCCTCACCCCCTCATTTCCTCCCATCCCCCCAGCACAGCTTGGAACTGTGGGGAGTCCCCGTTCAAACCCTAAACCTAATAACTTGCAGATGGAAGGAGGAGAGACCTCAATACTATCAAGGCGGCAGAAGGATGAAAAATATTCCTAGAGACCTAATTAGAAATACAAATTCAAGTCCTTCCAAAAAAAAAACATTGTCACGTGTCAGGACGTACAGAACTACTGCTGCAGAGCTAAACTTCAGTTATTCTGTCTGCTAAACTCAGGCCTGGCAGAGAGACCAAATAACCACTTACGATCTTGTTTCTGTGGGAATATAGGTTCAGAGTTCCCAACAAGCCATCTGTAACTACAGGGACAATCAGCCTGTTCATTGTGGAGTATCTCTGTTAAAGGTTTTTCCCCTCGAATTTGAAATTCTCTCTCTGAATAATTTCTAAACTATCAGGGTGAGTGGAAAAACTTCTTGTCTTAACACCAGGAAACCTAGATTCCAGATCAGAGGCTCTCATTCCTGCCTACACAGTAGACACACCAGGAGAAGATTTTAAAAAGTACTGATTCTCTTGGTTCCATTCAAGACCATTAAAATCAGAACCTCTGGGTGGTAGGATCTTTTCACCAGTTTATGGAAGAAGCGCTTCAGGATATTCTGATTTGCAGTCCGGGTTGAGAACCTCGTTCTAGACCGTGTTTTGACTTATCTGTTCTGGGGTAAATTCCTTCCGAATCTGACTTTCCTGGATCTCGGTTTTCTCACCTATAAAATGAAAGCTTTGAGATGAACAAGATTCTTTATAAGCCTTCCCAGTTTTCAAAGCATTTAGAACTTTTATGAGTTAATTTTTTAATGTTTAGTTGCTCTATTTCTCTTGGCTTATCTGACAATGTACAAGTCAAGAAAAAACAGACAGGAATCTGCAAAGACCTTTTAGTGACTGAGACAGAAGGAGTTGCAGGCAAAATTCCAATTTGAAAAGTATGTTTCCCACATACTCAACTAGTTCCTGGGAGGACAAAAGTTACATATACAATCACTCAATTTTATAGATTTTTTTTTAGAGCCATTATGTTCAAATTTTTAAAAAGGAAAAGAAAAGAAAAAAGTTTCCATACTATAATATTTCACTCCCTCAGATATGTAGTTTTATCATGCTAACAATGACTTTTTTGCACACGCTTCCATTAAAGCCATGACTGCAGAATAAGCTGAGGATTTCAATAACGCCCCCTCGCTCCTGAAATCTTTTTGTTCAATAGCTCACTGAGCAACTTAACATACAGGGTCCCTAATCTCTTTATTCTAGGGATGGCATTATAACCTTTGTCTTGCTTCAACCAATTTTTCTCTTAGTTAACACATCTTTCCAAGTTTAAAATATTTTTTTTCATTGATTTGGCTTATAAAGTAAACCTAGAAACTTGCAAATATTTTTTGAAAAACAAAGAAATACAGAAGAAAAGAGAACACAGGAGAACTGCCTGCTCCATTTTATAATATTACAGCACATTGTGTAGTCTTGAGTCAGTATTTATTATCAGTCATTTAGTTTATGATACAGAATAACTTTGGATTACTGATGCTTGTATTATTACTCACTCTGTGTCTTGGACTGTTTGAAGATCTGTATTTTTATTACAAAGTCCAATAAAAATAAGGTGAAAAACCCATAGGTCCCAAAACTGATTCCTGGCTTGTGCTGTATGTCACTCCTTTCCAATCTAAAAAGTGTTTCCTTCTACTGTGAGTCTCTGTCTCTTGCTCATAAGCAAATTTATCTCCTAATGCCTCATTCTTTATTTTAGCCATTAATCTCCCATTGAGAACCTTACCAAATGCTTTTTGCAGATAAAAATATTTAATATCTACTAGATTTCCCCTATCCACAAAGCCATCCAACATTGCTTAGAGGGAAAAATCAATCTTTTGTACCTGAATTTAAGTTTGCTGGTTTGACTCAAAGTATTTTTCTCGAACTTCTTCAGGTCTTTACAGGAAATAATAGAACCACAGTGCAAGAACCCCACTTCTCTTGTTATGGGTTGAACTGTGCCCCCTAAAAATATATGCTGAAGTTCCAAACCCCAGTACCTCAGAAAGTGACCTATTTGAAAATAGCATCATTGCAAACGCAATTACTTAAGTAAAGGTAAGGTCTTACTAAGTAAGGTGGGCCATTACATGGTGGATGTCCTTATAAGAAAGGAAGAGATGCAGAAATACACAGGGAGAAGATGACCATGTGATGATGGAAGCAGGGATTGGAGTGATGCATCTATAAGCCAAGGAATGCCAAGTATTGCCAGCCAACACCAGAAGCTTTCTAGCAAGAAAGGATTCTCCACTACAGATTTCAGAGGCAGCACGGCCCTGTGGACACCTTGATTTTGGACGTCTACCCTCCAGAACCATGAGAATAAATGTCTGCTGTTTTAAGCCACCGAGTTTGAGGTACTCTGTTACGGCAATCCTAGAAAACCAACACCCTCCCTCTTTTCCCATTAATTCCATATTTGGGGGCCCTGTCTATCCTGGCTTGAAATCTACCCAGAAATTTCACACACACACACAACCTGTGTGTGTGCGTGCGTGTAAAATATTTTTCTCCTCTAGGATCAGACTCGATTCCAAAGGATCACATTTAATGTTTAGGTCCAAAGATTCACATAAAACGTTTCTTCTTGTAGGATCACACTTGACTCCAAAACAGAAAGCACCCCAATGGTTGCTGAGTGTCATGTATCTAACACTGGCTCCATCAGGCTGTCGCCCAGCCTGTGCTTTCAACACCTCCCACCTCCTGACGTGGCCCATCCAAGTTCCAGAATACCTGAACTTTAACAAAACTCTGCTTTATACCAGGCCAAAATCCATCTTCCTATAACTTCTAAAAGATGGTCCCAGCCCTCCTACCTTGGAGTAATAGATAACAATCATGCTTTTTCATCATTTTTTGTGTATTTATGTGTGTACAAGTATTTGAACACAATACCACAGCCCCAATGATCGTGCTTTTCCTAGATAAGGCGCCCCTATGTTTTGCATCACTCTTCATGGGAAGGTTTCAACTTCCCTCATCCCACGCTGGGACATCCCTCTACACACGCTCCAATACCATTCCCGTCCTCTGCACCCTTTCACCTCATCCCTCTGCTCCTTCATTCTTACACTGTCCTCAGCCTTGTCCTCTCTCCTTCTCCTTCCTCAGGTGGACAAGAAAAAGGTCCACTTCCACTGTCACTCCCTAGCTGTTCCCTGGGCACCCCAGGGAGGGGAATCTGAAAACAAACAAAAACCTTAGTACTGAACTCAAGTAGCAGTTGATAAGCCTGACCCTGCTCACGTGCCAAGTGTATCATCACGGAACCATCAGCAGCACAGGTGGACACAAAATTACAGTGGAAGCTGCCTGAGGTCAGGGTCCTCTTGCAACTTTCCTTTTCATTTCAACGAGGATTTGCTGTGGGCCCATCACAGGCGGGGCTCTAGGCTTGCTTTCAACTTGCTCTTTCATGTGTACTTCATGTCCACCACCCCCTAGAGTTTTTCTCCAAACGGTCTATTGTCTTATTTTTCTTGTCCTCAATAGAAAAGTACAGCTCAATATATAAATCTCATTCAGTGACTCCAGAAAGACATCTGTGCCTCCAAAGGTTAAACACAGCTTAAACATATCTTACATGATTCAGATCAATTGCAGGGTGGAGAGCAGAACTGCACGATAACTAAAGCATGGAATTTGGAGTCCAGAGTCCTCCAGAATTCTGCCACGTCCTAAATGCGTGGCCTTGGTCTAGTCACTTAACTTCCGAGCTTCAGGTCTCCAGCCACTCAACGCTGATAAGGTACCTCCCCTACTTCCCTCTTAAAACAACTGCAAAAAGAATTCAGTAAACTACTAACTTCACATGATTTACTAACCTTTATTCACGAAATCATTCAACAAATATGTTTATCAAGTATCTACCTGGTACAAAGTACTGAGGGACCCATTCGAGGATTCCAATTTCCCAGCATTTAAGAGTTTGCTAGAAGATCAGTTAACTACCTGGCACAGACATTAAAGAGTAAGTAACAAAAGTTAACGTGTTAGGAATTAAAGACAAATGAATAACAGAATCTCAGAGACATGAGCAACTACCTATAGGTCTCACCTCTATGTCGTATACCAGAATTTCATTAAGAAAAATCCCTTATTCTTTTGCTGAGAAAATACAAATTTCTTTTAAAAAAATGAATTTTATGCATGTTGTTTACAAAGGTATCTATTGATGTCCTTGTACCTGATAACCTAACCCATCAATGAGCGTTTTCTAGGCACTTGTTACGTGCAAGCCTTTGTGCCAGAAACTTCTCTAGGCAAAGCAAGGTCTGTAGAAGGCAGTCATGTGCTTTTGGAATAAGGTGGGTTACATTTAAAAAAAATTTCACACAGTAAAATTTTACACAGGCTAGTATACAACACACAAAAAACTAAGCTTTCAAGCTTTCCCTTTTTTTTTTTTCCCTCCAGAAGCCCAGCCATGAAGAGCCACAGAAAATGCTTTATGCTTAAATGTATAGACTTAACCTTTTATAAAAATGACATTCATAGACCAAAATGCACCATCAGTAGTTCCTGTACTGCTGGGAGGCCAGAAGACATGATAACTCCTCTCTTCTGCAGTTTTCTACTTTGCACTCAAGAAAGGATGGGGAGGGCGTGGGTGAGTGAAGGTAAACTTTCTGATATTTTTGCTTGGGGCCTTGAATTTAAATTGACTCCTTGAATGAGATGGCAAGTTAATTCGTTTTTACCCTGTAAGTGGTTTAATTTTCAGGGCTACTTTAAGGAACTGTAAATAAATTTACTCTTTAAATTCTTTACCTCTTAACCTAATGCACATCTATATTCTTATGCTTTCCCCAGTGACAAGCTTTCAACTGAAGCATAATTTTTCATAAATTAAATGCTTTCCTATGAAAGGCAAGATCTTACTTAAAAAACAAAAACAAACAAACAAAAAAAACAGGCTGGAACACCCCAGGGGTCTGTATGTGCCATCTGGATCAATACTCCTTGAGAATACAAAGATTTGCAGCCTAAGATGAAGGACTCAGTGTGACTTCTGACAATCTTTAGAAAAATAAATCTACACAGTCTTTTATTCTACTATTTGGTTCATATTTTTAAATTTTTTAAATGTTTTTTAAAAAATCTTAGATGTTAATTTGCTATTAATCACAGCATTTTTTTAGGATTTTGGTTTCATTTAGTCATAGCAAGTCGCCCACTATTTTTCCCCTTTACTTTATTTACTTAATGGCTTCCCTCCTATTTTTGTCTATTTCTTTGCTTCATCTCATTGTTTCTGTATTACTTTGATCTTATTGGGTTGAATTTCGAGTATTCCCTCCCCTGGTTCCTACTTTTTTCATTTTTCATTTCCTATATGTTACAAAATCCCAGCCAAGTTCAAAACTCATTTTGCATTCCCTTCAAGGTCTGCTTTTCTCAAGCCCCATATTTTTATGTTAGTACTCTTCCCACAGATCTTCATCAGCAATTCAAACCTGATGACATTATGATTGCATCTTTAGTGCTTTTCTACTCCAACCTTATTTATCATGCCTGCATTATTTCCAAAGATAAGGTCTAGCATAACTTCAGAGCAGAGCTTGTTAGCTGTTGCATGTGTGCAAACAGTCCAGGCTACTGAAAGATAAAGCCACTTTTCTACATTCCGGCATTATTCTTAATGTGTGCATTTGCTGGGCTGAAATCCCTTAGCAGGTCAACTTTTGACTTCTCTTTTCTATAAGCATGTTTCCCTTTCTATCTTACTTCCTATCACCTTGTTCTTGGCTTATTTGATGAAAAAAATATGGCTCTCGTTTCTCTTCCCTGATTATTTTCCCTTCAAACTGTTTATTCCCACCTCACCTTCTCCTTTATTTATATTTCTCTCACCACATTTCCACTAATGTAAAAGTAAGATCCATTTTCAATGACCAAAAAGCCAAGACAAAAAGTTCTCCTTGGTCTTTTCCTTGCTTCTAGAACTTTCTGAGAATCCTACAAAACTTTTATACATCATACCACTGCTTGGATTGCCTAAGCCATACTTTGTATATATAATCTCCTTGTCAAAGGTATACATTTTCTATCTTTTTTTCAATTAAAATTAAAACTCTCAAAATAACATGTCCAAATTCTACAAGGTGGTGGCACATCTGGGAAGATGAATCTAGACCTAATCTAATCTAATTTCACTTTGCCTATTTTCACTCTTCCTTACCTCTGTCTGTCTTTCTCACTGACTCATTGTTGTATTCCAAAATATTTCCTTAGGCTCTCCTAGATGTCAGGCAGGGTAGCAATCACAGGGGGATACAGATAAGTAAGATAATTCTTGGCCTCAAGGAGGTTCATAGTTTTATAAAAAAAACTAAGAGGTAAAACAACTGATGGTGATACTAGATGACAAATGCTACTGGTATTTATATACCAGTATTAATTCTCCTGGTATTATATACCTAAGAGAAGGACAGTATGAACAATTAATTCTGCCTTTAAAGGATAATAGAGAGA
Organism: Phocoena phocoena; assembly: GCF_963924675.1. Lineage (NCBI taxonomy): Eukaryota > Metazoa > Chordata > Mammalia > Artiodactyla > Phocoenidae > Phocoena > Phocoena phocoena. The sequence continues at coordinate 89,981,597 of NC_089229.1, forward strand.
TTTGACAGAGTAGGAAAATTTCACTTAAATCTTTAAAAACAGCTAACAGGAGGGGAGAAGGCTATAACAGATACAGAAAATGTTATAACAAAGACAGAAATACCTGGGATGTTTACAAATAGCAAAAATGACCGTACAGAATAGCAGCAAAGATATCCTTTTAACTGATGTTCTTATTTTGCCAGAGAAGAGTACCTACCTCGTAAAGTTGTTGTGAAGGTTAAATGTAAATATATATGAAGCCCTTAAAATAGTACCTGTCACACGGTAAATGCCCAAGAAATGTTACCTATTATTACTGTTGTATTATACTTTATATCACATATATTTCATCTATTCAAAATATTTTATTTACTTATTTTTTTCTGGTTCCTGGCTTGGTTCTGGATCATTGCGGCTGCTGAATAAGTGATCTTATACATGTCTGAAGAGCTGAGGTGGCTGCTACAGCTTCCATTGTAAAAGAATCAGGAGCAATGACAAGCATAGCTAAGAACTGTGCCATGAGAAAAATAAACTGGGCCACATCTAATTGCGATTCTCAACGAATCAGATATTTTTTGCACCTTTCTTTTTTAAGACAGAGTCAAAAGCCAGCAAAACAAGTTCATATGTAAGATTCAATGAACAATCCTACAAATACAGTAAGCTTTGGGATCAGTACAGAATGTAATCCAGCTCAATAGCTTTTATCTCCTATAGTTACACCAAAGGTCATATACATTACTTCATTTGAAGTTATGATCAGGTTAACTTATTTGTTCAAGGTCACAAATTCTGCAAGATAGAGCAAGAGTCCAGGTCTTCTAACTCCTATGAACATGGCTCCTTCCCCTAAAACATTTTGAGAGATTCCTAAACAAGAATAAACCAAAAGTAGGCTACGAATCACTTATTTGAGCAAAAATATAAACACACCCTGGCTAAGATTTTACTTACAATGATGTATGATACTAGACTAACGTAGTTATATATTTCCACCTTTCTCTCTTTAGAGAACTGTGTTTGAGAGAATAATCGAAATGGCTATCAAAATTGTAAGATAAAAATTATTATGAACGTAAATGACAAACCCCTTTCCTTTTGAGATTTATGATGCTAAATTAATGGGAAAACAAAAGCCATGAAGAATTCCAGACATGAGAGAAGAAATGTTACCAGACTTGCCCTCCTGCTATAAATAACTATATAACTGAGCAAAATATATAAGGCAACTATTTTTAGGCATTGGGAAATTGGCAGCTCAAGATACAGACCTTAAGATAATTACGATATACAAATAAGCAGACAAGGACTTTAATCAGCTGTTACAAATATGTTCAAGGATTTTAAAGAAAGAATGATCTCCATGAGTGAAAAAATGGGAAATAGCAGAAAAATTAGAATTCTAAAAAAGAATAAATGGATTCTAATACTAAAAATGTTCAGGAGCATAAATTTCAATGGATGGGCATAAAAGTACATTTTAGGTGGAACGTAAGGGTCAATGAACTTGAAGAAAGATCCACGTATATTAGCCACGCAGAAAAACAGAGGCGGGGGAGAAAGATTAAAATTAAAATGAATAGGCGCCAGTAAGCTGTGAGACAATATCTAACACTCAGGTGCTTGGGTCCTAGAAGGAAAGAGAGTGGGGCAGAGAAGTCCTAAAACAACAACCTACAAATCCAAGAAGCTCGGCAAACTACAAGCAGGATGAATACAAAGAAACCCACACTTAGGCACCTCACAGTCAAATTAGTGAAAAACAAAGATAAAGAGAAAATACTGACTGGGTATTTGATAAAACATTACTTATAGGAAAACAAGAAGAAATAGAATTCCAAGAAATGGAATGATATGGTTAAGTGCTGAAATAAAAATAAAACTGTAACCTGAAACTCTATATTCAGCAAACCATCCTAGAAAAATGGGAGTGAAATAAAGACATTTTCCAATGAACAAAATCTGAGAGAATTAATCACCAGCAGACTACAGGAAGGATAAAAGATGGAAACGACATGTAAAAGACTAGTTTTACTTAGTTTTTTTCCTTTTAATTTCCTTAAAAGACAAATGACTGTCAAAACAAAAATCACATCATTTTGAGGAATAGTTTATAAATAGTTGGAAGAAGTACATTAAAATAATTCAAAGGACTAATGAGGGTGTAAATGGAACTGCTGTAAGGTGTTTACATTTGTGCCATTTGAAGTGTAAAGTGGAATACAGGCACACCTTATTTTATTGTGCTTTGCTTTATTACACTTTACAGATATTGCATTTTCTACAAATTGAAGGTGTGTGGCAACCCTGCAACAAGCAAGTCTGTTGGCACCATTTTTCCAACAGCAGTTGCTCACTCTGTGTCTCTGTGCCACGTTTTGGTAATTCTTGAAATATTTCAAAAATTTTCATTACTATTATATTTGTTACAGTGATCTGTGATCAGAAATCTTTGATGTTACTGCAAAAAAAATTACAACTCTTTGAAGGCACAGATGATGGTTAGCATTTTTTAACTAAGGTATGTATATTGTTTTTTTAGACATAATGCTATAGTACATTTAACAGATTATAGTACAGTGTAAACATAACTTTTATATGAACTGGGAAACCAAAAAATTCATGTGATTTGCTTTATTGCAATATTCGCTTCATTGCAGTGGTCTGGACCCAAACTTGCACTATCTCTATGGTACATCTGTAATGTTAATTCTAAGTAGACTGTGATAAGTTAAAAATGCATACTGTAATTTGCTAGAGCAACTACTAGAAAACTACAAAGAGGTTGCAGATAAAAAGCCAATAGAAAAAATAAAAATGAAGTGCTGTATCTGATGAACCCAAAAGGTGGCAGGAAAAGAGGAACAAAAATAGAACAGAACAAGGAGGAAGCAAATGGCAAGATGATAGTTAAATCCTATCATATCAATAATTATGTGAAATGTATATTGACAAAACATTTCAGTTAAAAAGCAGAGATTACCACAATGAATTTTTAAAAAATCTGTCTCTAAGGGATAACCTTAAATATATAACCACAGATGGGTTGAAAATAAAAGGATGGGAAAAAGATATACCATGCAAATGGTAAGCACAAGAAATCCGGTGTGGCTAGATTAATATTAGACAAAGTGGGGGCTTTCCTGGTGGCGCAGTGGTTGAGAGTCCGCCTGCCGATGCAGGGGACACGGGTTCGTGCCCTGGTCCAGGAAGATCCCACATGCCGTGGAGCGGCTAGACCCGTGAGCCATGGCCACTGAGCCTGCGCGTCCGGAGCCTGTGCTCCGCAACGGGAGAGGCCACAACAGTGAGAGGCCCGTGTACCGCAAAAAAAAAAAAAAAAATTAGACAAAGTGAACATTCAGACGAAGGTCTAGTACCAGAGATAACAAGGGACGTGTCATAATGATGAATATGCTAATTCAACAGGTAAACATACCAATCCTAAAAGTGTCTATACTTAACAGCAGAGCTCCAGAGCTCCATAATAAAGTTAGAAAAAGCTGACAAAACTAAAAGGATAAGTATGCAGATCCACAATCACATCTGGAGATTTTAACAGCCCTCTCAGCAATTACTAGAAAAAGTACACCAAAGTGAAACCAAGCAAATCAGATCTAAAAAGTGTGATCAACCAACTTGAACTCTTTGAAAAGACTAATAAAACTGGCAGACCCCTAGCAAGACTATTTTCTACCAAAATGAAACAAAGAACAACAACAGAAAACAAAAATGACCAATATCGGGAATAAAAAAGGAGACATAACCATAGACCCTACAGACATCAGACTAATAAGAGAATATTACAAACACTTCAGACCAATAAATTTAGCAACTCATATATGTGTATAATGAAAAGCCCTAAGCAAACTCCTTGTACATAGAACGTGACAGATATCACAGCTATTACCTCGGGGGTGGGGGAGGGGGAACAAGCACAAAAGAGTACATACTATATAAGTGTAATGTTCTAAAACTGGCAAGCTAATCTATAGTGATAAAATCAGATCAGTTATTGCACCTGGAGCAGAAGGTAAAAAGAGTGGGACTGCAATCATATCGTACACTTAACACTTGAACTTTATTGAATGTAAGTTTACCTCAGTGAAGTTGATTTTGAAGAAAACAAAAACAGTTTGAAAAAATACTACAGAAATAGGATGAAACATGAGTTTAGACCATAAAGTTTTTGAATTTAAAAAATCTTTCAAAACATACTTCGTTTATGTTATATACCTTCTTAACAAAATAGGAAGCATAAACTGTGGGCCAGGAAGTGCATGATACTTCACAAAGATGTGCCTTTAATTCATGATAAGATCTAGCACAGTGCCTTGGGAGACAGCTGGGTTATAACTGAAAAAGCAATACACCTGAAGCCAGAAGACCTGGGTTCAAATAATGACTTATGTGATCAGTTAGCTGTGAACCTTAGGCAAGTCTCTCCATCTTAAGTTTCTTCATCAACTACAGGGCTGGTGTGAAGGTGAAGAAATATTATTGTAACGTATCTAGTAAAACACCTCACAGACAAAGTTATATTACTCACAGTAATAGACACTGATTAGATGAAGAAATGAAGGCGATAAACAATGACATGGACATGGATACAAGCCAACAGGAACAGGGGAGAGCGTGTTTCTAGTCACATTTCTGTTTGTGGCTGCAATGGGTGGGATGGAGGATGGAACAGAAGTGTCCAAGCACGAGGACCTAATACCATGTTCCTATCCTATGCAGTAGGTGCAGGGAGTAGGACAGGGTTGGCTGCTGGCCCAGAATGAATATACTTTCACTGTGACCTGGATCCCGGCATTCTGGGCTAACTCCCTTGTCCTGGTGAGGAGCGTGAAAAGGGAGGCTACTTGTCTACCTAAGACTCCAATGGGCTTTGCCCAGGTTCCTGAGAGTTGCAGCATCTTCTATTACTGGGGGCCTCTGAAATGCCAACATAACTGATGACCCACTCTTTAAAGTGATCCACTCTTCCCTATCCTTGGGTTTTCAGAGATTCTGCTCTAAATAAAACAAGCAGAGCAGAGATCTTTTGGATACAGCGGCAGTGACCAGAGTAACAGCTTCATTAACGCCTAGTTGGCTGATAGAGTTCCAGGGAACGATGCTTCGAAGGTCTGAGTCTTCAAAAAGTGCACGAGTAGAAAAATCTAGAGGGTGACCACAACAAAGGCCCAGATTTAAGACCTGAGAAGTCACGTATCTTCCAAACATGGAGCCACTAGTAGGGCACCTAAAAATCCAATACTGAGTCACAGTATAGTATCTGATGGAGGTTTTAACAGATCAGTATGAGGGCATGCAGAGGGGATAATAAACCAAGTGGTGGGGGAGGAAGCAGTATTGGGGAAATATTCTCGAGAAGAGTGACAACTATGCTGAATCTAAAGATGTTCAAGAGTTATTTGGGCAAAAGGCATTCCAGGCAGGGACACAGCAGGTACAAAGACTCCAAGGGATTGGACGGTGCCATGTGCAGAGCACAGTGGGTAATTCCATAGAGCTGGAGCACATGGTATGCAGGGAAAATGAGGCGATGGCAGAGGCACGGGCAGGGTCTTGAGAAAGACCCTTTTTATTTTTATTTTTTTTTGGTTGTGCCACACGGCTTGCAGGATCTTAGTTCCCCGATCAGGGATCGAACCTGGGCCCCTTGCAGTGCAAGTGTGGAGTCCTAACCACTGGACCACCAGGGAATTCCCTGGGAAGGTCCTTTTTTAAAGTCGGGCTGAAGGAATTTATATCGTATCTTGAAAATGAAGGGGAGCCACTGAAGGATCTTCAGCAAGCAGTACCATAACCAAATTGGCATTTTAAAGCGATCATTCTGGCAACAGTGTGGAGAACAGATTGAAAGGGGACAGAAGTAGAGACAGGGAAAACTAGTTAGGAGACCGGTGAAGTGATCCATGTGGGGAGTGACAGTGGTCTAAGAGAGCAGCACACAGAATGGAGCGAGGACGTATTAGATACGGTAAAAAAGTAGAACTCTCGAGACGCGTTCACTGATTCATATGAAGGTGAGAAAAGGCAATCCAGCAGGACTCCCAAGTTTCAGGCTTGGGCGTATGACTGGCTAGACATGCTGTCTGTAAAGATAAAGAATAAGTCAAGCTACATTTCAAAATATAAAAAACAAGGACACTGCCCTAAATTTAAGAAGAAAAAATTAACACAAACAAAGCACAGGCTGCCTTAGACAGTATGGAGATGGATCTCTGAGAAAAATCAAACCCTAAATTCACAGAGGGGAAGAAGTCAGTTAAGGAAATTTCTGTCTAACATATGTTGATGAATGAATAATCAAAGAATAACACAGAAAGCAATTCACTAACAAGAGAGCCATCTACTGCCTCACAAGGATACTGCAATGATAAAATGCCACCAAAAGACGTGGCAGAAAGCCAAGTTTGCGAACATCTCCCACTGCACACGTATTCATAAAGTATCTGACGCCCCACCAAAACAAACTCCAAGTGGTCAGCACTTGCAGCTAATAGCCAAATGCTCTGACTCACTTATTTCTTCTAAAAACATCAATGCAGTATATACCATCATTTCAGTATAAAACCTGGCTTACCTGCCATCATGGCTATCATACTGGCTTTATAGACATTCGTAAGAGATCCAAGTTCTCCTGTTGCTAAGATGGTTTTCAGATGAGCCTCCCCACAGGCCTTGCGAAACTGACGAATCTCATCATACAGGGCTGGGGAAGGAAATAATTGAGGCAGTTACAAAGCAGGCAAGTGATAACATAACTTGGCAGCCGTTCAGAGCTGGTAGAACCCATCTCAGATTTAGGAAACATAAACCATTTGTCACTTTCTAAAAATCACCCCAATTTAATATCACCTCAAGCATTCTGTTGCAGTTCACATCCTGTTACAAGGAATGCTTAGTTTGCTATCATGAAACTCTTTCTATGCCCTGGCCCAAGGTCCTGAGCCATGGAGCTTTTAAAATATCATTATAATGACATGGAAATTACAAACAGTTTTTACTGCTTCCATATGATGGTTACTTACAATAAAAAAGAAATCCATCTACCAGATACACAAGGGTATGCAACTTTGCAAACTGAAGAAAAAAATCCTCAGGTCCTTATTAATTCTCACATTCACACAAAATAAGTTCTCTTGTTGGAATATAAAGCAGGCTTTTCCTGAGAGCTCTGCTAATAGTAATAAAGACATAAGAGCTTGCCCCCCTATCTGCCAGGGTATGTGTCTATATATCGGACTAAAAACTGTTCAGCCTGGCCAGGTAGTGATGGATGTATGTACACAAATCCAGCTGTAGAGGAATTCAGAGATGCAGCTTTGAATCTATTAACCTCTGACCCCAACAGCACATTTGGCTTTCTAGAACTCCATATAGGACTCTGAAAACAGCTGGATTAAAAAAAAAAAAAAATTAGTCTCAAGTCAGCAAACTCAGTCAAACCATGAAAGTTATAACAAGATAAACAAAACTTGTCTTCTCAATCCTAGAAAACTTGAACTTAACCTGAACCTCAAGAGTGAAAACTGAACACAAATAAAGGCAAGGATTCTATTACAAGATGCACAGTAAAGTCCAGTGTTCGTTGCCTCCAAGAGGTACCCACAGGCCTTTTAAGAAAGAATTGAATAGTTTCACAAATCCCTAATAATCATTGGTTTTGAGTATTAGAGACCATCTGAGATGCCACACCTCCCACCTTACCCTGTGCATCCCACGTAAACTATGAGAAAATCATCTTACCCACACATCCAATATGACAACATGTGAGAATGGTATAAACAGCCAAAGAATATGTGGCAATAACAATTTATATTCTTTTAACTCAGAGCATGAATCTTGGATGGAATGACATTTATTGAGTTACCAAATCTAAAAAGAGAAAGTTGTCCACTAAGAACTAATGACAAGGAAATCTCTTGATCTAACAATTCAAGAAGGCTAGGGACTTCACTGGTGGTCAAACGATAAGCCTCTGTGCTTCCACGGCAGGGGACAGGGGTTTGATCCCTGGTCGGGGGACTAAGATCCCACATGCTGTGCTGTGTGGCCAAAAGAAAAAAAAAAAAAAAAAAATTCAAGGAAATCAAAAAATAACTAGAAACAAATGACAATGAAAACTCAGTGACCCAAAGCCTATGGGATGCCGCAAAAGCAGTTCTAAGAGGGAACTTTATAGCTATAAAAGCCTACCTCAAGAAACACAGAAAATCTCAAATAAACAATCTAACCTTACACCTAAAGGAACTAGAGAAAGAAGAAAACACAAAACCCAAAGTTAGCAGAAAGAAAGAAATCATACAGATGAGAGCAGAAAAAAATGAAATAGAAACAAAGAAAATAATAGCAAAGATAGATAAAACTAAAAGCTGGTTCTTTGAGAAGATAAAGAAAATTGATAAACCATTAGCCAGACTCATCAAGAAAAAGAGGGAGAGGACTCAAATTGATAAATTAGAAATGAAAAAGGAGAAGTTACAACAGACACCAAAGAAATACAAAGCATCCTAAGAGACTACTACAAGCAACTCTATGCCAATAAAATGGACAACCTGGAAGAAATGGACAAATTCTTAGAAAGGTATAACCTTCCAAGGCTGAACCAGGAAGAAATAGAAAATATGAACAGACCAATCACAAGCACTGAAACTGAAACTGTGATTAAAAATCTTCCAACAAACAAAAGTCCAGGACCAGATGGCTTCACAGGTGAATTCTATCAAACATTTAGAGAAGAGTTAACACCCATCCTTCTCAAACTCTTCCAAAAAACTACAGAGGAAGGAACACTCCCAAACTCATTCTATGAGGCCACCATCACCCTGATACCAAAACCAGACAGATACTACAAAAAAAGAAAATTACAGACCAATATCAGTGATGAATATAGATGCAAAAATTCTCAACAAAATACTAGCAAACAGAATCCAACAACACATTAAAAGGATCATACATCATGATCAAGTGGGATTTATCCCAGGAATGCAAGGATTCTTCAATATACACAAATCAATCAATGTGATACACCATATTAACAAACTGAAGAAGAAAAACCATATGATCATCTCAACAGATGCAGAAAAAGCTTCTGACAAAATTCAACACCCATTTATGATAAAAACTCTCTAGAAAAGTGGGCATAGAGGGAACCTACCTCAACATAATAAAGGCCATATACGACAAACCCACAGCCAACATCATTCTCAATGGTGAAAAACTGAAAGCATTTCCTCTAAGATCAGGAACAAGACAAGAATGTCCACTCTCATGACTATTATTCAACATAGTTTTGGAAGTCCTAGCCACGGCAATCAGAGAAGAAAAAGAAATAAAAGGAATACAAGTTGGAAAAGAAGAAGGAAAACTGTCACTGTTTTCAGATGACATGATACTATACATAGAGGATGCTACCAGAAAAATACTAGAGCTAATTGATGAATTTGGCAAAGTTACAGGATACAAAATTAATGCACAGAAATCTCTTGCATTCCTATACACTAATGATGAAAAATCTGAAAGAGAAAATAAGGAAACACTCCCATTTACCATGGCAACAAAAAGAATAAAATACCTAGGAAGAAACCTACCTAAGGAGACAAAAGACCTGTATGTACAAAAATTTTAAGACACTGATGAAAGAAATTAAACATGATACCAACAGATGGAGAGATATACCATGTTCCTGGATTGGAAGAATCAATATTGTGAAAATGACTATACTACCCAAAGCAATCTACAGATTCAATGCAATCCCTATCAAATTACCAATGGCATTTTTTTACAGAACTAGAACAAAAAATCTTCAAATTTGTATGGAGACACAAAAGACCCCAAATAGCCAAAGCAGTCTTGAGGGAAAAAAACAGACTTGGAGGAATCAGACCCCCGACTTCAGACTATGCTACAAAGCTACAGTAATCAAAACAATATGGTACTGGCACAAAAACAGAAACATAGATCAATGGAACAAGATAGAAAGCCCAGAGGTAAATCCATGCACTTATGGTCAACTAATCTATGACAAAGGAGCCAAGGATATACAATGGAGAAAAGACAGTCTCTTCAATAAGTGGCACTGGGGAAACTGGACAGCTATATGCAAAAGAACGAAATTAGAACACTCCCTAACACCACACACAAAAATAAACTCAAAATGGATTAGAAACCTAAATGTAAGACCAGACACTATAAAACTCTCAGAGGAAAATATAGGAAGAACACCCTTTTTTTCAGGGGTACGTGGGCCTTTCACTGTTGTGGACTCTCCCGTTACAGAGCACAGGCTCTGGATGCGCAGGCTCAGTAGCCGCTCTGCGGCATGTGGGATCTTCTCGGACTGGGGCACAAACCCGTGTCCCCTGCATCGGCAGGCGGACTCTCAACCACTGTTCCACCAGGGAACCCCGAAGAACACTCTTTGACTTAATTACAGCAAGATCTTTTTTGATCCACCTGCTAGAGTAATGGAAATAAAAACAAAAATAAACAAATGGGACCTAATGAAACTTAAAAGCTTTTGCACAGCAAAGGAAACCATAAACAAGATGAAAAGACAACCCTCAGAATGGGAGAAAATATTTGCAAATGAATCAACGGACAAAGAATTAATCTCCAAAATATATAAACAGCTCATGCAGCTCAATATTAAAAAAAAAAAACAACCCAATCCAAAAATGGGCAGAAGATCTAAATAGACACTTCTCCAAAGAAGACATACAGATGGCCAAGAAGCACATGAAAAGCTGCTCAACATCACTAATTATTAGAGAAATGATAATCAAAATTACAATGAGGTATCACCTCACACCAGTTAGAATGGGCTTCACCAGAAAATCTACAAACAACAAATGCTGGAGACTGTATGGAGAAAAGGGAACCCTCTTGCACTGTTGGTGGGGATGTAAACTGATACAGTCACTATGGAGAACAGTATGGAGGTTTCTTAAAAAACTAAAAATAGAATTACCGTATGATCCAGCAATCCCACTACTGGGCATATATCCAGAGAAAACCATAATTCAAAATGTCACATGCACCCCAATGTTCACTGCAGCACTATTTACAATAGTCAGGTCATGGAAGCAACCTAAATGCCCATCAACAGACGAATGGATAAAGCAGATGTAGTATATATATACAATGGAATATTATTCAGCCATTAAAAGGAACGAAATAGGGTCATTTGTTGAGACATGGATGGATCTAGAGACTGTCATACAGAGTGAAGTAAGTCAGAAAGAGAAAAACAAATATCGTATATTAACGCCTATATGTGGAACCTAGAAAAATGGTACAGATGAACCGGTCTGCAGGGCAGAAATTGAGACACAGATGTAGAGAACAAACGTATGGACACCAAGGGGGGGGAAAGCGGCAGGGGGATGGGGGTGGTGGTGTGATGAATTGGGCGATTGGGATTGACATGTGTACACTCGATATGTTTAAAACTGATGACTAATAAGAACCTGCTGTACAAAAAAAATAAATAAAATTAAAATTTTTTTAAAAAAGAAATAGGCTGATGTGCATTTCACTTATGATTTAGTTAATGATCTTTCTTCCTAGTACAATGTTGCCATCAAAAGCAAGCTTAAGAGTGAAACCAATGTGGATTTAAAACCCAACTCCGTCACTTCCTGTGTGACCTCAGGCAAGTTATTTCTGTCAGCTCACTTCCATCCTTAAAGTGTCAATAACAATATTTACTTTATAGGGTTATATGAGGATTAAAAGAGAAGATATATATACAGTACTTCACACATTGCCTGTCTTACTGTAAGCACTCAGAAAGTTTAATCATCAAGCTCAGAATTCTCGTAAAATGAGTTTTCACTAAGTGTTGTGTGATAAAAGTCAAACGTGCTGCATGGCCTGACCCAGCCAACTCTTCGTACTGCACCGAAATCTTGCTATACGGTTTAGTGCTTACAACCAGTGAGCCATCAGATACGGCTTGAAAATATTTTATCACAGCATTTGTTAAAGTGAACTTTGGCTTGTATAGCAAAATTCTTAAAACATTGATCCTGAGCATGTTTATGAACAAAAGTACCACCAGCCTTTTTCTGAAACATATTACCTTTTGACCCAGTGAATTTCTTCACCTACAGTTAAAGTTAACCAGAAAAAACAGATGTATTGTATGACTCAATTATCAGCCATCTGTAGTTTACGCTTTTTAATCCATGATGCAAACAGAATGAACCAAAAATGGTCACTTCAAGCTTAACTGGATTTAACAAATATGGAACTAGTGCCTTCTGATTCTTTAACTGCCAACTCCTCAAATCATTTTACTGACCTATTTCACCACATAACAGGATCAAGGTTTTCTGAGCAAATAACTTAAATCTTTAAAGATCAACATTGGGAAAGTTGTTATTTGTTTCTGTTACCATTCTGCCCAGAGTATACCAGGACAATTACATCAAGAAGCACACACCAGGTCTGGCCTTTTTAAAGTGTTGCCTGGGCTCCATCAAATGAATGCTTCTCCTTGGTCCTTTGAATCCTACTGAGTGATGCAAAGATGAAGGACAGTTAGGGGTTTTCATCAGTACTGCAGCAACAGCAATGGCAGCCGATCCAAGAGTCCAGTGGCCACCAGCCAGCAGCACGGTACCCGTGCTGGCCGCTGGAAGCAACACCGGCAGTGGCCCTGTAAGCAGACTCTTCCTGTGGCACAGCTGGCTTATTCTCAGCTCCCCACTCTTTCATGGTCCTGCTTGTTTTCTAAGCCTGGTTCTCCAGGCTTCCCACTGATTCAGTGAGCTACTCTACATCCTCCTAATGAATCCCCTTTCAGCTTAATCAGAATTGTTTTCATTAGTTTTTAACCCACAACTCCAGTAGAACACATACAGAAGACTGGGGAAGTATGGTGTAGTGGGCAACAGTGTGGGTGCTCCGACGGCCTGGATTGAGATCCTAGTTCTAAACTAATGTGTTGTTTGATCTGCACAAAATTACTTAACCGTTGCCTTGGTTTTCTCATCTATAAAATGGGGATAATAGAGGTTCACATATTTTGTGGACTTATTTCGAGCATTAAATAGGTTACTATACATTAAAAGTTCTAAGGACAGTATCCAGCACCTAGTTAACAATCAGGGAACGTCAGTCACTTGTTCTCCTGCCGCTGGTAGTGGCGGTGATGCTGTTACAGTTTCTGCTGAGTGCTTATCACATTCAGAGCACAAAGGGACTGGCAAAAGCAGAGGACACCATGATCTACGTTTCCTAAAGAACGTAAGATACGACCGCTTTGGGGCACTAGAACAGAAGTGTAGTTTACTATATCACAAACGTCTTTTAGCTTTGTTTAACTCAGAGCCCATGCTCCTTTGGATAGCAGAGACTGCTGGTATAAGACAGTTTTGGCTACTTGCTAGTCATGGAAACTTGTAGGAATTACCATTTTTCTGAGCCTAAATTACTTAGGGGGCTTCAGTTTGCTCACATATTTTGGGGAAGATTAAACAGAATACACGCAGCTAGACGAGTACATACTAGTTTTCTATACTTTTCCTTATGTAGTTTCTGAAATCCAAAAATAACTTTAGAAAACAAATCAAAGCAAGTACTGTCCTAATACTTATAAAAATATACTTAGAATTTACAGATCTTACTTACAAAAAAAATAAATAAACCATTTCACTCCAACACAAACCATGGAAGCCACAAGAAGCACTGGTAGCTTTGAACACCTGGCATTGCAGTAACAGTCACCCTGGAAACTAGATAAATGCCATATGCAAATCAAAGCAACTTGATGGCTGAAATGTAACCTAGTCAATCTCCAATCATAATGTCCTTTACCATACTCAACTTTCACTTTCCTTTCAATATGAATAAGCAAAACAATGGAAAAACTAATGGGTGGGTTTCCTCCTACACTTGCAGGAAAGGACAGCAGCAGGATGTAGATTTATATAATTGCTACAGGACTATATATGTGGAGGAAATTACAAGTGAAGTAGCAAGTTCAAGAGATCCTCCTTCCAAAAAATTCCTCATTAGGAATCATTACCCAAAAGAATTAAAAATCCTCCAAGTTTTCAAAGCATCTTCCTTCAAAAGTTCTCAAAGTGTTGTCTACACATTGAGGGACGCTCTTACCAGTGAGGGTTGGGAATTCTGGAAAACTTGGTAAGCACAGCCAGCCTGAGTACGCAGTACTGGGCCAGGGAGACAGCCTGCACCGTCGAGAGACTGTTACATACAAGGGAATTGAGCAAATAAGTAACTATACTGATGAAAATGGGAGGAAAATTTCTCACTGACGAGAAAAAGAGGCATAAATATAGAAAAGGAGAGGGCAAGAATAAACCATGTGCTGTTGGCTTGTAATGGAAGTTATCCACGCAAACTCATGTTTCTAAGGCAGATAGATAGATAGATAGACAAACAGATGTATGCGTGTTTGTATGTGTATTGTATACATTCACATATTTTGTAGAGCGTTCCACTGAGAAGGCCTAGAAACAACAACCCTGTAGCAATGAGTACACCTGGCACCCAGATCTTGGTTTCTAAATGCCAGTCTTCAATAAAAGGAAGCAGAGCTCCTTGGGAAAATGGCTGATTCCAAGCTTGGGGCAGAGAAAGCTGAAAATAAGCCAGAAATATCTTGTATAAGAATTACAAGGAAGGTCTTAGAGAAAAATGGAAACATGTCAAAAGGACAGAGGAGCCAGTCTGAAGCAGCTGCCACTTCCCATATCTGGGACAATTTGAGTACCAAAATAAATAATGACAGTAATGGATTAAACCAACTGAGTAAAATAGGCATCCATGAGTTCTTACAGAGAGGAAGAAAGGGAGAGAGGAGAAGGTAATGCTAACTAGTAAGTACAGAAGAAATGATGGAATTAGAAAATCACCATTTGGCAACTATCGGAGTAATAACTGAAGAATTATCAATGAACACTAAAACAACTGAGTAAAAGTTAGATAAGGAACAGGATATTAACATAGTCTCAAAATATCTCCATTCATAATGGATGCTAATTACCTATTAAAATACAAAATACTTATTAATTTTACAACGGAGAAACTTGGCAGAAACCATATTAGCCAAGTAAAAAAGTAACATCATCAATAATGGGACAAATCAACATGTTGGGACTCCTGAAATAATGCACTGAGAAGAACAGAGCAAAAGTTCAGTGTTATTCCTATCAAAAATACCTAACTTGAATCTAATCATGAGGAAACATGCAACACACCCGAACTGAGGTACACTTTACAAAATAAAAGACCTCCATTCTTCAAACACAAGGAAAGACTGAGGACTATTCCAGATAGAAGAAGTCTAAAGAGACATGGAACAATGAATTTGGACCTAATTAAAACATTACTAGGATAATCTGCAAAACCCGAACGAAGTCTGTGGGTTTAATGGTGGTATGATAGTGCTAATTTCCGGACTTTGAGGGTGCACTGCGGCTTCGTATAAGAGCGTCCCTGTTTTTAGGAAATACACACTGAAGTATTTAATAGCAATGGATCAAGAGCTCTGCAACTTAATCTCAAATAATTCGAAGAAAAATTATATCTAAATCTCTATCAATCTATCTATCTATCTATTGATCTGCCTACACACAGAGAGAGGGAGGGAAGGCAAAAAGATAAACAGGGTAGAAGTTTATAATTGGGGAATCTGAGTGAAGAGTAAACAGGAGTTTTGTGTACTATTTCTGTAACAAGTTTTAAATTATTCAAAAACAAAAGTTAAAAAGTTACAACAAATGCTGTTGTAATTTATTTAGCATCCAGGTATTTTTCTCATGGGAGGGCTTTTGAAACTATCAACCATTCTACTGTTTTGTAAAAAAAAAAAAAAATGCGTGATTATATGTGGCACATATTATTTTATAACCTGCTTTTTTTCCCTTTGATATATCATAGACATCTTTCCAAATTAATAAATACAGGTCTGTAGCACAATTTTTAATGGCTGTACAATTTTCCATCGCATGGTCGTAAATAATGTATTCAATCATCTTTCTATTATTGGATATTTAAGGTTTCAGATTTTTTGCTCTTATAAACAATACTTCAGCCAACACCCTTATAGTTAAGTCTTTGCATACGTCATGACATATTCCTTAGAGCATTTATTAATTTTTCTGCTCACATACTCATAGTACATATTCATTGTTAAAAATTCAAACATTACAGAAACAGAAAATTCTCCACTTAAAAAAAAAAGAAAGAACAATTCTTTCACGTACCAGAAAAATAATAATTTGGAAGGCTATTATAAAAGATGGCTGACAAATGAAAATGGAATTCAAATACCACGACTGCAAATTAGTCAGAATAATGCAAAATTTAACAAAACACACACAGCAGAGAAGTGGCTGGCATAGTGATGTCACATTAAAAAACCTGATAATAAATGTTTTGACTTGTAACGAGCTTTTTCAGGAGTAGTGAGAGTGGGTATACGAGAAACCCAGGATGGATTACATTGTAGATGCTTAATCAATACAACGGCACAACCAGCAGAGGTGTGGTCTCCTGTCTGTCCCGTCTCATCCCTCCTACTGGTGTTACACTGAGGAAGAGAAACGGAGGTCAGAGCCTGACCTTCAGCTTGTCACTGCCAGTGGGAACAACAAGCGGGGCTGTGCTGGTGGAGTGGTCCCTGGTAGGACTCAGAGAACTCAGCCACTCTGGGAATGGCCTGTGTGCATGACGATGCTGATCCAAGGGGTGGAGGGGCTCACACTGCATCAGTTTTACACAGCATCCAAAACAGGGCGACCACTGGCTCTACCTTCTGCCTCCCCGTGTTAGCAGGAACTCTCATCTAAAGCATTCTACGTTTCTCTACCTAAAATTATCCTCTTTCTTTCCAGCTCCCACCTAAAAGGAAAACAGATTCCTAATTTTGTGGCTGCTGGCAACCTGTTAAGTTTTCTGGGAAAAGCACTGCTGTAGATATAGAAAACTATGTTAGTGAAGCTTTCATGTATAGGAATTATGAACTGAGTAAGAACCCAAGTGTTTAAAGACAATATCTTCTATCTAAAAGCCATGAAGTAGATTTCCCTTTACATTTCGTGCTATTCAAAGGCACTTAAAAAATAATTGTTAACGAACATATCTAAGCAATTATTTTTTGAGTATCGGAAAGATGTTCAACACTGCACATGAGTGGCCTGAAAATAACTCTTAAGATAATTATATGTACAGTCAAACACTTAATATAAAATTATACAGCAACCTTTTAATCTAAAAAAGCCACAAAATGTTCAAGAACAGTTTTCATCCACTAAGGCAACTAATTAATCTTGTAAGACTAAAAGAGATGAGCTAAAACACGAGGTAGTAAAATAACCTGCAAGAGATAAAACACACACATTTTTGTCAATAGTATTTGAAGTTCTGAAGAATCATAGCATCAAAAAAAATAATAATAAAATAAAAGCATACAGCTACCGTAAGTATCTCCAGACTTCTTCTTTTATAAACAACCCTCAAAACAGAAAGCACAGATTATGGGTTATGTGATTCCTCCCCAAAACGTGTCTATAGATTTAGAGATTGCTTTTCTCATAAGATACTATGATTAACAGTTCTCCAAAACAAAGAAAAATCCTAACTTCTTTTAAGAGATGTTCTTTCTACCACCCTTCTTTTGTAAAAATAAGCGAGTAAGAAAAATAAATTGCTGCCCAGAGTCAAGATTTTCAAGATCTTCTTGCATGCAACACAATGATAGACACTGTGGCTTTGGCTGGAATATTTCATTCTCTCACCCTAAAGCTCCTGAGAGTCATGAGACGCGTACTCCACAAACCAAATGTGGGAAAGCAAGTCAAAGCTGAAGGACTGAATGGGGTAAAAGAAGTACGTGAGGCTCTGGATACAGAAGACAAACAATATTTCCAGTTGCGATTCTGAACACACAATGCTGGAAAAATGTCACAGAAGTAGCCACCTCTGGAGTCATGTGTGCTGGTGCTCCAGTGTGGAGTGGGTTTCCAAAAACTAGCAAAGCCAGTTCTAGGTCCTAATAAGCTCAAGGTCCTGGAAGATTCTTGAATCTGATAGCATTTCCATGTCACTGGTAACGTATTAGGTGGATATATGCAGCAGACAGAGAGAGGTCATAAAAAAGTGAAAAATGAACACCTTTGTATATTTACAGAACATGGAATGCATTTAATTTTCAAAACCTGCTCAATAAGGTTTATAAGATGATGAACCTCTTCTGGTGAATTCTTTCTTCAAAGAACTGTTTATGGAACGCAACTGAGGTGTCAACTTCAATATCATCATTAAAAAATACCGTATTACAAGTCCTTATCATTGGAATAATACACACAGACAATGAAAACACCAAATATAAAATCACAGGCCGTTGTAGCTCTAAAAGACTGCAGAAGTCCTTACGTCTTATCCCCTCACTGGTAGCTTATTTAAATGGAGGCAAAGAGAAGTGAAGTATTTGCCCAAGGACTCAGTGTAAATTGGCAAAATTATAAATACTAAAACCCGTGTGAGTTCCTCATTAACTCAATGCACGTGCTGTGTCAATATTTCCCTTGACAACGTACTACCCTCATCAGGACGAAGAGCGGGAAGGAGAAGAAACCGCAGGTGGCAAGGAGGGATTCATCTGGGCCAAGCAACAGGATAACCAATTTATGCACATTATCTAATTTAATCCCTATTACGACCCCATGAAGTAGATACCGCTATTCCTATTTTACAGAGAAGGAACAGAAGGTACAGAGAAGTTAAGTAACTTGTCTAAGAGCAAATAGCTACTGACGATAGCACCAGGATTCCAACCAAGTTCTGTCTAATGCAGAGACCCTGCACAGACCAACTATTTCGGGTCTCCTAGAGTGACCCCCCTTCTTCCTCCACAATGTATCCCTTCTGGGTATGTTCTGGGTCTGTGACTCCAATGACAGTTGACCCATCTGGCCAGCTAGGTACCCCCCCTCTCTCCCGGTACAGCACAGGAGAGCTGCTCTCTTCATCTCAGAGCAGTCTTCCCAGGGAGAGGAGAACCATCCGCCCAAGAGCACAGAAGTAGATGTCTCTCTGGCTAAACACACCATAGTAACACTGTTCCTTAAGCCTCCTGTTCACGGCTAACTGCAGAGCCAGGTTAAATAAATGGCAACATGTGGGAGATATGATTTGTACTAGTTAATCAATATGTAAATCCAGCAATGCTTCGATTACGCGGCACCTAAACTACGTAGAATCAAGAACTAGAAGCTTTGGGGGACTTCCCTGGCAGTCCAGTGGTTAAGATTCCACACTTCCAATGCAGGGGGCACAGGTTCAATCCTGGTCGGGGAATTAAGATCCCGCACGCCACTTGGCAGGGCCAAAAAAAAGAAAGAAAAAAAAAAGAACCAGAAGTATATTAAAAACAAACAAACAAAAAAGATGCTCCAAGTTAGTGCTTCTCCTTAGGACTATGGGATGGCAGGGGAAGAAGGGGTGGAATTAAAATCACCTAGAGTGATTTTCAGTGTAGATTCTTACTCCTCCCTTACATCCAACCCCCAATCCTGATATTACACATATTCAGGGGAATGTGCTAGATTCTGTGAGGAAGGGAGCTGGGGCAAGTAATCAGAAAACATCTGTCAGATAATTCTGAGAACCAGCAATACGTTCCACACCCCATCCAGTTAAAACCACCGTCCGGAGCGATAAGTTAGATGGTGCACGTTCCTGTACCCAGATGGAAAGGAGTGAGGGAAGGACAGTATAATGAGCTGACAGTAAAAAGCCTAACAGCAAAGGACCAGGCACGACAACAATAACAAAGATGTTTAAATACAAAGGTATACAAAATCCAAAAACAAGCACAGCAGTCTGGACCATTAGCTATGGGGCAAGTCACCTTGGAGACTTCAGTAGCCCCTAAGAACGTCACTGTATTCCAGGATAATATACAGGCAAACCTCAAGAGATACTGCGGGGTCAGTTCCAAACCACCACAATAAACCAAATATCAGAATAAAGCGAGTCACATGAATTTTTCAGTTTCCCAGTGCATATAAAAGTTATGCTTACGCTATACTTTAATGTACTAAATGTGCAATAGCATTATGTCTGAAAGAACAATGTACTTACCTTAATTAAAACATATTTTATTGCTAAGAAATGCTAACCACCATCTGAGCCTTCAGCAAGTCATAATCTTTTTGTAATGATAACATCAAAGATCACTGATCACAGATCACCATAATAAATATAATAATAATGGAAAAGTTTGAAATATTGAGCATTTCCAAAATGTGACAGAGATATGAAGTGAACAAATGCTGTTGGAAAAACGGTGCCTACAGACTTGCTTGACACGAGGTTACCCCGAACCTTCAATTTGCCAAAATCTGTGGCGTGCAACAGACAGAAGTGAAATAAAATGAGGTGCCTATAATCACTGATACAATAGTTCTGAATGATCTAGAAAAAACTGTATTTAATAGAAAGTGTAAATAAAGTCGGGGAAATGTAAATATTTTTTAATGCATTTCTTTCTAAAGTGGCTAAAACTCTGCTTTGGTCAAGATTCACTGAATTTGAATGTCTGCTTATGTGAAACTAATCGATGAAAAGCATCGTTTCATGGGGAATCATTCTGGTGGGGAAACGGAACACGGATTCCAGAGTCAGAGAGATGCGGGTTCCGTGCTCTGGAGGTTTGGTCCTCAGCACAGGGAACAGCCGAAATCAGTGAGGATAGGAGGTTTCCAAGGGAGAGTGTGCAGAGTCTGAGACGTTTGAGAGTTTGCTGGGACAGAACTTGAGTGATGACAGAAGAAGCGGAGGAGCTTCCAAACAAGACGCAGCAGTATTCAGAAACACGGAGGAAAACCTGAAGAAAGCAGGGTCACCAAAGCCATGACAAGAGAGTGTTTCCAGGAGGAAACGGTCCATTGTGTCAGCTGCTGCTGCAGGACAAAGCTAAACGACTGAAGAGTATCTCCCGGGCATAGCAAAATAACAGGGCATTGTTATCTTGGAAAGAACAGATTCAAGAGAAACAGGTACATACGGCTCTTTTAAGAATTTCAGCCACAAAGGGGAGAATGGAAAGGGAGACTCAGCTGGGGATGAGGAGGAATGGTGACATGTAGGCTTTTTTTTTTTTTTTACTGGATAAGAATGTTTGGATAGGGACTTCCCTGGTGGTGCAGTGGTTAAGAATCCGCCTGCCAATGCAGTGGACAAGGGTTCGCGCCCTGGACCGGGAAGATCCCACGTGCCGCAGAGTAACTAAGCCCGTGCGCCATAACTACTGAGCCTGCGCTCTAGAGCCAGCGAGCCGCAGCTACTGAGCCCGCGCTCCGCAACAAGAGAAGCCACCACAATGAGAAGCCCGCGCACCACAACGAAGCCGCGGAGCGGCTGGGCCCGTGAGCCATGGCCGCTGAGCCTGCACGTCCGGAGCCTGTGCTCCGCAACGGGAGAGGCAACAACGGTGAGAGGCCCGCGTACCGCAAAAAAAAAAAAAAAAAAAAGGCCCAAGGCTGTGAAACTATGGGAGGAGGTGGGAGCCACAGCACAGCCCAGGGACTGGATTCAGGAGGAAGGAGAAGAGGAGCAGCAAGGGGAGTAGATCTGATGCAAGGACACCGAGAAGTTCCTGCGTAACAGATTCTGTCTTTCCCGAGAAGCAGCAGGTAGGTTGTCTGCCAGTACTTAAGGAGCCTCAAGGTGGGTGGAAAAGTTAGAAGTTTGAGGGAGTAGATTTTAAATGGTCGTCAAGGAGAATCCAAGAAGAGGAATACGAGCCCTCTCCAGTCTCCCCTTTGAGTCCATAATCTAAACTATGGACCCTTGTGACCATGAGAAATGGTGAAGGTACACTCTGAATGGCCAGGTTTAGAAAACAAGATTCTTTCTTTTGTGCTTTAACCAGTGTCCTACACACCTCAGTGCACAGAGAAGAGGATCCTGGATTAGAAGGTGGAACAGCCTCACAGACGCTTCCATCAGCAAATTCCAAGAAATCAATGTTAGGCTCATATTTTAGTAAAGAGCTAATAATAAAACACGACACCAAAAAATACAATACGTAATCAAATTGAAAACTGAAATTAAGATAAAACACTGCAGTGAAAAAAGGCCTAAGACATTTGCAGTTTTCTAGTTAGAATTAAATTTCTAGTATTAAATGTTCCTTTTCAATTTGTTTTGGGTCAAGAGGTTATTAACACCATAAAAAGAGTTAATAGAAAAGTATGGTCTGGGACAAAGATGTGTTATTATATTTTGCATGAATGTCTGTTATTGGGAAATTATCAGTTCTTAAAAACAACCATTTCTAGTTCATTAAGGGAAAGGCAATTACATCAAATCTCATCTCCTATAGTATTTTATTTTCCAATTAGTAGTATTCTAGAGACAAGAGCACAAGTTATAATATAAACTATACTTCTATATCTGTAACTACTTAATAAAAGATAAAGGACATACAGTTTTTTATCCAAATAAATGACATAGAGTTTATTTCTAGATTTAAGTTATTATGCTGACTCATTTTTTTCTTACTCTAGGCCTTAAATCTTAACTGAAATCTATGACAAGGAACAGACAAGCAGAATTAATATACAGGGACAAGGGACATCTACTTAAAATAAGCCATTTAAGAATGATTGCAACTGCCCAAAGCACACATGAACTATAAGAAAAGGATCAAAAATCAAAAGCACAAAAAGATATTTGTGAACTGTCAAGAATTTAAACCTGGCAAGGCTTAAAAGATGTTGGTAAGTACAGATGGGAGCATCAGGCAATGGGAATGGCCTGACATTTGTTTTCCTAGATCCTTCAGAATTGCTGTGTGACTGGATTCTCCTTGAATACAGGGATGCTCCCAGGGGCTACTGGAATCTCTGAGATGACCTGCCTCATAGCTGTCCAGACAGCTGTGCCTTTTGACTTCATAAATCTTTTTATTTAAACACTGTTGTTATTGTTGCTTTGCCTCAACCTTTGCTGTGAGGCTTTTTATGATCACAACCTGTTTGGCTCACGCAGCCCACTCTCTTTCCCTGCCAACTCCTTTCCATTAAGGCACAGAAATGTGCACCATCTAACATATTAAGAATGTATGGGGGGGACTTCCCTGGAGGCACAGTGGTCGAGAATCTGCCTGCCAATGCAAGGGACACGGGTTTGAGCCCTGGTCCGGGAAGATCCCACATGCTGCAGAGCAACTAAGCCCATGTGCCACAACTAGCGAGCCTGCGCTCTAGAGCCCACGAGCCACAACTACTGAGCCCGTGTGCCACAACTACTGAAACCCGCTCACCTAGAGCCTGTGCTCTGCAACAAGAGAAGCCATCACAGTGAGAAGCTCGCACACCACAATGAAGAGTAGCCCCCGCTTGCAGCAACTAGAGAAAACCCGCATGCAGCAACAAAGACCCAGAGCAGCCAAAAAGAAATAAATTAAAAAAAAAAAAAAAGAATGTATGGGAATGTAGCTAATATTCCAAGCCAAAAGACTACCTTTTCCAGCTTCACTTGCAGCCAAGCCTAGCCATGGAACTCACTTAGGGCCAATGAGGTGTGAGCAAAGATGGTGTGTGAGATTTGGGGACACGACAAGCCCCTACTTCCTGTTGTCCGGGAGATGAATGTAAAAGCTGGAGCTTCAAAAGCCATCACAGACAATGGACTGCCCTTGAGTATGAGGACAGAAGCCACACTCTTTGGAAGTGGAAGATAAAAGTAGTCCAGGTCTCCAAGAACTTTGTATTTCACAACACCCCTGAAACACCTACTTCCCAACTTCATGTGAGAGAGTAAATCCTTGAGCATTTAAACCACTGACTGAATCTTTTCTTAATGGATAAACAATGGAATTATAATTTACAGAAGATGAGATAGATGGATTGATGGATAGAGTCATAGATATCTATGAGATACTGGCAAGACCAATAGGTAGGTTAAGAAAAAATACATTAAATATAGTCCTATTTTTAATTTTTTCACTTTTTAAAAATTTTGATTTTAAACTTAACAGAAGGATGGGAGTTGCACGTGTGTATATGAAGAGAAAAAAGTTTGCAGAGTTGTGCACTGCAGTGTTATCAAGGGTTATTTGTAGAGGATGAGATTATGTAGAACATCCACTTCTTTATTACTGGTCAGAACTTTTGTTTTTAACAGTGAGAAGGTATAACCTTTGTAATTAGAATAAAATACGCCAATTATTTGATATTCACATATCTAAAGAGACAACACGTTATTCTGGCTTAATCCTATGACTGTGTTAAAAATTTTTACTTAAACTACTTGTTACAATGATTTTTCTGAAATACAGAATTGTACTTATTTTAGCTATCAACAATCTCTAAGTATACAAAATGCATTTAAGGCAGAGGTAAAATCAATTCCATCAAAAAAATAATAGCTTGTTACTGGAATGGGAAATACCCTATTGTAATTGACACGATAGTAAATCATGAATCTCGAAGGTGAATACGTAATAATACCCAGAGGAGCTACGTTCAAGAACAGGAGTAAAAACAGACTTAGCAGGCTAATTAATAATCCCACATCCTCCAAACCCACAAAGATTAACATAAAAAAGGAAAGCTTCCTCCATCATATTAAAATAAACTCTGCATAAAAGACTTGCCTGGAGTGATTTTTGTATTGAGTAGCAAAACAGTAGAGAATAGAATAAAAGTTAATAATCCACTGCATGGAAATAACTAATCGCCTAAAGGGATCTAAAAAGTTCATGCAGGTGGGCAGGATGCGCAATCTTGGTCGAGTTTTCTCCTCAATTCACCCTCTGATCGAGGGACTTGTAATCTAGAACAGTGACTTCCACACCATGCTACCTCTTATCAGATCCTTGCCATGGGACTGACCAGGGAAGAACCAAGTCTCCCTCTCGGGTAAGGATGTGTGTGCACTTACCTTCCCACTGGCCTGTCAGCACCAAGGTCCTGTTAATTACCACGTCAATTTCTGAAGCTCCATCTTCCACAGCCAATCTGATCTCTTCTAATCGTGTTTTTAAATGAGTCTGCCCAGCTGGAAAGCCAGTGGCCACTAGTAGAGAAAGAAGAAAACAAAAAAAGAAAGGAAGGAAGGTAGTGAGGGAGGGAAAGAGGGAAGGAGGGAGAGAGGGAGGGAGGGAGAGAGGGAGGGAGGGAGACAAATTTCAATTGGTCAGTATCTCAACAAAGAATTTCAGACCAAAAAAATTAGCATTTAGACCAAAGCATGAATGACACTTCAGAACTTCATGCCTACCTTGCAAAGTGAAGCGTAAAGAAACTGAGTGCAATTTTATATAGTACTGACGTTAGGATAAATATTAGTACTATATCCTTTGGAAGACCTGAGATTAAGTTGCTACAGAGATGCTCATGGGAGTGCTTTAAGTAAATAGCAATTAAGAAGATATGTCATCGTCAAAGTGAAAGTCATAAGATAGTAGCTACAGCCCTGTCTTGATGGGTACTAGTTAATTCTGGATCCTACTCATGACCAAGTTGGCTATCACTGTCATGATTTACTCATTTACATTTAGAGCTGTTGTAACCAAACTGTAATATAGGTTCCTCCCACTGCCCATTTTAAAGTGAACAGCCAAGCAGATGAGAATAAACGGGAGATGTTGCACGATGGAAAAGCACCTAATTCGTCCACAAAACTGGGGCAGGGGTAAACTGGGAAGAGCAGGGCCACGCATAAATAAAAGGAAAATAAACACACAATGACACTTTGGAAAAAGTAGTAACATTTTTAACATGCTAATCATTAATTCCATTCCTGTGTCTAAAGATAACCTTTCATGTTTCCTTGATGTTATTAAATTCCTTGGGTCTGTTACCTTAGAGGAAAGCATGTTTCCCTGTTGTATAAAGGAAAAGCTGAATTGACTGAGGCTAATGAAAAATGAAGGTTGGTAAAGGTGTAGCTAGCTAACAAATACTCTGGGAATCTTCACAAATAGGTTGTATATAAATACTGTATAGTCTGTTTCTTTTGATGTATCCCTAATAAAATAATGATTTTTTTAGCTTCCTTCTTTAAAGCACCAGGATATTCCTCTAATACTTTTTAAAAGGAGAATCTAATTTTATATGTATCTATCCATATGTAAATACACACACACACACATACAGGGAAGCTTTTAGTAAGACTTTTCCCTCCCTCATGCCTCGTTCTCCTACTCCATCTATCTTAAGTCAGTAATTTTTTTTTTTTTAATATTTATTTATTTGGCCGTGCCAGATCTTTGCTGCCTTGTGTTGCAGCATGTGGGATCTAGTTCCCTGACCAGGGATCGAACCTGGGCCCCCTGCACTGGGAGCGCAGATTCTTACGCACTGGACCACCAGGTAAGTCCCTACATCTATCTTAAGTCAAAAACTCTTGAACACACTCTCTTTTCTTTATCTTTCAGGCTTGGGGGTGGCTCTCATCATCTCCCACGTGGCCTGTGATGAGTCTAACTAACTCCATTTCACCCCTCTGCAATTTGTCCACTACCATCCCCTACCTTAACTACGTCATGAAGCGGATCATGGTATGTCTCTGCTTAACATCTTTTGGTATCTTCCCCGTCACCAAAATAAAACCCAGATGCCACGGCCTGGTATGGTTTCCCCATGGGATCTGACCCCAATCTACCTCTCCAGCTTCAACTCCCAAGCGCTGTCTTTGTCCTACTTTAGGATCCAACAATTAGAAACCCATTTCAGTTCCCTGAACTGTGCTTCTGCACCTTCACATGTGCTGGTTCCTCTGTCTACAACGCCATTCCTTAGCTTATCAACTCTCTAAACTCTTCCTTAACCTTAAGACCCAATGCAGGGGTCTTAGTATCTCCTCTGTGAAGCATCCCCCTACCCAATGAGAGTCATCAACCTCTGCAGAATAAGTCACTACCCACTCGGGGTCACAACTGTACCTTCTGCATATCTTTATTGTTATATTTTACATATAAATAATAGTACATGTCCTGTGTTACAATTTTTTTTTAAACTTGACTATTCCCCCTAAACAGCTAAGTTTCCTTTAAGGACAGAGATACAGTTCTATATTCTTAGGAATTAATACATATAACGTCTGCTACTCAACAGGCAATTAATAAATACGAAAATAATAGATAAATACAGCCAATTAAATATATAAAACTAATTAAAATCATAGTATAAAACTACAGAGATACTACCCCAAAGTGTCTGAGTTGAAGAACGGGAAACATGTTGATTAAACGACAACAGAAGCCACAAATTTTACCTGATGCCACTGGGATATCACAGCCTGCAGCCTTTAGTGCTTTTACTGCATCACATACCCGGGCAGGATAAACACAAACGGCAGCTGTAGTAATGCCTATGAAGAAAGAAATCATAACAGCCTAGTTTATGTGAAGTTCAAGTCACACAATATGCTTTTAATTATTATTTATACTTCAACATTGGCAGAAATCAAAATGAGAGAAAAAATAATTCCCCTACGATGCTGCAACAAATTAAAAGGTTTTTACTTTCCACATTCCCTTCTGGCTCTTGACAACGTGGATCATTTTCTCATCATCACCGTAACGGAATAAAATATATGTATTTTTTAATTTTATTATATTTTTTACTTGAAGTAGAGTTGACTTACAACGTTGTGCCCATCTCTGCTGTACAGCAAAGTGACTCGGTTATACACATCTAGACATTCTTTTTTTTAATATTCTTTTCCATTATGGTTTATCACAGGATATTAAATATAGTTCCCTGTGTTATAAAGTAGGACCTTGTTGTTTATCCATCTTATATATAATAGTTTACATCTGTTAATCCCAAACTCCCAATCCTTCCCTCCCCCATCCCCTCCCCCTTGGCACCCACAAGTCTGTGCTCTATGTCTGTGAGTCTGTTTCTGTCTTGTAGATAGGTTCATCTGTGCCATATTTTAGATTCCACATATAAGTGATGTCACGTAATATTTGTCTTTCTAACTTAGAATGATAACCTCTAGCTGCATCCATGTTGCTGCAAATGGCATTATTTTGTTCTTTTTTATGGCGAGTAGTGTTCCATTGTGTATATGTACCACATCTTCTTTATCCATTCATCTGTCAATGGACATTTTGGTTGTTTCCATGTTTTGGTTATTGTAAATAGTGCTGCTATGAACATAGGGATGCATGAACCTTTTTGAATTATAGTTTTGTCTGGGTATATGCCCAGGAGTGGGATTGCCGGATCATACAGTAATTCTATTTTTAGTTTTCTGAGGAACCTCCACACTGTTTTCCATAGTGGCTGCACCAACTTACATTCCCACCAACAGTGTAGGAGGGTTCCCTTTTCTCCACACTCTCTCTAGCATTTGTTATGTGTAGACTTTTTGAAGAAGGCCACTCTGACTGGTGTGAGGTGATAACCTCATTGTAGTTCTGATTTGCATTTCTCTAATAATTAGTGATGGTGTGCATCTTTTCATGTGCCTACTGGCCACCTGTATGTCTTCTTTGGAGAAATGTCTATTAAGGTCTTCTGCCCATTTTTCAATTGGGTTGTTTGTTTTTCTGTTGTTGAGTTATATGAGCTGTTTGTATATCTTGGAGATTAAGCCCTTGTCTGTTGCATCATTTGCAAATATTTTCTCTCATTCCATAGCTTGTCTTTTTGTTTTTGTTTTTGTTGTTGTTGTTTTTGTTTCTATGGTTTCTTTTGCTGTGCAAAAGCCTGCAAGTTTGATCAGGTCCCATTTGTCTATTTTTGTTTTTATTTCTATTGCCTTGGGAGACTGCCCTAAGAAAACATTGGTACAATTTATGTCAGAGAATATTTTGCCTATGCTCTCTTCTAGGAGTTTTATGGTGCCATGTTCTATGTTTAACTCTTTTTTTAAAAAAAATATGCAACGCTTCACGAATTGGCGTGTCATCCTTGCACAGGGGCCATCCTAATCTCTGTATCGTTCCAATTTTAGTATATGTGCTGCCAAAGCAAGCACTGGAATAAAATACTTTTGATACATTGTTCTTGGAGGTTAACATAGTGCCATTTGTAAAAAAATTCCTAAATAGTAAACTTGGTGGCTTTGATCCAATGAAACTGTTTTATTTCATGCAGATAATAAAATCCAGGTTTTTACAGCATTCAAACAGGACAGCAGATGAAGAAAAATGTAAGTGAACCTTACAGGGTAGTACAGGCAGACCCTGGAGATAGTGTGGGTTCAGTTCCAGACTACCGCAATAAAGCGAATATCGCAATAAAGTGAGTCACGGGAATTTTTTGGTTTCCTAGTGCATATAAAAGTTACGTTTATACTATACCGTAGTCTATTAACTGTGAAATAGCATTATGTCTAAAACAAGTACATACCTTAATTCAAAAATATTTTATTGCTAAAAAATGCCGAAGAATTACAATGGTAACATCAAACATCACTGATCACAGATCACCATAACAAATATAACAATGATGAAAAAGTCTGAGGGGCTTCCCTGGTGGCACAGTGGTTGGGAGTCCACCTGCCGATGCAGGGGACACGGGTTCGTGCCCCGGTCCGGGAAGATCCCACATGCCGCGGAGCAGCTAGGCCCGTGGGCCGTGGACACTGAGCCTGCGCGTCTGGAGCCTGTGCTCCGCAACGGGAGAGGCCACAACAGTGAGAGGCCCGCGTACCGCAAAAACAAAAAAAAGAGTCTGAAATACTGCAAGAATTATCAGAATGTGACAGAGACATGAAGTGAGCAAATGCAGTTGGAAAAACAGCACCGATAAACTTGCTCAACGCAGGGCTGCCATAAACCTTCAATTTGTAAAACACATAGTATCTGCAAAGTGCAATAAAACAAGTTACACCTGTTTAGCAAAATGACATTTACCTAATTCTATTCCCTCTTTTGCAGAAAATAATAAAATCTGGATCTGAAGCCCTCATTTTGAGGAATAAGATCTTAAATTGAAAAATCAAATAGCCACCCTAAAACAATTAACATAAGACTCATATAAAGCTGTTGCTTTAAAGTGGTATAAATGGTAGGTGTTTTACTGTCAACTCAAAAGAAAAATACTACTTTTCAAAAGCTGTAGGTTTGTTTAGGTCTATAAGTTATCCACAAACTATTTGGGATAAAATACCTGCATTGGGCCAATGCAGCATCTCTAGCTGCATTCATTATAGACAGGCACCTGGGAACCATGAAGGATCCCTTCATGGTTTAGATCTGATTCCTAAAACAAGCCCATTGAGTAACAACACACATTGTCCTGGAAATACCACTTCGCCTTCCAGGTCTCAAGTTTCCTCACTTAGAAACAAGGGCATCGACTCTTAAAATCTCCTTCATTTCTAAAATGTTAAGGTTCTAAACTTACGGCAACTTTAGAAAGTCTTTTCTTTCATGTATTCGAAGAGAGTGAGTATAACTTTTTTTCAAAAGATCTAACCTAATATACAAGCTTGCAATATATCCCATTTGTATTTTATTCTCAAAAGCATTTCATTTACTCACAGAAAATACTTTATGTATGAGGTGTGATTATTAAGTAATGAGACTGGCTTTTTCATATGTGGCTAGGGAATCAGAATCAGTATTTGAGAGTCACTAGATAGAAAACTTCCAAAACTGAAGAACTAGAAAGAAAAATAAACTCAATACTTGCAACTTTAATCCATGATGGGAAAGAACTGACCTAAAAATGAGACTCAGATTCTTCCTCTGCTGTTTCTCAGAGAAGAATCTCAATTATTTCTCTATGTACACAATTCTATCATGGATTTTATTGCTACCATCATTTTAACAGCTGAATCTTAAGTCCTCTTAGATTTAGTAACTGTTATTGTAAAAACGGTAAACACCAGACAGACTACACATTACCTTTATCGTGCATATTTAAAGCTTTTAAGAGATCTTCCCGGATTGGATACTTGGCTTTATAACAGAGCCTTTGAATGTTGGAAGATGTGTCATCGCCTGAAAGTGTAGTAAGATCTATAAAGGTAACAGCTTTCAGGAGCCAAGCAGCCTGGTTTGAAGAAAAGTTAAAAACAAGGTTTGAAAAAATAATTAATCTCCAACCCAGTTAGTTAGTAAAGAACCATTAGGCACATATGGGTGCTAAAATCTCTTGTCTATGCTGTTCTAAGGCATATGTTCTGATATATGCTCAAGAGTGACCAAAAAGATGAAGGTTACATAGAATAAAATAAAAGGGGAGAAAATAGCTTATAAATGTTTTTTCTCCCATAGGTAACCCAAATTGAAATCCCTAATAGATCAAGTCTCCCCACATGTGACTTTTCCATTTCATCCACAAGGAGCCTCAGAGGGCCACCCGCTAGGGGAGAACTTGGGAACAAGAGTTTCTATCGTACATTTTACCTCCAGCCTGGGGTCTGAAATGAGACACTGTAAAAAGAGTCTCCATCTTCTTTGTTTTTTGGTTTTTTTTTCAATTTAATCCAATTATAATTTTTAAACCATATTCATATTTCACAACTCATTCTGACGAATTCCTTTTACCTTTTCAATCAGATTATTTCTAAGGATGAGCAAAATGTGACCTGTCATCCTAAAGGATTCCATCACGTGTGAAATCAACTCTGAATTCCTTTTAGTCCTGAGATGCATACATAGCACATCTTTCGTTGGTACACACTGAAGAATGTGCTGACCACAAGTACTCTATGAAACATCATTTTTCGAATTTTGAAAAATGATTTAGGAAAATTAATTAGTATGGTAAACGTGATGGTCAAAGAAGGTCAACTCATACCTCAGGGCCTCAACAGCGGACACACCAGGTTTAGGTGTTACGGTTTTAAAATTAAAATAGAAGCCAACCAAAGAAGGTATGTCTAAGAAACTGAATAAATACACTGACAAAATATGCCATTTAATTCACTCATGAATAAAGATGCCTCAAATTCATTTGTGGCTTTGCCACTCAAGAGTGATAAGATTTTTAACTTGTTTGGATAAATGTGTTATCTTTCTCCAACCCATCATCATCATATATGAATTATTAAAATAAGTCATGGACAGCTGCAATCTTTTAAGTTTAGATGCATCTTGAGCAAAATTCAATCTCGTGGCCTTGAGGGAAGAGACCAGGGCTGTAAACTACAGGGAGAGAATTCTCAAGGAGAACCCTTACTTGCCACTCCTTTTTCACGGGTCTGCGGGCCTGGATTTGTTCTGCACGCCTCAGAACTGCCGGTTGATTCACTTGTATTTTGGAGATCCAGCTAAGGTCTAAAGGCAAAAGAACAACACTTTAAAAGTTTTATTAAACATATTCACCTGCTTTTACATGGTCCTTGAAAGGACAGACTTATCACCAAGTAGCAAAGCTCTTTTAAGCCTTATATTTCTTTTTTGCTGAACTACAAATAACTAACCTCGTTGAAGGAAGTCCAGCCATGA
The DNA here is from genome assembly GCF_963924675.1 of Phocoena phocoena. Taxonomy (NCBI): domain Eukaryota; kingdom Metazoa; phylum Chordata; class Mammalia; order Artiodactyla; family Phocoenidae; genus Phocoena; species Phocoena phocoena. The sequence continues at coordinate 90,014,001 of NC_089229.1, forward strand.
AAAGGCCTACTTGGTGTAAAATCAAGTACATTTGGAACTAGGAGAACCTGTACTGATTCATTACACAGATATGTCTAACAACGGAGGAAAATGTGCTACTCATGCCATGGGCCTCACTTCTGCCAGCAGAGACTTATTTGTGAGTGTCCAGTCCAGGAGAATGAATGGTTAATAAACACATAGGTGAATTAATATTGGGGGTTAAAGGAATCCTTGCTGATAAAATTAATAACTACTAGATGCTGATAGGATACAGCCCATTCTTGCCTCAAAGGAGAATTTTTCAAAGTGTATTAGAAATTAGTGCACTGGGGCTTCCCTGGTGGCGCAGTGGTTAAGAATCCACCTGCCAAGGCAGGGGACATGGGTTCGAACCCTGGTCCGGGAAGATCCCACATGCCGCGGAGCAACTAAGCCCATGCGCCACAACTACTGAGCCTGCGCTCTAAAGCCCGTGAGCCACAGCTACTGAAGCCCGCGCGCCTGGAGCCCGTGCTCCGCAACAAGAGTAGCCACCGTAATGAAAAGCCCGAACACAGCAACGAAGAGTAGTCCCGGCTCGCTGCAACTACAGAAAGCCCGCTCACAACAACAGACCCAACTCAGCCAAAAATAAATAAATTTATTTAAAAATAAAAAGAAATTAATGCACTGACATAACAAAAGTCAGAAGAGGGAAAAGAAAAAACAAGCTGTTCTAAATTCCAGGAAACATCTCTGTTCTTCTGTTTTGAAATGCTCTCTCCTACCTGTATTCCACCCTCCATCCTCTTCTGGTTGACTGTAATTTCTATTTTAAACCCAGCCTAAATGTTAGCTTTTGTGAAACCACTGCCTGCTCCCCAGATAGAACTAACATTTGGGTAGACCTCTACTACAGAGCCTGTATTTCGTCAAGGAGTCGTAAAATTGTCTCTTGTACTTATTACAATGTGAGCCATGATCGTATCCGTCTTTGCGTGTCTAACACCAAACACAGTGTCTGGTGCATGTGCATTTCAACTTCACCCAGACACTCTATAACAAAAGTGGCCTCCTCATGGTAAACTGGACACACACCCATTTATCTTCTATAACTAAACTCATTTCTGTATCTCTCTAGCAACCTCACGTTCCTGAAGAATCATCTTAAAAGAGCCTTAAAAGACTGCTGTGGGGGGCTTCCCTGGTGGCATAGTGATTAAGAATCCGTCTGCCAATGCAGGGGACACGGGTCCGAGCGCTGGTCTAGGAAGATCCCACATGCCGTACAGCAACTAAGCCCGTGCGCCACAACTACTGAGCCCACGCTCTAGAGCCCGTGAGCCACAGCTACTGAAGACCGCCTGCCTAGAGCTCGTGCTCCGCAACAAGAGAAGCCACTGCAATGAGAAGCCCGCGCACCGCAGCAAAGACCCAATGCAGCCAAAAATAAATAAATAATTTAAAAAAAGAAAAAAAAAAAAACTGCTGTGGGAAAGGTGATTCATTAGACATGACATGTAATTCATGTCACAATTACACAATTCTTTATAACGTGATGGAGAAAACTGCTGAATGCATACTGTACTATGGAACAACACATATCATAATAGTAATAAAGTATTTGCATCCACCTCAAAGATAAGACCACCAAGAAAACCAGTTTCTACAAAAGATATTCTCTCATTTTCATTCAATTCTTCTTATCAATATTAACGGTATAGAAATTCCAAATTAGAGTCTGAGTGATTAATAATGATATTCTTGTATCACTGAAGAATGGGAGTTCCCCGGTGGTCTAGTGGTTAGGATTCCCAGCTTTCACTGCCATGGCCCAGGTTCAATCCCTGGTCAAGGAACTGAGATCCCACAAGCTGCGCAGTGTGGCCAAAAAAAAAAAAAAGAATTTTAAAAATTAAAAATAAAATAAATAAATATCACTGAAGAAGGAACAAAGTTTGAGCGCTTTTTTTCTGGTTAAATTATTCTGTTAGTCAAAATCTTGTAACAAAACAGATTTTTAATGTTTGAATCCATCTGCTCCTTGAAGACACTGTATGTTTTCCAGCTTGTCTGCTGACCCAGCTTCACAGAGGAAATGGGAGTCTACGGTCAGGGACATGAAATCTGCCTCTTCTTCTCCACCCAAAGACTGGTTTGGGTCTAGGTAGAGCCCAAGAGAGTCAGACCAGGCAGACATGCTAGACTCATCCCAATTTATCTAAGACCTGTAACAAGCCCTCTCTACCCAAAGGCTGGAGAGGCTTTTTTTTTTAAAAAAAACTACTAATAATCGGGCTTCCCTGGTGGCGCAGTGGTTGAGAGTCCGCCTGCCAATGCAGGGGAAACGGGTTCGCGCTCCGGTCCGGGAAGATCCCACATGCCGCGGAGCGGCTGGGCCCGTGAGCCATGGCCGCTGAGCCTGCACTTCCGGAGCCTGTGCTCCGCAACGGGAGAGGCCACAACAGTGAGAGGCCCGCGTACCGCAAAAAACAAACAAACAAACTAATAATGGTGATTAGGTTCCTGGTAAAGATTGTTTCCCTGCCAACAGTCAAAATTACTGAAGTAAGGAGTGGCGTGAAATACAAGTCTGACCGCCAAGCCACTGCTGACAGTGGCCAAAAGAGGGAAGCCTAGGCGGTAGGGCAAGGCTTTGAGGGGTGGTCCTTAATCAGTCACATGACACCTCCTAGAAGCTCCCCTCCCCACCCCCAGGCCCTGCTGCAGGAGGGAGGTCTCAGGCCATCCCCGGACTCTTCACCATCAGGCTCCATCCTCCCTCACGTGCCATTTTCTCCCTCTCCACCCCGCCTAACCCTGAGGCACAGCCTTCCTAAACTCCTGGGAGCTCACTGACACATCACATCGTGTTCTGTCTCTGGACCTGTGTGTGCTGTTTGCTCCCTCCGCATGCCCTCCGTTATCCTGACAATTCATTTGCCACCTTCTCTGTGAACCTTCCCTGAACTACACAGGTTGAGCTATTCCTTTGCTTCTTTGTGCTTCCATGCTTTCAATACTTACAGTCCATCTTTTTAGTGCCTTCTGAATGGCACTGATTTGTCCAGATGTTCATATTCCCAACAGATTTTTAAAACTCCAAGCAAGGTACCTGACGCACGGGTGGCATTCAAGAAATAAACTAAGGGTTCCCAAAGACCAGAAATGATCTGGGCGATGTCTTTCCAAATTGCTGCTTTTTTTTTTTTTTTTTTTTTTTTACTGCTTACTTTTCCCCCCAGCCTGGCTGAGGTATAGTTGACAAATAAAAATAGTAAATATTTAAGGTGTATGTCCTGATAAATGTACACACTGTGAAATAATCACCACAGTCGAGCTAATTAACATTATCTATTGCTTCACACATTTTCTGTATCCTTTTTTCTTTTTGTTTTTTATGTATGCTGAGAACATTTAAGATCTACTCTTAGCAAATTTAAAGTATACAACAGAGCACTGTTAACTACAGTCACACTGCTATACAAAAGATCTCCAGGAACTCCTCATCTTGTATAATGAAACTCTGTACCCCAATTGCTTCTAATTAAAGGCTTTTGGATCTCCACAAGAGAAGTTGGGACAGAGACAGGAATGTAATACCTGAGGACATTCCCCTTAAAAACTAATTTTTAGTACAACTCCTCACCAAAGGTTAGAACCCACGAGGCCTGCTCTCACACGTTTCAGACACCACTTGACAGAGAGGTCCCTGCAAACCATCTCTGGGAGAATGGAACAGGATTACTTCTCCCACAGTATCACGGCTAAAAATATCTTTAGTGGTCATAAAATCATCCAGCCCCATAGTTAATCCAGCCACAGAATTTGCCTCCATGATCTCCCATGGTAATGAATTATATAAGTGACTATCCCATTTTATTAGCACTTAATTTGCTACTCCTTAATTTCATCAAATAACCCTGTTCTCCTATAATGGGGTCTGGGGAAAAGAAAGGACTGACTGGCCTTTGTTATGTCCTTCACCATTTTTAATATTTTATTTGAGTACCCTTTAGCGTCTTTTTTTCCAGGAGAAGTGATTCTAAGGCACACAATCTCATCAGGATCATAGAAGCTTCTCTTACGGGGCCAGGAGGGGTTTCGAGTACACGGGCCTTTGGGGAGAACAGACGCGAAGCCACAATTGGAAGGTGATGATACTCCTTTCCGAAAACTCTCCCGAGAAGAAAATCCCAGTGTTCCTCTTAGTATGCCATTTTGGCGGCTTTCAGGCCCTCCTTTCAGTTATAAATTTGTTCTCAAATACTCCTCTCACAATTTTTTATGATTCTTATTTTTCCTATTTAAGTCTCAGTGGGGACAGAGATCATTTTCCCTGCAAATGTACTTCATAGCCTTTCCATCACCTCCGTTTGTCTGCAGGGACATTCCTGTACTTCTGTACAATATTCCTAAAACGTGTAATACCAATGACAACTCCACGAACGGAGGTTTATGTTGTATTTTGATTTCACCTTTGTTCTCAAAGGAGAAAAATCAATTGTGATAATTCATTAGAGACTTGCCCAAATTTGGAAAAGAAAAACTAAACTTCCTGTGTTTTTACTTCTCATTCTTTCTGGGTTTTTACATTTAATTGTACCATCCAAATTTCTGCCGTAGTGTTGTCTCCAGTCATTTCTTCGTATGCACTTGCGCAGTACATTTTTTTTTATTAATTTCTATTGGAGTATGGTTGCTTTACAAAGTTGTGTTAGCCTCCACTGCACGAACACAATGAATCAGCCATACACATACAGATATCGACCTCCCTTTTGGACTTCCCTCCCGTTTAGGTTACCACAGTGCATGAGGTAGAGTTCCCTGTGCTATACAGTACGTTCCCATCAGTTGTCTATTTTATACATAGTATCAATAATGTATATGTGTCAATCCCAGTCTCCCAATTCCTCCCACCCCACCCCTTTCTTGTGCAGTACATTTTTAATCCCAGAGTCTATTACTGAGAACCCCTTCCTACTGTAGGCACCCAGATGTCTATTATTTCTGTGTTGTTTATTTTCAATTCTAATTTGCAACTTCCCAGGAATCAGTTACAAGTGCCTAGCACAGAAATAGGTGCTCAATAAACCCCTTGCATCACAGGAAATTTATCTTTTACCTCAGGCACTGAAACTGGTGAAGTATCAACTTCATCATGTCTAGTCTTTCAAACTTAGCCCTGGTTATCTTTGTTAAAAAAAAAAAAAAAAAAAAAAGGAGCCCTGAAGGTCAATATATGCCCGATCCAGCCAAGCTAAGAAGATATTCAGTTTACATAAGTGAGGAGACTCAGCCTTGCCCAGGTCCTAAGCCATAAAGATACAAGACAGAGACTGTGCTGGGAGCCTCATCCTTTCCAGCAGGTGGGGTCTGGAATGAGTCTTCTTCCCAAGGTCTAGTCTAGCATCCAGTAAACCCTGGGTGAGCCCTCCAGGCATCCATGTCCCCACTGGGCATTAGCCAACTCTAGATTCTAACATTCTACTGTGTAAGCACAGTCCTTAGAATCCAGACGGACAGTCCAGAAACTAAAACAGCAGCAACCTAGCAGCATATATGGCCACAGCCCACAAAGCCCTGCTACTATGATATCTCCCCACAGCACCTCTGCTCCTAAATCTCTAAGTCCCGACCCACATACATTTACCAGCCAGACCATTCTTCAGGTTACCAAGCCAAGCCCAGGTGAGTGATGAGTTTACTACACCCTCTGAAATACTTCTGTTAGACCGCTGGCACCAAGTTGAAGGCCAGCTTGATCTGCCGATTGGTTTCCTCTGCACCAGTCTTGTCTATCCCCTGCTTACAGTCCTCTTCCATCAGGCGGTCTTGCATCCCCAGCTACACGGGTTATGCCGCTCTCTCAGAATACCTCATCAGAGCGGAAGGTAGTTCGGGTTCACGTGACAAGGTGTGTGCACACCTGCACCGGGCTTTGCACAGCAGTGCCACATCAGGATTTTAAAGCTTCCTCACTTTCTTTTTATCCTTCATCCCTCCTTGAGACATCAGCCATTTCTCAACTATTGCTGCTCTTTGGTAATCAGCTGCCTACTTCTGTCAATCATACTCCTCGATTCATTAGCTACTGTCAGCAGGTGACTCTGGACACTGAAAGGAGAACCCAACCGTTTACTGTGGCACCTAAAACACTGTTTGGTCCAGTCCTCAGTTGGCTACTTCAGCTCCACTTGTTCCCAGGATGCCCATAATCACTTGGTTATCAGCCTCAAAAGCTTAGCAGCAGTTGGTGGCTGCAGTTGCGCAGCTAGACGAGCATAAATCCTTGGTGGAACGAAGTGCCCACGTGCAAGTCCTACAGCCTCTCCACTTAGCGTTTCCTCAGTACAGGCACTGTGCTAAACGGTGTGAGGAACGCAGTGGCAGTAAATAGGTTGTTCCTCTCCTGAAAAAGCTTGGGGAGGAAAGGAAGTGAATAATACAAAATGTAAGTCCACACATGAGAGCAAAAAGCAATGCTTTCAACCAGCGGCTCCCAACTGATCCCACAGGTTCCATCAGTTAGGAATCTTTCAGTTGAAAAATGATGAAAACTGACTTTGTTGACTGAAACAAAAAGGGAAGGATATTACGAACTCAGATAATGGAGAAGAGAAGAACAAGATCAGAAAACAGACAGGAACCAAAGAGAGCCAAAAGCTGGAAGAATAATGCCAGCGTTTAAGAGCAACAGTCTGGCCAAGATGCCACGAGCAGCTGCTGCCGGACACCACTGCCATCTTGAACTCACTCGGGGCCCCGAGTCCATATAAACACATCCGGTACTTGACCCATGCGTGACTGCGGGGCCCGGTAGGAGAGGAAAGATCTACTCCTTCCTCTGTAGTAGACCCAACCGAGTCTACATACTAGGAGATCTCCCAACAATAAGAGGATGTGAGTTGGTTGTTGAAGAGCAGAAAAGGATAAATGTCTATGACAATGATCAATAAGTTCGGGACATGCTAGATGGGAAAGCTTTTCCTGGAGATGCAGAAGGTACAGTAGCTTATAAACTCTACGAGAAAGCCCATATTTAAGAAACCTCTGGAATTTTCTTTAATCCAGCACTTCTCAAACTTGACCACTAAATGATTTTTCCCTATAACATACTTACCACACTGGCTGGACAATAAGGCAAGTTCAGATGAAGGGTAGCTTAGAGTAGGCTCATCCAGTTGGCCAGAAAAAAACCCTTCATGGATAAGCAGAGATTTGAAATTGGCCCTGAAGTATGGCCCTCAACCTGGAGGCATTTTTGGTTGTCACAGCTTCGGGTGGGAAACTGCCGCTTGCATCTAGTGAGCAGAGGCCAGAAGTGCTGGTAAACTTCCTACAATGCACAGGACTGATGGTACCACCTTCCACAATAAAGAATTATCTGAGCCCAAGTGTCAATAATGCCAAGGTTGAGAAACCCTGCCCGAGTGATGGGCAGGCTTCACGAAAAATATAGAGGAAGTACAAGAGGTTTGCGGGTAACAGGAATATCAGGAACAAATGCAGGTTGGCTCTATTTGATTGACAGTGGCTTACCTGTAAGGCTCCTTAAGTACCAGGCTAAGGAGTCTAGATCTGTGCTAGCCCATCAGTAGCCACTGGCCACATGCAACTCTTCGAGAACTTGAAATGTGGATCATCAAAGTTGAGATGTGCTTTACGTACAAAATACACAGCAGATTTCAAAGATTTAGTACAAAAAAGGCATGTAAAGTATCATTTTAGCTATGTTTTGATACTGACTACATACTGAATTGAAATGATAATATGTGGGACATGTTTGGTTAAATAAAGTGTTATTAAAATTATGTTCACCTGTTTCTACTTTTTACAACATGCATACTAGAAGATTTTTGATTACTTTGTGTTGCACATTATATTTCTATTAGACAGCACTGCTCTAGACTTTATCCTAAAACTGATCAGAGCCACTGAAAATTTCCAAACCGGGCTGTAACAGAATTAAAGAAGTATTTACTAAAAATTAATCGGCATACAGTATATGTCCCATAGAAATGCTTACACGAGTATGCAAATGCAAATATGAAAAGGTATTTATGGTAGTATTGCTGCAAATGACACCAAGATCTATGATCAGCTCAATGAAACACAGCAAATCCATAATACAGAATATGATCCAGCCATTAAAAAGAATGAGGTAGATCAGTAAGTACTGTCACGGAAAACTGATTATGATTCTTTACTAAGTGAAAATAAGTAACCTGCACAGCAGTGATTTTTTAAATTAAAAATGTTTAAAAAAACCCAAAAGTACAAAACATATATCTGTTGGTATACGTGCAAAAAAATAATTGAATGTATACCAAGTTGACAAAAGTGTTTCTCTTCAGAGGTAGAATTACATTAAGATTTCTACTTTCATTTACATAATACTTTAAACTTTTTACAAAGAGCATGCATTACCTTATCGAGCAGTAAAAACAAAATATACTTAACTCTTTGGAATTAAGAGGCACTGCCAGGTAGCAGTGTGCAGGACAGGTGGAAAGGGAGGGAGACAAGAGTAGGTAGACCAGTAAGACGGCTGCTGCTGTAGCCCAGGCATAGGCATGTGTAATGTCTCCCTGGGGCATTTTACCCCACCCAACTTTTCACGACCAATCCTTGGCCACAGAGATCTTCCACAAGGCCAGCCTGACACAACGGCACAGTGCCAGGCAGAAATGATAATACCAGATGCCACTGTTACTGCTCCCATAGAAAAGATCACCAAAACCTTAGCACCGTGGGCCACCAGACAGAAGCTGATTATTACATGAATCCTATATGATACCAAACATCACACCTGGGCAAGACGGGCCCACACTCTAGAGAGCCTGCTCTGCTCTGGCCCGCCCATAGCAGTGCCCTTCCCCGTAGGTATCCTTACGCCAAGAGTACAGACTTTCCCCAGGATCACCTTCCCCTTCTGGTCCAGGCTCAAGGTGCACAGGACCCCAGCATTTCCAGACTAGATGGCTCTAGGCCTACTTACAAAGTCTACGGGGGTCTCCATCCCAAAGTCAACAGCTCATACGTAAGATAAGAGACAGACAAGGGACTTTCTTCATGGGAAGCTTGCTAAATGCAATTCTGGCTACGAATTACATTTATTCATTCATTCAACTAACATCAAAGGAGTACCCACGATGGTGCCATCACTGACGTAGGCTCTGTGGATTCAGCAGCGGATGAACAAACCAACCCTTACTCTCACAGAGCTTTCTCTAATGAGAAGAGACAGATAAACATATACATACATACTGGTCCTCACCAGGGGAACCACATCATCCTAGTTCACCCAGGACATGCCCAGGGTACACCCCCTGTCCCACCTGGTTTAGCATTTGTCCCGTATATTTTGTTTTTTAACAAACCTTAAGACAAACCAGCATGGGTTTGGTAGACTCCAGCTTCTACCACCATCACCAGTAAAAGTGTGTGAGAGACAAGAGCAGTGAAGAGATCTCAGTTGGACATGTGGGTCACTCTGTAGAGGCCAAAACTTCACTCTTTCCCCCACCCTTCTTCCAGCCATTACAAAGCTAACACTACCAGCATTCTGGACATCCGTTGATGAGGACAGGTACGTGCAATACTGGCGGCGCCCTCCAGTCTTGGGTGGTGGTGGGAGAAATATGCATGACGTTGTGCCTCTGAACATACCAGCTGCTTGGGCCCTGGCCTGAGCCCAAGCCTGCAAGAGACACAGACGCACCATGCCAGCAGTCAGCAGGGCATGAGAAGTAAGAGAACCTGTAGGTTAGGCGACCACGGCATATGTGTAGGGGACCTCTAGATTCCTGAAGGACAGCAAACTGAAAGCATTGCTTTTATCATTTTTATATTCTGTAAGCCTGAAAGTATGCATTTGGGGTTAGGCTTTTTTATTTTGGAAAAAAAAAAAATCTATCAGCAACAATGAACTCAGAAAAGTATGTTTAGGGAATTCCCTGGCAGTCCAGTGGCTAGGACTCCACGTTTTCACTGCCGAGTGCCCGAGTTCAATCCCTGGTCAGGGAACTAAGATCCCTCAAGCGTGCTGCAGCCAAAAAAAAAAAAAAAAATGCTTAATGAAAAATTAAATTCTGGATTTCCATCTCTTGGAAAAGTATGATCTATAATTTACACAAAATGCTTTTGAACATCTATCATAGGCCAGCGTACCTCTACAAGACCCGAATCTGCTAAATAACATTCACATTTACATAAAAAATTAGCAGTTAAGAAGCCTGTGCTTAAAGATGGCAATTTAACAGAAGCCTCAGAAGATACAGTTACATAAAACTCTGAAGCATGACTTTTCATTGAGATAAAATGAGTACTCTAAATAGTGCCTGTTTTCACAACCAAAATTCTACTGTATGTACAAGAAGAAAAGCAGTAGTTATTAATTTGTTGGCTCCAGAAGCAGAAGAATTTCACAAACAACTAAACAATATAAGTTTTATATAAGTCATGGGTGCTTTAAAGAGAAAAATGAGTTAAATTAATTTAAATACTGGCTTATTTTTAAAAACCTAACATTAAATCAAAGAAAAAAATTTCAGAAATCTATTCGTTGAAGGTAAAACACCTGACATTATTGTGACTGCCGATGTAAATTCAGTTAAAGAGGTTAGCACTGAACAAATAATTACTTGATTTTGCAGAGATGACACAGATGCAAATTTTGTTGGAGTACAGCATCACAATAAAAACAATGTTCTTATTAAGAAACCCAGGGAGCAGAAATACACTTGAATCTGGTTGTGACAGACACCTAACTTATAATTTCATCCAAATAAGCTTCCATAGTCTAACAATCAAAACACAAGCTATAGCTGTCAAATTTTAAATATTTTATATATACACAGAATAAGTGAACTACCTGATCTTTGTGAGAAAGCTGATGTTTAATTAAAAATAAATACTTCTTCCTGGCAGTGTGCACTATCTCTCTGCTGGTTATCATCAGTTGATTATTAGGAACATTTGACTGTTTGAAGAGGAAGAACCATTTTGTCAATCAGCCTAAGCTGACATACACAAGTCTTGAACTATTTTATAAATGAGACCTTTAAATGTTGGCTTTACTTTTTTTTTTCAATATCAGTCGAAAAATCTTTTTTTAAAAACACTTATTAAATAAATAAAACACCCAAAGCCTCCAGCTTTTGAAACTTAGTGAACTACAACTATTGTTGACAACTGTTTGTAAATATTGCAAACAGGAAGACACTGAAATTTATCCCTCTACAAATGAGAGGACTTGGACAAATTAAATGAGATTTCAACTAGCGTACAGGTTGAATTTTAAAATTCTAAAATTGTACTTTGGAATATCTCGACTTAGCTGTTTTGCTTACCATCTATCCCTATGTAACAAACCACCACAAAATGTCATGCCGAAAAACAGCAAGCCTTTTACTATTTATCCGGATTCTGTTGGTTGACTGGGGCTCAGCTGGGCAGTTCTACTGCTCTCACTTGAGATCTCGTGTGGCGGCCACCAGGTGATGATGAGTCTGAAACACGCGAGATGGCTGCACTCACATGTCCGGTGCCTCAGAGGAGCGGCAGGAGACTGGGCTCTGCCGGGACACCTCCATGTCGGTCCGAACGTCCCCCTCTCCACGTGCCATTTCCAACAGGGCAGCTGAACTTCTCACAGAGCAGCTGAGGGCTCCCCAGTCATACAGCAGCTATTATCATTTCTGTCACCTTCTATAGTTAGAGTCTTGGGTGAGCCTGGATCAATGCAGCAGAGGACGACACAAAGACATCAATCCCGGAGACCTAGTCCATCTTTGGAGACTGGCTACTCTAAGCTCCTATTTTAAACTGCATACATTTACTTTCTGTACTGTAAAGAACTTAAGGGTTCTACACCTAATTCCAATGTGGGGAGAAGGGGTTTCCTACACTACCACAATGCTCCAGACGCCAGCTGGATGTCCTACAATTCAACTCAGTTCTGACACTATCTACCCAGAGATATTATCATCAGATTCCCCAGGTTAAGGGCTCAGTCCCACAAGACTGCCCAACCCCCTACCTCCCCCCCACTTTAGACCTAGATGCAAGTCCAGGTTACCACCTGTGTTTCTGACCTACCACTGGAGGTTCCAACAACCCCCTCCGTGGATTCGATTAATTTGCTAGACCAGTTCACAGGAATACTAGATTAGCAGTTTATTATAAAAGGATATAACTGAAACAACTACATGAAAGAGATGCAAACAACTACATGAAAGGCGGGGGAAAGGGCAAAGAGCTTCCAAGTCCTCTCTAAGAGAATGACTCCCTGAATCACCACATGTTCACCAAGCCGTAAGTTCTCCAAACCCTAACCCTTTTGGGGTTTTATGGAGGCTTCATTACACAGGCATGATTGATTACATCACTAGCCATGATATGCGATCGAACTCAACCTCCAGCCCCTCTCCCTAACCCACAGGTCAGTTAAGGGGTGGCAGAGAAAGTTCCAACAACCTCATCAGTGGCTGGTTCTCTAGGCAACCAGGCCCCACGCTTAGGTAAGGCCCAAAAACCACATCGTTGCCATAACCAGACACCTTTATAGCTCTCATCATAGGAAATCTGAAGGGTTTAGGAGCTCTGTGCCGAGGAAGGATGAACACTAAATATGTATTTCTTACTATAAATCACAATGTCACAGAAACGAAACTGAGAGGGCCTGTGATGTTACAGTATACAAACTTAACAAAACCTTCAAAAGAATCATAAACTGAGACAGCTTATTTGACCAGTTTTGTCTTATAAAAATATATATTATTTTGCCTCAGAATGGAGCAAAGTACATTAACGGTGAAACTACTTGTGCTGAAATATTTACACATTTCAATACAAAAACCCATGAGAATTGAGAATACTCTCCATTTACAGAATGTGTTCTAAGTTTACCGAGTACCTTCAGCATTTGTAAATATTTTGTCAATTAAAAATATTATGTTCCGGGCTTCCCTGGTGGCGCAGTGGTTGAGAGTCCACCTGCCGATGCAGGGGACACGGGTTCGTGCCCCGGTCCGGGAAGATCCCACATGCCGCGGAGCGGCTGGGCCCGTGAGCCGTGGCCGCTGAGCCTGCGCGTCCGGAGCCTGTGCTCCGCAATGGGAGAGGCCACAACAGTGAGAGGCCCGCGTACCGCAAAAAAAAAAAAAAAAAATATTATGTTCCACAAAGAAAAATCAATTGAAGGTGTCAAGGCTTTCAAAGTTAAGAAATATAAAAGGAAAGTTTGAAAACATTGCTGACCGTTTTAATACTTTAAGAAACTGAAAAAAACTATTCTTCAAAAAACTACCAATGGCACATCAGAGATGATACAGCTAAGAAACTAATTAAAGCTGAGTAATAATTCAACCTACGTTATTTTATAATGCTGAAAAATTAATAGGAATACATTTTTTATTTTGATGCACGTGAATATATTTTCCTTTAGGATGAATTTTTTACAAGTCTTTGAATAGTTATTTTCTCTTGAATAGAAGGCCCACCAAAAAATAAAAACAATTTGTTAATCAATAAATATTTTTCAATCATACCATTTTAAGTATTTATAGTGCCCCTTTTCACGATCAGAAGTATTTAGTTTGAATGCTAGGTCACCCCTATCAAAATCCAAATCAGGCCTTGTTTTGTGCCTCATATGATATAAAATGAAATAAACAGCACCACTTATGCAGTACTCTTATCAGAACTGTTAATCTGAATCTAATCAAGTTTTAGATATGTGATGGTTAATTTTATGTGTCAACTTGACTGGGCTGCAAGGTGCCCGGATATGTGGTTAAACATTATTTCTGGACATGTCTTGTGAGGGTGTTTATGGATGGGCTCGACACTTAAAGACTGAGTAATGCATATTGCCCTCCCCAAGGTGGGTGGGCTCATCCGATCTATTGAAAACCTGAATAGAATAAAAGGCTGATTAACAAAGAATTCTCTTTCTCTACCTGACTGTCTTGGAGTTGAGACATCAGTATTCTCCTAGCTCTGGACTTGGACTTGGACTGGAAGTACACCATAAGCTCTCCTGGGTCTCCAGCTTGCCAACTGCAGGTACTGGACCTCTCAGCCTCTAAAATCACATGAGCCAATCCTTATAATAAATCAATCAATCAATATCTCTCTCTCTCTCTATATATATATATATATGTGTGTGTGTGTGTGTGTGTGTGTGTATGTATATAACTATCTATCTATTGATCTAGATATCTATCCATTTATCTATTATTGGTTCTTTTTTTCTAGAGAAGCCAGACTAACACAAGATATAACTTCCAAATTAAAGAAAATACAGAAGATAGAGAAATAAGTTAGACGACATCATGAGGAAACAATCAGATACATCTAGAAGTTGGGGCAATCTACAGGTCAGGTAACCCGGTATCATCGAACTCACGGCAGTTAAAAAAAAAAGGGGTGTTCCAGATTAAGGGAGACAAATACAACAATTGAATATAATGCACGGTCCTTCTTTGGATCCTGGCTTGAACAAACCAGCTATAAAATACCCTAAGGGGACAACCAAGGAAATTTAAATGTGTACTTGGTATTACAGGATATCAAGAAATTATTTCAAATTTGGTTATTGTCTGGACTTCCCTGGTGGTGCAGTGATTAAGAATCCGCCTGCCAATGCAGGGGACACAGGTTCGATCCCTTGTCTGGGAAGATCCCACATGCCACAGAGCAACTAAGCCCGTGCGCCACAACTACCGAGCTTGCACTCTAGAGCCCGCGAGCCACAACTACTGAAGCCCACCTGCCTAGAGCCCGCACTCCACAACAAGAGAAGCCACCGCAGTGAGAAGCCCGGGCACCGCAACAAAGGGTAGCCCCCGCTCGCCTCAACGAGAGAAAGCCCGCATGCAGCGACGAAAACCCAACGTAGCCAAAAATAAAAATAAATAAATAATAAGTAAATTTTTAAAAAATCTTGTTATTGTCACAATGGTATTATGGTATTGCAAGAAAATACCTTTATTTCTTAAAGATGCAAAAACTATAAATGAAATGTCACGATGTCTGTACTTTTAATTTAAAATGTTTCAGAAAAAAAACTGCCAAAGTACACAGCAAATTATTAGCAGCTCTTAAGTCTAGGTGATTGGTATATATGGGTGTTCTTTATATTAGAACTTCTACTTTTTGGAATATTTGAAATCTTAAAAAAAAAAAAAACTATATACAAAAACAAGCTAAATAAATAACACAATGAATAAAGGAAGCCAATATAGTCAGCCTCCAAAATCACCCTCTGTGATTCTTATCTCCTGATATTCAAGCTCCTTCCACAATGAATAGGACTGACCTGTGTGACCAACAAGATACTGTAGAAATATCAGTGTGTGACTTCCAACAATTGGTAACAAAACGCATTGAGGCTTTTGCCTTACTATCTAGGATCTAGGAGAAGTCAGAGGCCATGTCATAAGGACACTCAAGCAGCCCTAAGGAGAGGTCCACGTGGCCAAGAACTGAGGGCTCTCACCAGTTGCCAACACTAACTGCAAACACTGGAGGGAGACGCTTTGGAAGTGGAACCCCAGGTCCAGTCAAACCTGCAGGTGACTGCAGCCTGGGCTGATAACTCGACTGCAACCTCATGAGAGACCCCACGCCAGAACCACACAACTAAACCACTCCCAAATTTCTGACCCACAGAAACTGTGTGACATGATAAATGTTTATTGTTGTTTTAGGTCATTAAGTTTTACAGTAATTTACTTTATAGCAATAAATAACATACAGAAACCAATATGAAAAGCTTGTAATAGCAAACTGCTTCACAAGTACAAAGTGGCAGACTAAGAACTATTTTTTTCTTCTCAAACTTTAAAATGTAAATATCTGACATTCCACTAATACAAATGTATAAATCAAATTACACTGAAACTCACTTATATAGGTATCTAAAAACTAAACAATACATTTATGATTAGAACACTTTACTGTATATATTATGCCCTGCTAGCTCTGCAAGTTTGTGCCCTCCCTCTACCCTGATTCATATGTTGAAACCTAACTCCCAAAGTAATTGTATTTGGAGGTTGAGGCCCCTAGGAGGTGAACAGGTCATGAGGATGGAGCCCTCATGAATGGGATTACTGCCCTTATAAAAAAGGCCCCAGGGCTTCCCTGGTGGCGCAGTGGTTGAGAGTCCGCCTGCCGATGCAGGGGACACGGGTTCGTGCCCCGGTCCGGGAAGATCCCACATGCCGCGGAGCGGCTGGGCCCGTGAGCCATGGCCGCTGAGCCTGCGCGTCCGGAGCCTGTGCTCCGCAACGGGAGAGGCCACGACAGTGAGAGGCCCGCGTACCGGGGAAATAAAAAAAAGAAAATAAAAACCACTTTGATAAAAAAGGCCCCAGAGAGATCCCCTGCCCCTTTCCCTTGTCAGGTTACAGTGAAAACACAGCCAGCAACGAGGAAGCTGGTCCTCATCAAACATCGAATCTGCCGGCACCCTGACCTTGGACTTCCCAGCCTCCGGAACTGTGAGAAATAAATTCCTGTTTCTTAGAAGCTGCACATCCCATGGTATTTCTGCTACAGCAGCCTGAATAGACTAAGACATACCTCCATTAAATGTTTCTAAAAACTACAGTGAAACTCTATAGGTTAAAATAGCACAGCGACGCGTGCCCCTGTTTTTAAATCCACCTCAATTTATTTACAAAGCTAACATATGTTTCACTTTTCAAAATACCCTTAGCTTGATGTCCATCAGCTGTTTTTCTAAGCTCTCCTGCAAAGAGTTCTGTTGGCACTGAAAATATTATTTGCCATTATAAAGCTGGCGTCAACCAATGACCGACCTCCCTGGGGAACAAACAGCCGCTATTTCCCTTGTACTCTTTCCTGCTATTGTTTAAACATGTTGAAATCTATGAAAAAAGCAGTACTTTTTACTCTGTTGGCATTTTTCTTAAACTCTTAGGGGAAGCATTATCAAAAGGTTTTTCAGAAACTACGTATTTCTCCAGGTTTCCAGTAGGAAGCATCATTAACTAGTTCAAAGAACTGTTAACCTGCCAGGTTGGGACTGTATAGTTTTCCTCAGCAGTCCACTTATCAAAGCTGTTTGAGAAATGTCCTCTTGGCGGTTAAAATACCCAAGAGTTCCCACCCATTTCGTTTTTAATTTACTAGAGTTCCAAGTGAGTTTACTGTAAAACTTTTAACAGCACGGTGGTAACACGACTGAACCCACAGGCCATCTACTGAGGCCTTGTACTAGGCTGCCACGTTAGGAGCTTCAGAGGAGCACGAGGGGCACCAGCTCTGGATACACAGCACTGCCCTGGAAGAAAGGGATTCCAGATTCTGGTTCTGTGATATGGCCATTATTGGATTTGGAGTTGGAAAACCACGGACAACTGTTTATGGAGCACTGACTGTGCTGGGCACTTTTACAATGTTTTTATAGTACAGCTGGTGTGATGATATAGGTCTTTGCTGATTAACTTACCCACCAGGTTAGAAAGCCATCATTGCCAAGGAGGAAAGAACCAGCCAGCTTGGTGTGACAGTCATCATTCAATGGATCTGGGCAGGAGTGGTAAACAGAGGACACGACAGTACAGAAAAGGCAGGACGCTGGGTTATGGCTCCAACTCCGTCACTACACTCCGTCACTATGAGAAGGCTAGGCCGGCCAAGGAAGCTTTCAACAGTCCTACTTGCCCTGATAGATGAGCAGAAATTAACTGCAAGTCAAGGAGAGGGAAGACACTTCAAATGGGTATAATATGAATAAAGACCAATATAGGAATGGTGATGGTCTGTTCACAGAACAATAACAATGACCAAAAGTTGTGTCTGGGAATAAAGATATGGTGGCATAGATAAGGTGGTAGCAGGTCACAGAGAATCTTGAAATTTAGACAGAGGACCCCACATGTGAAATACTGGAGAACTCCTGTTAATTGATTTGATCAGTTGGTATGTAAGACAGAATGGAAAGGGGGGAAAACTACGGCCCAGTTGCTGCCAATTCTGTATAACAAACATTTACTTCTTTCAAAACCTGGGAGGAAAAAAATAAGCTAGTTTAAAACAGTTGAAAGAAACAGTTAAAAGGAAAAAAAAAACAGGGCCAAATGGGTAGGCTCTTTTGCCTTTGATATCAAATTACAATGTCAAATACAGAGGTAAATAAAATGGGGATATTAGAACACATATGCATTCTCTAAAGCAGACTGAAAAAACCTGAAAACAGATCATCGGGAAAATAAACAGGAATCTGAATTCAAGTCAGCTATAAACAGATTTAGTAAGTCCTATCACACCAGGTGCCAAAATTAGTTAGATAACTTGCAACCAAGAGATGTGAAAATAAGAGTAGAAATGAGGACCTTAAGCCTTCTTCTGCCTTTTTAATGAGTAAACAAGGGGCACAGTGCTATGGAAATTTAAGAGAAAGTGAGGGTTTGCTGGTGGGGGAACTAAAAAAGAAGTCATGTTGGAAGAACGGCACCAACAGCTATGAAGAGGTAGAGATGGAGGTGGCGGGTAGCTGAGGAGGCAAAGAGCAGCATTGGAAGCAAGACTATAAGGCGGAAGAACTCAAATTTAGCTCAGGAAAACTCCAACTTTTTTTTCTTTTCTGAAGAATCAAGTACATATCAGAGAGAAACAGAAACAAAGCCTGAAAGATGAAGATTGGTAGATTGAGACAATTATATCTAACTCAACAGAAAACCGGGAGACATTTCAAAGTTTTAAACCTGGGAAGTGTCATTATAATCTGCCCTAGGATTCTAAAGGCAAATTCAAAAGTTCTTGCAAACCATCAGTTTGCCATCTGAATACTTAGGTACAAGCAACAGCTAATCTAAATTTCAGCATCTACTTGAAACTACTCTAATTGGTCATATTACCACTACAAAAAACAAACAAACCTCAAGTGACATCTAGAAGACACAGTCAACAAGCAACTTAAGACAAATTAACAAGAAAACTTATGACTAATGTAAACATTCAACTCTTCACAAAGTCCAACTTCTCACACCCAATGTGGTAAGTTTAAATCCTGACTCCTAAGCAAGAATTTCATTTAGAACCTCACTGCCTTTATTTACATATCTGAAGAAGACATGGTATTAATTAGTTAATATTACTAACCACCAAAAGAGGGATTCCCTTCAATCTACAAATCACCTTTGGTATTACATCCCTGGTGCCATTTTTCTGATTATATAGACGGTTGTCACAAATTGACAACTTACTTGCTCCCCTTTCCCAAGTAATACTGATATATCTACTCAAATTTATAAGCCTTCTGCCTAGAATACTATTCCCTCATTCTCACCTGGCAAGCTCCTTTCTCATCCTTCAGATATCAGTTTAATCATTCCCTATGAAGCTTTCCCTGACACCCCATATACATCAGGTGCCCCTAATCACGTGCTCTCTCAACACCCTGTACTACTTCTGCCGTCAAGATTATCATAGAGAAAACAGAAGGAACAGTGAAAGTTGAAAGCCAGAGCTACCACCAGCTCCCTTCCCTTCCTCTACCCTCAGAACACTAGCAGTGTAGCTTCTGTTCCCCCAGGCAGAAGACTGGAGGATTCAACTCTGCAGAAATGGACCAGGCCAAGAAGAAAGACCTGACGTTAATGAACAGGTGGGAGTCTTTCAATGAAATGCCCCAGCAGGATCATCCTATAGTTGAGAAGCCCCACTCATGCCCAAAAAGCATCTAATGAGCTTTTTACTGATACAAAAATTGGAGGAATTTTCCAAGGACAACACTCATTTCTCACATCAATTATAAGTAGTGGGGTGGGGAGGCCCCCAAGACAACCCTCAGGTTTGATAATTTACTAAAAGGACTTCTGGAACTCATTGAAAGCTAAAAAGCTGTCAATATTATACTCACAGTTACGGTTTATTACAGCAAAAGAATATGGATTAAAATCAGCCAAGGAAGAGACATACGAGGCAGAGTCCAGGAGAGTTCCAAACACACGAGATTCCACCTGTCCCCTCTCAGTGGAGTAACGAACAGCTTTAACTCCTCTTGGCAGCAATGCACGGTAATATGCAGAGTACTGCCAACAAAGGAAGCTCACCTGGGTCTCGGCATCCAGAGTTCTTATGAGGGTTTGGTCACAAAGACATGGTTACCGGTCCCCTGATACCCATGACCCAAAGCATTCACCATGAACCACACTGTTAGGTCATCTGGTGTGGCCCAAAACCACTCCTATCAGGCAGGACATTTCAAGGACTTAGAGATTACCTCCCAAAGCCAAAGGCAAAAGCTAGAACTCTCTTTAGATAAGACTAAATTCTCTATAGTAATTCTCTAAGTTCCATCCCGTTACAGGCAGACCTCAGAGATCCTGCAGGTGCAGTTCCAGACCACTGCAATAAAGTGAATATCGCGATAAAGTCATACAATTTTTTGGTTTCCCAGTGTATATAGAAGTTATGCTTATACTGTACTGTAATCTATTAAGCGTGCAATAGCATTATTTCTAAAAAAAAAGTATATGTCTTAATTAAAAAATAATTATTGCTAAAAAATGCTAACCATCATCTGAGCCTTTGGTGAATCGTAATCTTTTTTGCTGGTGAAGGGTCCTGCCATGAAGCTGATGGCTGCTGACTGATCAGGGTCGTGGTTGCTGAAGGCTGCAGTGGCTGTGGGAATTTCTTAAAATAAGACCACAATGAAGTCTGCCGCATCAGTTGACTCTTCCTTTCACCAACGATTTCCCTGTAGCATGCAATGTTGTTTGACAGCATTTTACCCACAAAAGAACTTCTTTCAAAATTGGACTCAATCTTCTTAAACCCTGCCGTGCCTTTATCAACTAAGCTTATGTAATATTCTAGATCTTCTGTTGTCATTTCAAGACTCTTCACAGTATATTCACCAGGAGTGGATTCCATCTCAAGAAACCACTGTCTTCGCTCATCCATAAGAAGCAACTCCTCATTCGTTCAAGTTTTATCATGAGATTGCAGCAATTCAGTCACATCTTCAGGCTCCACTTCTAATTCGAGTTCTCTTGCTATTTCCACCACATCCGCAGTTACTTCGCCCCCGTGAAGTCTCAGACCCCTCAAAGTCATCCATGGGGGTTGGAATCATCTTCTTCCAAACTCCTGTTTATGTTGATATTTTGACCTCTTCCCATGAATCATGAATGTTCTTAGTGACACCTAGAATGGTGAATACTTTCCAGAAGGTTTTCAATTTACTTTGCCCAGATCCATCATAGGAATCACATGGCGGCCTTACAAAATGTGTTTCTTGAATAATAAGAATTGAAAATCAGAATTACTCCTTAATCCATGTGCTGCAGGATGGATGTTGTTGTCAGCAGGCATGAAAACAACATTAATCTCATTGTACGCCTCCATCAGAGCTCTTGGGTGACCAGGTGCATTGTCAATGAGCAGTAATATTTTGAAAGGAATATTTTCTTCTGAGCAGTAGGTCTCACTGTGGATTTAAAATAGTCAGTAAACCGTATTATAAACAGATGTGCTGTCATCCAGGCTTTGTAGTTTCATTTATAGAGCACAGGCAGAGTAGATTTTGCATAATTCTCGGGATTTCAGAATGGTAAATGAGCACTGGCTTCAAACTAAAGTCACCAGCTGCGTTAGCTCCTAACAAGAGAGTTAATTAGCCTGCCCTTTGAAGCTCTGAAGCCAGGCACTGACTTTTCCTCTCTAGTTATGGAAGTCCTACATGGCACCTTCTTCCAAAATAGGGCTATTTCATCTACATTGAAAATCTGTTGTTTAGCGCAGCCACCTGCATTATCTGAGCTAGACCTTCTGGATAACTTGCTGCCGCTTCTACATCAGCACTTGCTGCTTCACCTTGCACTCTGATGTTTTGGAGATGGATTCTTTCCTTAAACCTCATGAACCAACCTTTGCTAGCTTCAAACTTCTCTTCTGCAGCTTCCTCACCTCTCTCAGCCTTCACAGAATTGAAGAGAGCTAGGGCCTAGTTCTGGATTAGAATTTCACTTAAGGCAATGTTGTGGCTGGTTTGATCTTCTATCCAGACCACTACAATCTTCTCCATATCAGCAATAAGGCTGCTTCGCTGTCTTGTCATTTGTGTATTCACTGGAGTAGCACTTTTAAGTTCCTTCAAGAACTCTTCTTTTGCATTCACAACTTGATTGCTCGGTGCAAGAGGCCTAGCAGCATTCCCCTCTCACTAAGCTTAATCATTTCTAGCTTTTGATTTAAAATGAGAGATGTGCGACTCTTCCTTTCACTTGAACACTCACAGGCCATTGTAGAGTTATTAATTGGCCTGATTTCAATACTGTTGAGCCTCAGGGAATAGGAAGGCCTGAGGAGAGGGAGAGGGATGGGGGAACGGCAGGTCGGTAGAGCAGTCGGAACACACACAACGATTATTGATTAAGTTTGCCATCTTACATGAGCGTGGTCCGCGGCGCCCCAAAACAATTACAAGAGTAACATCAAAGATCCCAAGTCACAGATTACCACAACGAATAAAACGACAACGAAGAAGTCTGAAATGTTGCGAGGGTTACCAAAACGTGACAGAGAGACGAGAAATGAGCAAAGGCTGTTGGAAAAGTGGTGAGGATAGACTTGCTCGACGCAGGGTTGTCACAAACCTTCAATTTGTAAAAAGCACAACCTCTGCCAAGTCCACTAAAGTGCAATAAAACAAGGCATTCCCATATTTCATTTTCCCTCTATTTCAGAAATGTGATTAGAAGGTATACCATTGTACCCCTAAAAGGCGCAACATCTCCTTTCTATAGACCACCAGAACTTACATTCTGGACTCAGCCTTAACACATGGACTTACAATATAACTGACATTTCACCATATCCCAGACGCTTTGCTTTGTAAGGACAGCAGAAAAAAAATCTAAGAAGGAAGAAGACAAAAAGTCCTTTACGTTTTCTTTTACATTCTACCTAGCCTATTTTTTGCCTTTATAAAACAGAGTCACTCTATCAGCCTAAATCAAGCATTGGTTCTTCAGTCTCTATACCTGTTACTTTGCCAGGCAAAGCAAGTTAGGAACCTTCCTGGGCTCATACATGCTTGTCGAATTTGGAAACCACGTGTCTTTCAGACAAATTAACACCTTAAATAAATTTGTTAACAGTTTCCCATATTACAAGACATTTCATCGCCAAGATCTTGGTTTTACCACTCTACTGTACACTCTCGTAAAGACACATCATCAAACTTACTAAACTACATCTGGATTTCCAAATACTTAGCCTTTCAATTCAATGTACTCTGAGAAAACTTCTGGACAGTTTCTCCAAGCCCCTAAGTGTGCCTAGTGTTCAGAAGCAATCGTTAGACCTCGGAGAAATTCATCAAGCAGCTGGAAAACTTTGGCCCCCTACTGGTAAAGATCCATCCCTCAGTCCTTTGGGAAGATTTGATTAATTACTCTAGGAGCTAAGAGCCTCAGAGAAAACCTATTTAACTCTTTCCTCTCGATGACAGACTTGATTACAGACTTTCCTAAATTAAAATCTGAAAGCATCCCAAAATGCTCTGGGCATTTTATTTTTTTTAATAGAAAACATTATTCATAAAGCTGCTACCCATGCTGGACGTCGTGCTAGTCACACAAGCTAGAGTCTGCAAGGATTCTTACATGCTAGAACAGACCTGCACACAACTAATCCTATCAAAGTATCATAAGCCTAATTTAAAGGCTACATAATAGAACTAAAAATAATAATAAAAGCTACTTGCTTTAAATAAGTGTGTTAATCTCCCCCTAAAAAAGAAAGAATATGTTAATGGAAGTTTATGAGTTCATATTACTCCTGACACTTCACCTTTTAGGCAAATACTTTTTAAATGACCTCTGGAGAATCACTACGATTTTGCTATTAAAATTTGTTTATTTCGATTTTGAAACCAATGTCCACTTTTACCAAAAAATATCGCCATTCTCAAGTAATAGTGTATGAGCACTTGTCTGTGATTAGTTACCTAAAATAGTCATAAGATGGCACCAATGAGACTTATCCAATAAACACTCTACAGTCTGGCTATTTCTCAGTTTTCAAAAACGCTGATCACCAAAAATAAATAAATAAAAATTTAAAAAATAAAAGAACTTAGGAGGGATAAATTCCCATTGGGGGGAAAAGCCCCCGATGATAACTACCTTTAATATATTTCCATATGAAGGGAAGCAAATCACTATAAAGGTAGTACTGAGTACAAACTTCAACCCCATTACACTCTAGTACACACTGGGGCTCCAGCTGCCCTAGACCCTTTGAACTTCTCCCTCACAACCCCATGTTATATTGCAGTTGGCAAATATCCTTGTTCACAATCAGTTATTCTTCAGCGCTGAGGTCAGAACTTTCCAACATTCCTATTATATCCTGTGTAAAGAGAAGGGTAAGTAATCCTTATTGTAGCTCACAACGTTCCAGGCACCATGCCTGCTGCTCTACATGTAATGCCTCATTTAATCTTCACCCTGTGGCCTAGCTTTTATTCGCCACATTTTTTTAGGTGTAAAAACTCAAAAACCATGGGTAGAAGAATCAGGATTTGAATCCCAGGCAGTCTGACTTCAAAGGTCAATTTCCTTTCAAAAAAGTGGCTATACTGGACTTCCCTGGCAGTCCAGTAGTTAGCACTCCACACTTCCACTGCAGGGGGCCCAGGTTTGATCACTGGTTGGGGAACTAAGATCCCACATGCCGTATGGCGCAGCCAGAAAAAAATAAATAAAAGGCTATACTTCCCAACATATGTATTTATTTGCAGAAAAGTTTAATCTGGATGGTCTCAAACTACATACCCAAATTCTCAAACTGGGACACGAGATCAACCTTAGAACCCAAAGTGAACTAAGTTTTGAAAGAAAAATAAAAATTTTTTAAATAAACATTTATTGCATAGCTACTGTACGTACCATACATGCCTTCTATCATCTTCTCATTACCTTCTTATTTGCAGAAAATATCAAACGCTTTCCACATCCCTACATACCACAGTCGCCCACTCTCCAGTAATGCCTTTATCTATGTTTAAATACATATATTTAAACACATGCAGAAGGAGCTTGGGATGTAGTTGTACCCCTAAAACAGCAGGCATCTAACATGTGCTAAAATATGGATAAAGAAGATGTAGCACATATATATAATGGAATATTACTCAGTCATAAAAAGAAATGAAATTGAGTTATTTATAGTGAGGTGGATGGACCCAGAGTCTGTCATACAGAGTGAAGTATGTCAGAAAGAGAAAAACAAATACCGTATGCTAACACATATATATGGAATCTAGAAAAAAAAAAAAAAGCAGGACAGGAATAAAGACGCAGACGTAGAGAATGGACTTGAGGACACGGGGAGGGGGAAGGGTAATCTGGGACGAAGTGAGAGAGTAGCATGGACATATATACACTACCAAATGTAAAACAGATAGCTAGTGGGAAGTAGCTGCATGGCACAGGGAGATCAGCTCGGTGCTTTGTGACCACCTAGAGGGCTGGGATAGGGAGGGTGGGAGGGAGACGCAAGAGGGAGGAGATATGGGGATATATGTATATGTATAGCTGATTCACTTTGTTATACAGCAGAAACTAACGCACCATTGTAAAGCAACTATACTCCAATAAAGATGTTAAAAAAATAAAATAAAATAAAACACCCTGACTGTTAGCAGACAGGGCTCCAGTTGACACTGCCTTCCAAAACCAACAAACCAACCCCATCACATTATGGAGCACCGTGACTGCCAACACTGCCTGGGAACCTCTGTTCAAAACTGAATTCGAGCGGCAATCACCACGTGCTGGGTGCTGATTCAAAACACTGCTTCCCACGGCAGCACCTGATAGCCTTCTGCAATTTCGGGAAGAAGTTCTTTTGTGGCACAGGTTTTTAAAAAGGGGGCTGGTTTTGCCAGTGCTTTGAGGTGCTCTGTGACAAGTCATCAAAAACGTGAAAGCACCAGCACCCCTAATTTAAACAAGAAGTGATTAGACTTGCCAACTCGGAAGTTAGGCTGAGTCAGCTCTACAAGAGCATCTCTGCAGCCACTCTCCTCGGGAAGCATTCCCCCTGGGGGCTCACCCCAGGAACACAGACCTCCTCCCCAATCCACCACCCCCCACCCTGCCTGCTCCAGAACTGAAAGCACCTGTTGCAGTCACGTGACTGAGTCAGCTCGCCACAGGAGCTGGATCTGGTCCAAGTTTTGCAGACAAGGCTACTCCGGTCTGCAGGGGAGGATTTAACAGCTACAGACCTAGAAGACTGAGAGACTTACGTAAGGTCAACTACACCCAGCAGAGTGGACAGAAGTCAAAATGGCAAGATTTCGGGAAGAGCAAGAAAGCTCCCCACCACCCAATGTTCCCTCTGGTTAAACGTTTCAAATTGCACAGCTGTCATTCTTTGGTACTTATTAAAGGTAACTTTCCTAGGAAACGTGGTTCGTTACACCATCAATCTCTCACACGTTGGGAAGGGAATTTTCTGTTCTTCTCCCAGACAGCTCTTAAACAAGGGGAAAGGCACCCTCCAAACAGACAGCTCAGGGGAAAGCTCACAGCAAGAGGCAGGTGCCCCAGAGGCAGAATTTCCCCTGCTCCATAAGCAGTATCCGTAACACCAGCTGATTAAACCAGCTAAACCAGCTAAACACCAGCTAAACCCTTGATTACCCAGGGGTTAATGATCCAAACAGGACACTCTAGGCCCCTGGCCGTTTCCTGTTCTCACTGCTTGCCCATGGCATGTCCACCATATAATCCAAATTATAAATATATAAACAGTTGAATTTTAAAGTAATCATTTTTTGCCTCTTGTTTTTAAACCCCTATATAAGAATAATGAGTAAGAATTTTAAAATTATTAATTAAAATAACATTTGGAGATTATCTATAGATTTCCTGTCTACCTTCATTGGTTTCCAATTAAGACTGGTAATTAGCAGTTGGTCATATATGGAATGTGAGGTTTTATGAAGAATAACAAACATAAGTATGAAAAATTAAAAATAAGTATATAAAGAGGCAAGGTAGCTCTCAGGTTAAGAGCAGTCTCCCAAGTCACACAGACTAGGGCTAAGTCCCAGCCCACCACTCTTGCCAGCTCTACGATTATAGGCAAGATGCCTTACCTCTCAAAACCCAGCCCCCTCACTTTGTAAAATCAGGATAAAAATGGTACTGACTATATAAAATTGTGGGGAGGAAGAAAGTACAGGCTAATGCATGTACTTAGCTATATGATTTTGTATATTTTAAGGACTCAATCAATATTAACTTTCATTGTAATGGTATTCATAGTACCATCTTCATGAAAGCAAGAGCATCTCCCTTTCAAAATATTCTAAGCAAATCAAGTTTAACTTTGTCAGCATGATAATGATCAAGTAGTTCTGTAACAATACGGTTTTCTAGAGATATATATCAAAGTAGTAGGGGCAAAATGGTATGACGTCAGTTTGGATTTACTTTCAAATACTATAGCAAAAAGGGGGACTAGTAAAGCAAGTGTGGCAAACTATGACTGTTGAACCTAGGGGATAGGTATATGGTTCATTACCACAATCTCTCCATCTCTATGAATGTTTGAAAACCTTCATAATAAAAAGGTGAAAAACAGTCAATTGGTCTGTCAACAGATATTTACTAAGAACACTCCAGGAGCCCAACACAGAACTGGTGCCATGAGATAAACTATTGTTTTAAAAAAAAATCAGGCAAGCAGCGACTGTACCTTTCTGGCATGTCACCAAGAAGCATAGGCTAAGTAAAGAGAAGGGCTCTCGGGCTTCCCTGGTGGCGCAGTGGTTGAGAGTCTGCCTGCCGATGCAGGGGACACGGGTTCGTGCCCTGGTCCGGGAAGATCCCACATGCCGCGGAGCGGCTGGGCCCGTTGAGCCATGG
Organism: Phocoena phocoena; assembly: GCF_963924675.1. Classification (NCBI taxonomy): domain Eukaryota; kingdom Metazoa; phylum Chordata; class Mammalia; order Artiodactyla; family Phocoenidae; genus Phocoena; species Phocoena phocoena. The sequence continues at coordinate 90,041,894 of NC_089229.1, forward strand.
CCGCTGAGCCTGCGTGTCCGGAGCCTGTGCTCCGCAACGGGAGAGGCCACGGCAGTGAGAGGCCCGCGTACCGCAAAAAAAAAAAAAAAAAAAAAACAATGGAGAAGGGCTCTGATCTGTGAATAGAGGTTTCACGGCATCACAGATGGCGTTTATGCGCCCGACTCACTGGAGAGCCTTAGCCTTTCTTAACCACAGTTCCTCATCTGAACCAGAGAACAAATAAACCTGAATGACTACTTTCTCATTCCTCCCAGGAGAGAACTAGTACCCTTCCAAATACATCAGAGAAAAACTGTTTCATTATACATGATGGATGCCTTAGGGCATTAAGGCTTAATTCTCTTGCACACCCCAACTGTGGAAGGCCGCTGGAACCTCCACTCAGAACCCTCTTGCTCTTAGTTTTCTCAGAATTCTAGAAACCTCGATGCTCTTGTTTCTAGCCTAGTGCATATTCAAAACAGCAAGTCAGAAGGTGGAGATCTCCATAGCAGAAGAGTGACATCCTGATCACACGGGAGGAATCAAAAACTTTATTAAAAATACACCCAGCGAACCAAAACAAAGCAGAGCAGCCCAGGCACTTTAGAGAAAAGTGGCTCTAAAAGCCTCAGGAGTCCATTTATACCTTTTATTACTAAAAGTTAATATTTACTGAGTACTTACGATACAGAGTACTTACAGGGACTTAACGTGCTTGTAATGACGACCCTCCAAGTCGCCAAAAAACAATTAAATTTTACCCAGTGCACTCCACTCCACAGAGAGACTAAACCTTCAGAGTTCTGCTTCTCCACGGTGTGACAGTGGGCAAGTTTAATTTCATTCTATTTATACATTTTTTTAAATTTTCTATGATGACTATATACTACCTATTAGGCAAAAGCATCTTTTAGGGCTTCCCTGGTGGCTTAGTGGTTGAGAGTCCGCCTGCCAATGCAGGGGACACGGGTTCGTGCCCCGGTCCGGGAGGATCCCACATGCCGCGGAGTGGCTGGGCCTGTGAGCCATGGCCGCTGAGCCTGTGCGTCTGGAGCCTGTGCTCCGCAACGGGAGAGGCCACAACAGGGAGAGGCCCGCGTACCGCAAAAAAAAAAAAAAAAAAAAAAAGATACTTAAGTTTAGGAAAATTTCATCCTAAATGGCATAAATTTTAAACATTTTTCATTCATACTTTGAAAGAGTAAAACCTCCACACTGATTCATTTTCCAAAGTTTTCAGATAGGTATGCCTCTTATGTAGGAGTTATCATCTTTGGTGTTAAGGATCAGGTAATCAACACGGTGAGAAGCAAAGTTACAGAGGAAAAAAAAAATCAAAATAATTTAAAAGACATCTACTAAACAAGAGAAATAAGAGAAGGTTTCAGGAGAGTGGAGGGATTTAAGCTTGACCTCCAAGGGGGAAGGTGTGGGTAACAGGAACAGGCCAAATGATCCAGGATCCTCAAAGAGAGAGAGCAAAATGTCTGGGCTTCGCACAACAGGCATTGTAAGTTGCTAGAAAAGGCACTGATGCTTCTTCATTCATTCACTTAACAAACACTAATACAAACAATTACGGGCACCACGAAAACTACTGTTCTATGTAATATGAGGGACACAGAGACCCAACAAACACAGATGCTACCCTCGAGCAGCTTATTATAGAAAGCATCACTACAACATGCAAACACAGGACAGAAATCAGTAGGTGCCATAAGACAAGGCAAAGGACCTCAGGAGATGAGTAGCGAACAGTAAAGGAAATGAAGCAAGCCTTTAACAGAGGAGGTGAAACAATGAAAGCTGTATTTTCGGAAGATTACTGGAATAATGGCTACCATTTATTGGTCACGCATCAAGTGAAGCGTGATGGAACTATATTTCTCATTGGACATTCACACTAATTCTGCCACGAAGACATCGGGTCCATTTTATAGATGAGGAAACTGAACCTCAGAGATTAAAGTACTTATCCAAGGTCACACAGCACATGTCAGGGCTAAGATTCAAACAGCTCTCTATGATTCCAAACTCAAGCTATTTCTACGATGCCGTATATAAAATCTTTAGAGTGAAAAGCATATTTACTTAATTCAACTATTTGACACGCAACTTTAACAGATTTTAACAGACATTTCCACTTCCAGTCTTGTAAGAATTCCTATGTGGCTAAACCCATTCATCACCTCCTGACAGCACTATTTTTTTTTTTAATATATGGTTCAGTTACTTTAAATGATTCATTCTTTTTTTTAACTTTTTATTTTATATTGGAGTATAGTTGATTAACAATGTTGTGTTAGTTTCAGGTATACAGCAAAGTGATTCAGTTATACATATACATGTATCTATTCTTTTTCAAATTCTTTTCCCATTTAGGTTGTTACATAATATTGAGCAGAGTTCCCTGAGCCATACAGTAGGTGACGGCACTATTTGATTGTCCCCCCAATTCAATTACGCCTTTCTACTAAAGACCGCAATTACATTAATTTGACTAAGTCAGATTTTATATTTTTCATGAAATGGAAATACATCTTAAAGGAGCCAAATAATCAAAATAGCAAATATGAGAAGATAAGCTGTTATTCTATTTGAACAAAAAACTATAAGGAAAAGTTTAATCAAGTATGGATTTTCCTAGGGCAGATGAGAAAGACCACTGTCATGACTTAGATATGGGATAGAATGAGCGAAGTGTAGGAACAGAAGAAAAGAGGAAGAGATGAATCTACAAGGTACTTTTTATGAATGAAACACTAAGACTATGATCAATACTCTGCCATGCAGAGGAATGAATACAAAATAAAAGGCTCTGCTTGCGTGAAAGACCTGTGAAGTCCAGATGTACATTCATGAAACATCTAAAGCACCTAATGCATTTCATTATGTCCAATCATCACAGAATGCGGGGGTGCGGGGGGAGGGATAAAAACTGATCACTGGAACTTAGAGCCTTGAAAGCCCGGGAGGAATGTGATGACCAGAGGAGGGAAAGGTATGAATTCCAAGCACAGAGACCATCGCAGACCTACAGTTGCACAGAATGGTAACTCTAAGCAATGACCCGAAGACTCAAAGAACTTCAGAACCAGAAGGACTCTCAGAGATCATGTGTCTGTATTTTGTTTTGTTTTCTTAATAGACTTCATTCTTTAGAGAAGTTTGAGGTTCCCAGCAAAACTGAGTGGAAGGTACAGAGACTTCCCATTTACCACCCGCCCCCCCCCCCCCCCCCGCCCCCGGCCAGAGTGGCACATCTGTTACAACAAGATCAACGAACAGTCATATGTCTGTTTCACCAATTTGGAAAGCACAAGCCAGGGCAATGGAGTCCCCTACCCAAGGTCACATGGCCAGATGCTGTCAGAGAAAGGACCAAAATGCCTGGGTCCCAATCCTGTATCCTTTCCTGATAAACCACAATGCACTGGGTGAAGCATACATGGCCAAGTACAGATCCCCGGACATTCACTCCACAGGGTGCCTGATTTCACTTGACATGTAAACGTACTCTTGTCGGCACCAAAACAATTTAACTCTCTTTCAGAAGCAGAGAGAAGTCTGCTTTTTCTCTGAGGCATCTTCCGTATTACTAGCACCAATGCCTAATGTCTAGACTCTACATGCTAATCACTAAGTCCCACAGCTTCTCTATTTTATGTAGTTACTGGCATAATATTACAACCAGTCAAACAATATTCATCTGCAGAATGAAACTGTGATTTTTTTCTTCCTGGGGCCAGATCCATGAGGTGTTTTCACTGATAAAACCCATACGAGATCTCTGCCTCATGCAAGAGATTTCCCACAGTATTTTTAAATGTTAGGAATAAATATCAATACAATGTTGACGGGTTCATTGTTTGAAACAGGGCAACGGCAGATCCCAAGGATGAGCAAAGTCTGCTTTCCTTGGCAAGAGTAAAGCTCTGTGCTTTCCCAGTGACACTTCAAAGTTTGATGAAGACAAGTTTCCCAAGGGCGGGGCCTCCCACCTTCTGTGGCCCTCGTCTCTTTCACAAAGATGTGGATAGTGTCGAGTTCGCACTAGGTACTCTACGTATATGTGCTGGATGGAAGGGTTTGAGAGTATAATAATAATTACCTCCTGAAGAGTCAAAACTTTTTGAAAAAGGAAAATAAACTCTGCTTATAAAGATACAAGACTAAAATACATTTCTTGTTTCTTTGGAAAATTATCAGAAGCATTTCAGTTTCTCCCTAAATACGGAAGAAAAAAAAAAAATCTCCCCCCAAAACACCAAAATATACGGAGCTGGAGCTACTTTGCCAAATACAAACATAAAGAGGATTGTCCCCTTCCTCCCTGAGTCCACAATACAAACTTAATAACCTCCAAGGAAATATATGTTCTTTCTCCCACCAGAAAACTAACTAAATTACCCTTTCTGGTAGACAGTATCACATCTGCGGGTATTGGGATCTTTAGGGTCTGCTCCCTCCAGTCTCTGAGACCATGGAGAAGATACTCTCGGATAAGTTACCAAAATCATCATCAGGACCACTGTTGGACTGTATTTTTCCATTTAGCCACGGCATTATTTGAATAAAATATGCTCCGTTTCAGATACAATGCACTTTTCAGATATATACACCTACTTAACTGCCTTACACTCCTGATTTTTCCGATATAAATTCACAATATGCTTTGCACGTTTGGTGACATATTTCGACTAGAAAATAAAAGGCTAAATTGTCCCCAGATTTGCTTGCAGAAGCTTTGGTAACCAAATACAAAAAACTATGACATATAAAAGATATTAACGTAAAGGTAAAAGTGACAGAGAAAGGATTTCTCAAAAAGGAATCCAGTCGTCCCTCGGTATCCACAGGATTCGTCCCGGGAGTCCCACGGATACCAAAATCTACGGATGCTCAAATATCTTACAGAAAATGGCACAGTACAATCAGCCCTTCAGGGATGCGGAACCCGCGGATACAAGCCAACTGAATACAGTAACGGAAGAGTCCCTGAAACTCTAACTGATCTGGGTCACTCTGGCTTACTGCAGGGTTCTCAATATGCAGTGTTCATGAGAACCATCTGGGGAGCTTGTGAAATGTAGATTCCTGGGCTCCTCCTCTCACATGGGTAAGGAAAGCTATTGTGGAGCTCAGGAATCTGCATTTTTAACAAGCATCTCAGGTGATCCTGATTCAGGGCCAGAACCCAGCCGAGCTCCTACAAAGCTAGTGGTAAATGGAGGTAACGCAATGTATTGGAATAAATCAGCAAAGACAGAGCCTGAGCCTCAAGTCCAGTACTGCCTCTAACCAGCCCTGTGACCATAGCTTTACCTTCCTTAGGTCCCCATTTATTCGTCTGTAATACAAGGTATTATCTGTGAGACTGATACCTAAGTTGCCTTCCTGCTGTGAAAAGGTGACATGTTTAAAAAAAAAAAAAAAGAGGTAGTTTTATAAATGCGAACACTATTTATTTCCCTAGGAAACAGTGTTTGACATATTCCTAAGTAATGTTTATACAAGGATCTCTACATCAGAGATAATAGTCTGTAGACCTTAAACATGCCAGACATCTAGTTCAATGCCAAATGTTAGACACTGAATGAAATCACACACTTACACACACACAAACACACCTCTACCTTGTGGCTATGGGGCAGGAGTTGTGTCCACTAGGTGTTCAGTTGCAAAGCTTACCTGACTCTGAATTACAAGAGCAGTTAATTTGGATATTTTTACCAGACATTAAACACCACAATCTTGACATTATTAACCACATTCCAGGAGAACCAAAGTACCACTTAAGTAGCACCTTTTTAGGAAGTAATTACCAGAGGCTGCTCTTATCTCAGACTTTGCTTTAGGGGAAGTAGGCCTGACTCTACAAAGACAGAAGTTGCAGCCCGGGAGAGTCTCAACACTTACAAATCTGTATAGTTTGCTGGAGCGGAGATGAAACATTTATCCCTCCCGTGTGACCACTTTGGTTTCCAGGGAAATGACTCTTCATGGCTGAGGCAGGCAGAGGAGAGGGACATCCACAGATGCGCACACACCACACACCAAAGTTAACTGAAAAATTTCAAAGTGCCTTTTTATGCCTTTAACTCAAAGATGAACACATTTCAAGGTGACACAATCCTCCAGTGACAGGCAGCGTTTTAAAAGGGCCAGCGCTCTCCACTTAATTTCTAGTGACACGTCTAAATCACATCCTCCAGGGCTCTCTCCGCTGTCTCGTTGACTAGTCTTTCTTTCCCGGCAGAGGTATCCCATTTCAAATGAGCGCCTGAACTTCGTGTTCCCTCCTAACAATTAAAATCCACAGAGCTCAGATGCTTTAAAAAAATTTTTGTTTGTTTTTTTTTTTAATTAGCAGGCACCATGGAAAACTTTTATTTATTTGATTATACAACAAACACAAATGATTATAGTTCCTTCTGTTTACCAAAACAGTAGCAGAAAAATTAAACACAGTCTCATCACTCATGCTTATAAGCAAATGGTAAAAGACTTCTAAGGTAAAAAACAAAGTTTGAGTTCAGAAAAGGATGCCCAATTTAAAACCTAAAAGCGTACACGATCGTTTTATTGACTCTGTGGATGAATTTCATACATAGAATACGAAGGGTTTTTTTCTTCTTTCTTCACTAAAATATTACTGTTAGCCATTACAGAATGAGAAGATTACACTAGAAATCTGGAAATTGGGTTCCTATAGTTAATGAAACATGCCAGGCTGTTTTGGGTAAGTTCCTTTGCAGAAACTACTCCCTGTCAAAAACATCCTTTCCAAAAACCTCCCCTGGACTACCTGTAAATTCCTCCATCACTTTCCAATCTGATTACTTCTATATGGTCACCTGTATCCTCCTGTGATGATGTACATGACAGTGTCCCTTCGTTGATTGTGAGCTGCAGGAAAGCAGGGACCAGGCTATGGTCACTCTGGTATCCCAGCCATTACCACGAGCAACAAGTAACCAGTGCCAGGAACAGCAGGAACTCTACTTTGTTTTTGGGGTTTTTTTTTAAATGTGTATAAATTTATAATACATAAGAATAAAATTTTTAAATGCATTCTGGTCCCCTCCCCTCCTAAACAACTGTCCTAACCCCCCACCGCGGGAGGGTGTGAGTCATTTGAGCCAGGTCAGAAGGGGGACTAACTATGGCCCAGAGTGGGCTATGGGAGCCCAACAAGCTAGGGAGGCACTTAAGCACGGCGGGTAGGCCGGAGTCCAATGGCAACACAGAGGGTGTCTGCACGAAGGGAAGGGGTAGCCAGACATGGGAGTCGAGACAAGCAGGAAAAGGAGGCTATCTACGTGGATGGGCAGCCTGGCCCAGAGAGCCATAGACCTGCTGGGGGCTATCAATGTGGGCAGCAGCCTGACACAAGCAGTTGGAGCCCAGGCTGGATGAAGGTACCCAGCTCAGAGTGTCAGAACCTGAGTAAGTCCAGAAGAATGTCTACTGGCCGTGGAGTATGTACAGCCCAGCACGTGAAGGGTTTCAAATATGCAAAGAGAGAAAAATGGAACAAATCCGTGGTATTGTACTGCAATTGGAGGAATCAGTCTGACTCCTGGTTTTCACTATATAGAGAGATATAGACAGATGATAAGTAGACAGCTACAGAAGTAAACGTGTGGGTGTTGTGTGTGTGTACACATTCTCTAGCTCTACGAAGTAAGGGGATTCAGAGCAGAGACATTCCAGTCACCATACGCATACCTACCGCCGAGATCATGGCATCTAAATACCATTATCCTCCGAAAGAAACATTCCTTGGAGAAAGAGCTGACTCTAGTGCTGGGACAGGGGAAGTATAAGATAAGCCTGGGACACCTTGTTAAGCCAAAAAACAATGAAGTACTTCAAAAATAATGGTACACGTCAGAAAGAGAGAGAAGCTAGAATGAAGCGGCTCCCCTTAGCAAAATCTAAACAATTTGAATATTAAATAATAATAGTAACAATTACAACCCATTTGGAAAAAATAGGAAACCTCAAATATATACTAATATAGACAAACATAAATAAATTGAAAATCTGCAGAGAAACAGGGTACTTAAATAGTTTCAAAGTACCACCACACAAAATACACATGAATTACAAAGGTTAAAAGTAACTTTACAGTGGTGAAGCCTAGGAGACAGCACCTTAATCGAATAATCAAAATGAACACTATCAATAATGAGACAAGTCAATACCATGTGCTACCTAACAGGATACAATGAGAAGAACACAGCATCATTTCTGTGAAATTCCTGCCAGAGATGCATAATCTGAATCTAACCACGGAAAAAACACTGCAAACAGAAACGGAGGAACATCCTATAAAATAACTGGCCCGTATGCTGCAAAAGTCAATGAGACACTGAGCAATCATTTCAGCCTGAAGGCTAAAAAGACAGACAATTAAAGGCAACATATGATTGTGAAACGGATCTTTTTGAAATAAAAAACATTGTTTGGACAACTGGCCAAACGTGAATGAAGCTGGTGGATTGGATGGTAATAATGTGTCCACGTTAAAGGTTTCACTTTGAGGACTGCAGGGTTGTTGCAGCCTTTGAGGAAACTGTCCTTACCCATAGGAAATACTCAAGTATCCAGGGGTGGTGGTGCATCATGTCAGTCCACCGTGTTCCTCAGGTGGTTCAAAGGAAAAAGTTCTTTCTACTGCACTTATAACTTCCCTAAAAGTTTGACACTGCTTTAAAGTTAAAAAAAAAAAAAATACAGCAAAAAACTTCTGTTATTCTGGTTTATAATCAATACAGGTTTCCCCTACTATCTGAAAGTAGAGGGCTCCTAGGAAACCTTTGGTCAGCCGAACTGGCACAAAGTGAAAAGTGTCACCCACTTTCCGAAAGTTCTCATTATGCCATTTCGCTCTTATGGAAGACCTATATTAGTAGGTCTAGTAACTTTTCGTAAAAGCAAAAATTTTTTTGAATTTCTTTCCTTTAGTGAACACAGGTACTAATGCAGGCATTTCATAAGTGAAGTGGCGTAAGGTAACCAAGTGCAGTGGGATACCTGTACTCAGTGGAAGATAATAAATTCATGTGTAAGATCAGAATTACATAAAAATAATTATTTTCATATTATCTTTCTTCCCTAGTACCTAGAATATTACACATACACACAGAGGCAGCTATGGCGTAAAGCAAACAATAAAGAACTTGTAGTCAGATGTTCTGGAATTGAATCATTACCTATGAAGCGAAAATAACAACTTACCCCAAAGGATTACTGGGAGAATTAAAAGAGGTAATGTTTGCAAAAGTATCACAGTAAACCTAAAGAAATATACATATACTAAGTATTAAAGAGAAAAAACATTGGATTCAGATATAAAATCCACACTAATTTAAAATATGGCACAAATCAATTTTACAGTTAAGAAGAAATCTCCAGTTAACTCCACTTGGGAAATCCCCTGCAGAAATCTAATAATTTTTAATTCTATTCTTACCTAATCTTCAATGCCCTTCTGTCTCTCAAAAAATAAACAACAAAAGGGATTCTGGAAAGGTAATTCACGTTGTTTCTCACCTGAAATCTATAGACTCCTTAAACTGCCTTGTTTATAACTAAAGAGATTCCAGTTCTCAGGAAACTATAAAAAGAGGTCCCAAAATTAGAAATCCAAAAAAAACAAACCAAAAAAAACAAAGACAAAAAAGTTACCTCAAATCAACAAAAGATAATTATCAAAATTTTTCTCCATCTTCTTCTTTCTTTCTCTCTCTCTCTCTCTTTCTTTTTCTTTCTACACCTAAAGATCACATCAAGAGACAGGATTGTTTTTTAAACCCAGGAAGCCAAAGTAAGCCCAAAGACTAGAGTGTGAGAGCTGGGGTTTTCAAAAACACAGAGAGACAAGAAAAAGAAAACAAACCAAAAAAAAAAACCTGAGGGCTTGGAGCTCACTCCCAGGTCCCCACCCCATGATGCCCTGAGGCACATCAGCACACCTACCTGAAGAAATCCCAGAGGAAGGCTGGCTTTAAGATGCCAGCCCAGAAAATTTCTTATTCAGTTACATCTAAGCTTACTCTCATAATCCACCAAAGTTTGGATATTTCCATTCTCCCTCAGGATAAACTTCATCTTCCCCCAAACAAATTGCAATGGTTAAGATGTGGGTTATGCAACAAGACCTACTGTATAGCACAGGGAACTCTGCTCAATATTATGTAACAACCTAAATGGGAAAAGAATTTGAAAAAGAATAGATACATGTATATATATATATGTGTATATATATAAAACTGAATATATATATAAAACTGAATCACTTTGCTGTACACCTGAAACTAACACAACATTGTTAACCAACTATACTCCAATATAAAATAAAAAGTTAAAAAAAAAAGATACAGGTTATGGTAATAAAACAAAAATCTTTCACACAGACACAGGCAAATCAAAGCTAAGAAATTCACAGTAAAATTATTCACTAGCTATCGACTTGCCTTCCCTTACATCACAGATCGAGTGCCCCAGGCAGCACATATAGACCAATTGCAGTGGTGAAGCACGTAGTGTTAGCACCAAACCATCTAGGTGTGAATTCTGGCTCTGCCACGTTAGCTCTGCCTAACTGGCTTTTGGCAAGTTACTTCAACTCTCTATACCTCAGTTTGCACATCTGTAGAACAGAGATCATAATAAAATCTTCACAGGGCTGTTGTGAAGACTAAATGAGATAATGCAAAAAGCACTCAGTATAGTACCCGGCACAAAACTAAAGCTCTATGGTAACCACCATCATTATACCCAGCACCTAGGCATAGTGTCTAGTGTTAAATAAAGAATTATTGTGCAAGCAAACCATGCTTTGCCTAACTTTAATGTTTAAGATTCCAGTCAAAAAAATGTTTTTTTAACTTTTCTAAGATAACTTTGCAGTGGAAAAATCACCACCACCAAAATCAGAAGCATTCTACACCAAAGTTATGCCTTAGCACAAGTGGCAGAAATGAGCTACTTACATTTTGATTCTCATCGAAGTTCTTAAAGGGAAAATAAAAGTTACAAGGCCAAGACGGCCAGAACTCTGTTATGGCAACTCATTTAAGGTGGTTTAGGCACAACTATCTAATTTCTTAAATAGACAAAAATAAATGCAAAGTAACTGCATATCACATTTGCACTTATTTTAATTGTAGTTTTGGCTTGATGCCCAGCTAGGGATCGGACCTAGCTCTGTGAAGACAGGGACTACCCTTATCCATCTTGTATCCCCAGAGCCCAGGGTAATACTACCCAGTTGACAATCGGTACTCGATAACTACTTTTTGGATGAATAACAGTGCTTTGTAAAATATAAAATCCCGTCTTCCTTCTTGGTTTGGCAACTGATCCAGAACTGATCTCGTTTATCTGTATTTTAAGCAAATAAACTGCCCCTTCTGTTTGTTCTGACTTGGATTACAAAAAATGCCCCTACAGAGCAAAACATTCCTCAGTAATCATGGTCCCTGATCATTCCAATTGTGGATATATGCCTAAAACAATCTCTTTTTACTGCAACACAGGAAATTCGTAGAATTGTCCCCATCCTGTCCCAGTTAAAAATCAGTTTTCAATTAGTTTTTTTGTTTTTCAGATATCTTTGTAAATTTCCTTTCTGAACACAAGACCTTACAGATATACAGACAGATACAAAGCAGAGACCCTTAGAAGTCACCTAATACAAACACCCCCATTTTCCAGATGCCTCCAAAGAAAATCACATTTGAAAGGAAGCCACACTGCCAACATCCTTCGTAAGCCTCTTGAGATCTCTTTAAAGACAGAAGTAACAAAATTGAATTGTAACGTTATTCAGAAAAGAGGGAGAAGGTAGAGACTGCACAGCACCTGTCCACACACAGGGCCCAGGTGGACACCCCAGTGCTCCCAAGCAAGGAGTAGTTCTAAATTCACTCCTGCATTCAGCAGGCATGTTTGTGGGCATTCCGTGTGCCAGACACTATCCTAACTGCCTGGGATACATCAATGAAAAAAAGAAAGATCACTGCCCCTGCTGCACCTACATTTTAGGCAAAACTTAACAGGCATCTAGCAGAATAAGGAAAAGAACATCATCGGTCCATTTTAATAGAATGCAAAGGGCCAGAAGCACTCCATAGAGCCCTAAAGATCTTTAAGCCAGTGGTTCTCAAATCTGAGTGCATTTCAGAACCACTTTAAAACCACCAGAATGCCAGGGCCCACCCCCAGAGTTTCTGACTCATTAAGAGATCAATGTGGCCTGAGAATTTGCATTTCTAATGAGCTGTCACCTAATGTTAATGCTGTAGGTCCCAGAACCACACTCTGAGAACTGCTGATCTACTGTTCAAAGAAAGCAAGTAGCCTGGCCAAAGCCCCAGGCTGGAGCTAGACCAGATTTAGGGTTCTTTTTCCTTCTGATTCCAAACTGGTCAAGCCTTCTCCATAGGAGGACACAGCTGTCACCTACCCACTTAATGGCAAACACTGCCCAAAGAAAAAGAGGTTTTTAGCTTTATGCATAAGTTGGAGAAAATCAGAAATTAATGTTTTAAGTAGAAAATATCTTAAACAGATAGGATTGATCACTAAACACTGACATAAAAATGAACATTAGAGGGTCTGTTCTTTCTTTCTCATGTCCAATGGGTCCATAAAAGAATGTTTTCCTTGAAGGTTTTATCATGAGGGTCAGATTCAGTCTCAAATGAACCTATTTATTAAAAAAAAAAAGTCTATTAACAAGAAGTATATACATGCACTACAATATAAATTAGTGACTGTATCAGTAACAATTTTAGTTTTTTTGTTCCAACTGTATTTTCTAAAATTTTTACAATAAACATGAATTCCTTCATAATAAGGGAATAAAAGTTTATTTCTTTAAAAAAGTTAGTGTTTATTTTAAAAGACTTTTAATTAGAAAACTCTATAAAAGACATCAACTAATAAAATGCATAAATTAATACTGAATTATTTTTTTTCCTAGTACATAAATATTTCAAATAATTTATTTTAGGCCAAATCTCTGTCTGGATTAATGATTAATACCAGTGAAGGAAAAACACGCTAGAAATATATCTGATGTTATTTAAACAAAGAGAATAAAACAAAACTATGATCATTTAAATAGCTGCATAAAAATCACATTTACTATTATTCTACATAGCAATTGATTTTTGTCTATACTGTTACTTTTCAACAAATGAATGGATGTGATTCTAATTCTTGCAAATAAAGTAAAAAAAGTTCTATGTCAACTATACCTCAATAAGAAAAAGAAAGAGAAAAAGGTTTGTGTTTCTTGAAAGAAAAATAAACTGCTAAGTTTTGGGGAAATAACAGTGCATCAAATGGCGAACAAAGTCACGCAGCCATACCCTGAAGATACCAAGATGACTAAGACCCACAGCCCATCCCCATCCCCCATCAACCATCTTTCTGGATCTTCCAATCTAGGGAACTCCTTTATTACTAAAGTCCACATTCCAAAGATAGAACTAGAGTTTAAAATATAACCTGCTAAAGGGCAGTGAGTAAAGGCGAATCAGTTCGGCGAGGAAATCACCTGCCTTTATAAAGACAAGCTCTTACCATTCGACAAAAGTTCTGGACCATCTCATGAAGCCTAGACTCTAGTTAGAACAGTCACTTTTAAAGAAAAAAGTGTACCCGTATGACTTACATACAATTTATAGCTAATTTTCTCAAAACTGGCCCCTAAAAACAGAATTCACCTTTTAACACTATTACTGTACATACTTACTTGGTACATTGTGAGTACCTAGTAAACTATTATATACTTACTATATAATACTATTATATACTTACTATGTACTCACAATGTGCCAAACAATTAACATCCTCTCATTTAATCTCCAAACCAATTTATAAGGTAAGTGCTATTATAATCATTTTACAGATTAAGAAATTTAAGCACAGAGTGATTAAGTTATTTGCCCAAAGTCACAGAGCTAAACTGAAGATCCAGGATACCGATATGCAAGCTATAATACTTAAACTGAGATCCTTAACCTTTGGCTCCATCATGGTTTTGCTATGTTTGAATTGCGAATTTTTCACATTTTGGGAAATCAAAACTAAGTTTTCTTGCCAGAAACATTTTAGAACATCAATGAAATGCAATAAATGAGGAAATAATCCAAGCACTTTTAGAAGTCGCTGTACTTCTAAAAATCACACAATTTACATTAAGTTACATAGTCCAGAGACAACTTTTCCAACAGCACGATCACTCTGGGGATACGGCTGTGTTAACAATTACCTATGGAAAACCCGGCATTAAATCGCACAAGATAATTCTATTAGGAGCGTGGAAGGGAGGTTTTCATCTGGTTTGTCTGGGGGTCTTTGGGGGTTTTTTGTTGTTGCTGTTCTTCGCAACCAGGTGAGCTAATGAGTTGAAATATAAAAGTCTAATCCATTCTTATTCCTTTCACTTATAAATATAAGGCTTGAGAGTCAAGGTTTGCGGGGTCCACGTGCGCAGGGGCTGTGTCTCCCAGGTGCGGCCCCCATGCCTACGCCTCCCGCCCCGGGGAGCACGCGCCCAGGGACCCCTGGCCAGGGCACCGGGCGGCGTGAGGCTCGAAGAGACAGGGGACCGGAGCAACGGAGAGGGGAGAGAGCGACCGCGGGCCCTTACCGAGCTCCGTGCCTCGCTGGTGCGCCGACATGGTACGGCCGCCACTGCACAGTCCGGCCCCGCGCGCCCGCCTGCCCGCCTGCCTTAGCTCTGCCCTTCCTGCTTCCGCGCACGCCGCACGCCCCGCCCTCTCCGCTCTAGGGGCGGAGCCCCCGGCCGGGCCGCGGAGGCGGGATCCCGGGTCTTTTTCTCTGCCAGGAAAAGCCGTTGCGCGCATTCCTCGGTCTTCTCCACCAGGTGCGGAACTCGCGTACTAACTCCCGCAAACCATGCTGCCAGAACTAGTGGTGAAACCCTTAAGTTGCTGACTGTACTGAATAAAAGCATTTAGAGACTTTTCACCGTAGGATTACAGAACAAGAAGGGAGAGGATCCTTCCAATTACTGCCTGAGACCAGAGCTCGAGGACCCCACACCTGAAACGGGAGCGGTGATCCCTTAGCCTGGTAAGGGCGGCCAACCAGCAAACTGGGGCCCGGTGCCATGTGACTTCTACGCTTGGCTTCCTGAAGAGAAGAAACTCTGTGGCTAGAAAAACCAGGGGGCCTGGGAGTGGGAAGAACTGGGGTCTCAGCTTTGCTCCGGCAGCGATTAAGTGTGACACTGGGCCATCAACTGCCCTTCTAAGCTTCATTTTCCTTATCTGTAAGAAAGCACCTTGACAACATCTTTTTTTTTTTTAATTATTTATTTATTTTTGGCTGTGTTGGGTCTTCGTTGCTGCGTGCAGGCTTTCTCTAGTTGTGGCAAATGGGGGCTACTCTTCGTTGCGGTGCATGGGCTTCTCATTGTGGTGGCTTCTTTTGTTGCAGAGCATGGCCACTAGGTGGGCAGGCTTCAGTAGTTGTGGCTCGCAGGCTCAGTAGTTATGGCGCACGGGCTTAGTTTCTCTGCGACATGTGGGATCTTCCCTGACCAGGGCTCGAACCTGTGTTCCCTGCGTTGGCAGGCGGATTCTTAACCACTGCGCCACCAGGGAAGTCCCTTAACAACATCTTGGAGCTCTAAAATTCTCCTTCTGTGATACTAAGAATTTTTTCAGGCTTTTTTTGTGAGCAGGAGGTTAAAGTTATCTGGAGTCACTCAACACAGGCTACTAATCAACTCTGTACTCATGGTCAGAGACAGCTCCACTCTGCTGAAAGAAGAAACTCTCTTAGTTATGGCTTGTTTACCATGAGCCGGTTACTATGCTAGGTACTTTCAGAGAGATGATAGCATTTGAATCCCAGAACAATCCTGTCAAGTATGTACTGTATCTCCCTTGCTCTATACAGACACCAAAGTTACGAACAGAGGCATCCTGGTGTAATGGAGCAGACTCCAAACGGGTCCAACTCAATACACCAACAATTCCACCTAATGACTAGCTGGTTCCAGGAATGTTACTGCCTGTAAAATGGGGATGTTCAAAATAGATTTGACTTGCAAAGGTGCTGTACGTGTGTAAAGCATCTCGTACAACACACATCATGGCACATAGTAGGTGCTCAACAAATGGAAGCTACGAATGTTACTGTCAGCTTCACACAGCAATTATAGGCTACATAGGAAAGGTAATCCCAGTCTTTTCCCCCCACACGTAGCTGCCTCTCAGCCTTGTCAGCACAAAGCCATTGCCAAACATTTTGAAAGTGTCTACATCCCATTCGTTTATATAATAGCATTTTACCTATTTCTGTCTTCACCCTGAAAGCCCCGAGCTGGCCTAGCATTCACAGCTAGACCACCGTGTTCCCCAGTAGAACGTAAAACAATTTCACAGAACACCAACATCAGCCAAGGCCGTTGTGCCCCTGATAAATCAACAAAAACAAGACCCCTTGTAATCACGTCTGAACACAAAAAATGAACATTGTCCAAACCACAAAAATGACCAAACAGCCCCCTAATCCTGGCTATTATAAGAGACTGTCACTTCTTTACTTGTCAGTTTTAGCCTCACCCCATTCTTCTTGTATTTTAGATAAGAATTAAAATGCCCTGTCGGAATTATCACCCCTTCCTGCCAACATCAATGCAGAGCAATGGCCCACTTCCTTGAACTTTCCCCAAATCACCAACCACAAGCCCAAATCCTATGTCATTTCTGACACCCTCTAACTGAGACATCTCACAGTTCCCCTGGTGAGTGTTCTCCCTTATTGCAGCAAGTCAGTAAACCCAAATTTATTCCTGGTGATCTTTGGCTGGAGAGGCCTGAAATCCCTAAAAGATACAAAGACAATAAATGGAATTCTAATTTTTAGAGGCAGATAACAACTCTAAGCCAGATTCCAAGCCATTCATTATGCATTCATGGATAATGTAAATGTATTAAAATAAACCAAAAAAAGCTGTGAGATCCTAACTTAGTTGGAAAACCAGAAGCAGGACAGCCTTCTCTAGCAAACATTTTTGCAATATATCTGACAAGAATTTCTCAAGGATTTTTTCTAAAACTGGCCTGTTGCACAGTGCTAATCTGGAATTAATCTCTACAGTTTGAACGTATGTCAAATTGGCAGCATTCAGAGACACTAGGGATGGAATGCAAAAAGCGAGGGTTTTTTTAATGAAGAAATGTTGCTAAGTTTCACTTTGTGAACTTCCCTTTTAAATTTATTGCTTTCTGAAACTTCTAAAGTATCCATCCTTAAGGTAAGGCCTCTCAGCTCTTTGGACCACTACTACATTGGAATCTCCCAAAAGTTTTTTTCCTGAAACAGATTCTAGGCTTCACCACAGCTCTACTGAATCAGAATCTCTAGGACCGAGCTTCCCTGGTGGCGAAGTGGTTGAGAATCTGCCTGCCAATGCAGGGGTTATGGGTTCGACCCCTGGTCTGGGAAGATTCCTCATGCCGCGGTTACAACTAGGCCCGTGAGCCACAACTACTGAGCCTGCACGTCTGGAGCCTGTGCTCCGCAACAAGAGAGGCCACGACAGTGAGAGGCCCATGCACCGCGATGAAGAGTGGCCCCTGGGCTTCCCTGGTGGTGCAGTGGTTGAGAGTCCGCCTGCCAATGCAGGGGACATGAGTGCGAGCCCTGGTCCGGGAAGATCCCACGTGCCGCGGAGCAACTAAGCCCGTGCACCACAACTACTGAGCCTGCACTCTAGAGCCCGTGAGCCACAACTACTAAGCCCGTGTGCCACAGCTACCGAAGCCTGCGCACCTAGAGCCCGCACACTGCAACGAAGAGTAACCCCCGCTTGCCGCAACTAAAGAAAGCCCGCGCACAGCAACAAAGACCCAACGCAGCCAAAATTAATTTATTTTTAAAAAACAGTTTTTTTTAGGTTGTATGTGACAGCTGTCCTATCAGCATGCATTTAAAAAAAGACATCAAGGGGCTTCCCTGGTGGCGCAGTGGTTGGGAGTCCGCCTGCCGATGCAGGGGACACGGGATCGTGTCCCGGTCCGGGAGGATCCCACATGCTGCGGAGCGGCTGGGCCTGTGAGCCATGGCCGCTGGGCCCGCGCGTCCGGAGCCTGTGCTCCGCAATGGGAGAGGCCACAGTGGTGAGAGGCCCGCGTACTGCAAACAAACAAACAAACAAACAAAAAAAACAAAAAACAAAGGCATCAAAATTGGTGAACTTTTGTATACCCATTTTAATATTGAAGATGGAAGAAAAAAAGCAACATTTTCGGCATAATATGCTTTATTATTTCAAGAAAGGTAAAATGCAACTGAAATGCAAAAAAAGATTTGTGCAGTGTGTGGAGAAGGTGCTGTGACTGATGGAACGTGTCAAAAGTAGTTTGTGAATTTCTCCCTGGTCTATGCTCCACAGTGGGGTAGACCAGTTGAAGTTGATAGTGATCAAATCGAGACATAACTGAGAACAATCAACCATGTGGGAGATAGCTGGCATACTCAAAATATCCAAATCAAGCCCTGAAAATCATTTGCACCAGCTTGGTTATGTTGATCGCTTTGATGTTTAGTTTCCATGTAAGTTAAGCAAAAAAAAAACCTTCTTGACCATATTTCTGCATGCGATTCTCTACTTAAACGTAATGAAAATGTTCCATTTTTAAAACAAATTGTGACAGGCGATGAAAAGTGGATACTGTACAATTATGTGGAACGGAAGAGATCGTGGGGCAAGTGAAATGAAATACCACCAACCACACCAAAGGCCGGTCTTCATCCAAAGAAGGTGATATTGCGTATATGGTGGGATTGGAAGGGAGTTCTCTATTATGAGCTGCTTCCGGAAAACCAAACGATTAATTCCAACAAGTACTAGTTAGACCAACTTAAAGCAGCACTCGACGAAAAGCGTCCAGAATTAGTCAACAGAAAACGCGTAATCTTCCATCAGGATAATGCAAGACCACATGTTTTCTTTTTTTTTTTTTTTTTGCGGTACGCGGGCCTCTCACTGTTGTGGCCTCTCCCGTTGTGGAGCACAGGCTCCAGACGCGCAGGCTCAGCGGCCATGGCTCACGCGCCCAGCCGCTCCGCGGCATGTAGGGATCTTTCACAGACCGGGTCACGAACCCGTGTTCCCTGCATTAGCAGGCGGACTCTCAACCACTGCGCCACCAGGGAAGCCCGCTAGACCGCATGTTTCTTTGATATCAGGCAAAACCTGTTACAGCTTGGCTGAGAAGTTCTGATTCATCTGCCGTATTCACCAGATGTTGCATCTTCGGATTTCCATTTATTTCGGTCTTTACAAAATTCTCTTAATGAAAAAAACTCCAATTCCCTGGAAGGCTGTAAAAGGCACCTGGAACAGTTCTTTGCTCAAAAAGATAAAAAGTTTTGGGAAGATGGAATTACAAAGTTGCCTGAAAAATGGCAGAAGGTAGTGGAACAAAAGGGTGAATACGTTGTTCAATGAAGTCCTTGGTGAAAATGAAGACTGTCTTTTATTTTTGCTTAAAAACCGAAGGCACTTTTTGGCCAACCCAATACTTGTGTTCGCTTGGTCATATGCCCAGGGCCTACTACAGTACTTGTTAGATGAATGATCATATATTACTGTTTGTGCTACTTTCTTACAGTGCCCACTGTTTTAACAGGTCCAATTTTATTCGACTGTAGTCTTTATGATTTCTTAGAGCAGTCCTTCACAGGTTCCTTAGGTAAAAATTCACTTAGATTATGGATTGTCAACAGTATTTCTAAATCGGATGGGGGAAAGTGTAGAAACAGGGAGGACTAGGGGAGAGTATGAATATTAGAATCAAAATATTTCAGAACTGCAGAGAGACTTCTAGAACATCTAGTTCCTACTTCATGGTGAAATAAGAAAAATAAGAATTATACTGAGTCTTTTATGAAGTTTTATTCAATTTAAAGAACAGTCCTGACACTATGCCCTTCACTACCAACTTGGATTTTAAAATGAACTTTTCTTTCATGAATATTGTGCTGGTAGATGTTTTCATAGCCTCACTTGGCAAAATTAGAGGCAGACCACTCAGTCTTGCCACCGACCCCCACCTAACCCCCCCTGCCTTTTTAATCTATTTTTCCACCAAATCCCAAAGTTGGGAAATCACTGATAAATAGATAACACTAGCTAATATTAAGTGCTTCGTATGAGTTAAGCCCATTCCATCAATTATTTGATCCCTCCCCACCAAATCTGTTCAAACCCAGGCAATATAACCTACAGACCACACACTTACTGTCGCAACTATTTCTTTGAAGCCAAACTCATTAGACAAGTCATTTAACCTCTAAAATAGTTTCCCATATGTATAATGTAGATACTACCCATCTCCACTGGGTTATTGGAGAGATTAAAAAAATACTATTTCTACACACATCTGTAAACTTTAACCAGTTCTTTTCCACTTGACCAAGTTCCATTCTCTCATTAATTATATAAAGTGATTCAACCTATAAAGTATGGTTACTGTTCATTAGCTTTCATTTAGATGCATACTCCGGCCTTGTTTCCACAGGTCAATTTGTTAGATGCCTCATTTGTTTCTCCAAGAACTCTGTTAATTTTAAAGTCACACTGATCTACCTGACACCGTCACACTGTGCATTCCTATAGCTAAGCAAAGAAAAGCTAAGCCTATCTGAGAATGTTCTTCCTCCAGTGATTCTTTTTCTTCAGGAATCCCCCTAGTGTGAGACCCACATGTAACTCAACAGAACCACTGTTTGTCCGAAAATATTCAGGTGTAAAACATAAGGTTCCTACAAGAGAAATATTTCCCCTTGGTCTGCATTTTCAATTCCCCATTCTCTTGCTCCATCCTGAACAGTTACATCCATTTGCCTCCACCTTCGTCTCAAAAACAGGCAGCTAAATTAATAATTCCATTGACTTTGAACTATTAAAACATGTAACCTTTAAGTTATTATGGTACATCTTTACTATTTTGTAGACATTAAAACGAGTATGTTGAACTTTACTGACATGAAAAATTCTCAAGAGAATTGATTGCGCTCAATCCTGGTTTCTTAGAAGAAACCTCTAGATGACACGGAGACGCAATGATTCGTAGGGTAAATTACTAAAACTTAGGCAGGATTTGAGCTACCATGACGTTAGGACATAGAGAGGAAGTGCCGGAGGAAGAATGGAATGGGAAGCAGGGTGGAGATGGGGAGACTGTATCACACAAGCTGAAGTCCTCCTAGGTTATTGGACCTCAAGTCCGATAAAGCTGTACATGAATTCACTGGAGAGGCAAGTGCTTTGAGTAGGTTCCGGCCACGTCTGACTCTTCAGTGGAGAGGACGGGCTGCTGCATAACTGAAAAATAATCTTACTGGTCTGGTAAGATCTGGTGCTCATTTAGGGACTTGTTTCAGCATCTATTGAGCACTTATGAGGTACCAGCCACCTTTCTAAGCAAAGCAATATTGGTGAAGACAAAAAATATACGAGGTAATTTCAGACTGGTAAGAACTCTGAATAAAATAGGGCAAAATAGCAAGTGACAAGAGGGTCACAGGACTTGAGACCTGAATCACAAGAAAGGGTCAGCCATGCATATATTTAAGTAAGAGTGGCTCCAGTAGCAGAAATAGCAAGCCAAGTGAAAAGGCCTTGTGAAATGAAGCCACTGAGGCTAGAGCAGGACAAGCAAGGGGAAAATGAAAAGTCATAAAGGCAGTAAGAGTCAGAAAATAGTAAAAACATGGTATAATAGGAAGACACTATGGATTTAAACAGGACAGTCACTCAGCCTCTTCAAGCCCTAAAGCAATTACCTTTCCTACTGTGTAGAAAATGGATGGGATGAGGGCAGGGTGGGGGAGTAGGGGCAAGAGGGGACAGTTAGGAAGGCACTGCAGCCGTCTACGTAAGAAACAGAGGGAGCCTGGTCTAGGGTGTTAACAGTGGACATGAGGCAAGTACAGACTCAGGAGAACCCACAGGACTTACATATAGACTAAAAATAGGGATAGGAGAACAGACTCAAGGACTTTATGTCTTTCAGTTTAGGCAGTGCCCATTATCAGAATGGGTAACAAGTTGGGGAAATAGGTTTGGTTGAGAAATTAAGCTTTGTTTTCCACAGGTAAGTCTGAGATGCTTACTAAAGGTTAAGGTAGAACATCAACTATGCCATTAAACTCTGGTGCTCAGGGCAGCAGGCTGGATATATGAATTTGAAAGATTTCAGAAAACACTGAATCCCACAGTGAGTTTTCCCTTTGGAGAGCAGAGCTAGAAAGTATAGACCAGACCTGAAGCAGAAAAGGAGGAATTGGCAAATTCAGAAGCAGTCAGAAAGATTTAAGTAAAACCAGGAGTGGGATAGAAGCTGCAGAGAAGTGAAAAAAATAAAGTATTTCAAAAACAAGGAAGTAGACAACTATTGAATGCTGCTGAAGGTTTAGTAAGATGAGAAAACTGACCACTGGGTTAGAAACATGCAGGACACTTGAGACTTTGACAAATGCAATTTTCGTAAATATATACTTTAACTTTTTGCTACATTTCTACTATAGGATTCTACCATTAGAAGGTCTGGTAAACAGACTAATGGCCCCCCAAAGATGTCCATATCCTAATCCCTGGAACCTGTGAATGTTGCCTTACATGGCAAAAGGGACTTTACAGATGGTAGTAAGTTAAGGATCTTGAACTGAGGAGTTTATCCAGGTGGGTCCAATGTAATCACAAACGTCCTTTTAATAAGTTAAAGAGGGTGGCAGGAGACTCAGAGATTTGAAGATGCTATGTTGCCAGCTTTGAAGACGGAGAAAGAGACCACGAGCCAAGGAATGCCAGTGGCCTCTGGAAGCTGGAAAAAGGAAATAGATTCTCTCCTAGTTTCCAGAAGGAATGCAGCTCTGCCAACACCTTGATTTTAGCTAACGATCATTAATCCGGCAAAAGCCAAAACCTAAAATGACTCGACTGGGTAACCAGAATCTAAAAACCTAAGAACTTGACAATACGGTCAACCAGAGATCTGACCAACATGAACTCGCTAATCACACAAGTATAAGTTATGGTATGACAGAGCTCCATGGCCTGAAATTCTTCAACTCGTAAACTTAAAACAACTTTTACAGATTTCAAGCTATATGCCACCCAGTGATGGTGTAAGTATGCATCTGTATTTTCTTTTTTTTTACTCTGAGTTAACAGAATCATGCTCTTTTTTTGTTGTGGAGCATGGGCTCTAGAGCGCGGGCTCAGTAGTTGTGGCGCACGGGCTTAGTTGCTCTGCGGCATGTGGGATCTTCCCGGACCAGGGCTCAAACCCGTGTCCCCTGCATCGGCAGATGGATTCTTAACCACTGCGCCACCAGGGAAGTCCCTGTATTTTCTTTTGACTTTTATGAAACCTGAATAGAAGAGACTTCCTTTGGTCATAAACTTCATAAATACCAAGCAATTTCAAAATGCCAACCTGGTGCATATAAATCTCAACTGTATTTAAGATAAGTCAGACTAGGATTAGAGTCTGTGGTACACGGACAATACTGCTGCTGGAAAGCAGAGAACCAGGCATGTAGCAAGTTGACAAGAAAATACGCTCACGCTGTGAGACCCTGTGTGAATTATCAGTCGGCTCTCCCCATGACACACCTCTCTTGGCCCTCTAAGGCAGTTACAGCCTACTGTGCTTTCCGCCAGTTTACCAGAAATCCTCAAAAACTTTTTTTTTGGTTGGTTATTCCTTTTAAGGAAAGTTATCAAGGGTCATTCACAAGATAGGGAAAAAGCAATTTGGCAGAGATGTTATTTATTTCTCTGAAGTATTTACAAACTACTAGTTCAATATTCCTTCCATATTAAAAAATATATGTATCACAAATCTAAACTCAGTTGATTCATTTTATTAAAAGGTAAAAAAAAAAAAAAAGGCTTTCTGAATACCACCTGAACTTAAAAGGATAAAGTAAAACAAACATTGCAGGTCTACAATTACCCCATTTTTATAAAATCTTTCCTATCTATCTGCATATACACATTCAGAGGTACACTCATGTGTGTTAATGTTCACTCAATTTTAACAGAATTTTTTTGGGGGTAGTGGGATTTTGAGTGATTTTTCTGATATCTTTATGCTATTTCTTTTCTTTTTCTTTTTTTTTTGCGTTACACGGGCCTCTCACCGCTGCAGCCTCTCCTGTTGCGGAGCACAGGCTCGATGCGCAGGCCCAGCGGCTATGGCTCACGGGCCCAGCTGCTCCGCGGCACGTGGGATCTTCCCGGACCGGGGTACGAACCCGCGTCCCCTGCATCGGCAGGCGGACTCTCAACCACTGCGCCACCAGGGAAGCCCTCTGCTATTTCTGAATTGCTTTTTTTTTTTTCTCTTTTAACCAGCAAGTATCATTTAAATAAGTCATTATTCTGAAAGTTTTTTTTAAAAGGCAGGTCAAGTACCCCTATCCAGTCTAGGAGGAAGAAAGGTATATACAACCCTACCAAAGCACATAAAAATTTCAAAAATCCAGTACAAGTAACTGAATTTCAAAATCAGGAAACAATTTATGTTCACTACAGAATCTTTAACTGGGTTGTCTTTCAATATAGTTATGACGTAGAAAAACTTTCTGGCAATTTCCATTTATAAAACTCAAACCTATCAATGCTTCCCAAGAAACAAACACAGTTTTGTTTTAGAGGCATTTTATTTAGACAACTAAAAACAATTAGATGTTCAGAAGCAGTTTACAATGAAAGAGAAATCAAACCAGTTACTTTATCATGTATTCCCCCTCTTCTTTATAACTAAAGCAAAAAAAAAAATGGCTTTCTGCTTTAAGGGAAAAGTCAGAAAAATAGGCCAATATATTTTCCCTCTTCATAATAACATAAACAGCTACAAGAAATCTACCTGTAATAAGAGAAATTGGATGCTGGTTTGCACATATTCATGAAAAAGACAACAGACTATCGTACTACAACAGTATCACTCCATCCGCCTTCAGCTGATACTCTTGTGTTTTCACTTACAGGTATCACCAAGTTGGTTAGTTCCAGCACTGGAGCTAATTCATATTCCTCATTATTTACTGCTCATGTTTGCCTTAAGCAGAGAGTAACTCTGGAGGCTGATGCTTTTCTCTGTTTGTTTTAGTCCATAAGTTGTGTACATCTGCCTGATGCTCAGGCCTTAACCTCAGGAGTTGAACTATAGATGGAATCTGAATTCTCCGAAGCAATTTCTTCTAGCTCCTCTTCCGCTGTCTCTGGAAAACTGATCTTTGGCTTTGCCAGATCACCACTATCTTCTTCTATGAAAATAAAAGCAATGATGATTATGTGAATTATAATATCACTATCAATTTCTAGCATTTAACAAGCAAGAAGAGTACGCCGAGACTATGCCAAGCAATGAACTAGAAAACATAAGAGGAACAGCTTTCTCAATAATTGTGGTTCTAAAAAAGTATGTCTTTTAGATTCATACTTTTAAATCCATACTACAACTACTCTGGGATCATTAACTAAGTATTTTTATTAAAAAACAGGTCTACTTTACTTGTAAGAATCACTAAGTAGTATTATTCAGAGATTAAATATATTTACTTATAAGTTCTTTATACTGTCCTCTAGCAAATTTTGAATTAGGAGTATTCCATTCACCAAATGATCTAGGGTAAAAATTTAGGAACAGAATATATTGTATAACAAAAAAATTTAAACCAAAGAACACAGTGGATGATTTATTAGTCACGGGCTTCTCCTTGCTGTAACCATATTATATACTTTAAAATCTATAAAGACAGAAATACTGAAAAAATTAACAGTGCAAAATGATACAAAATCATGAATAAAAATTCTTACCAGGAAGCACACATTTCCAAAGGCCGTATGTTTTTCCTACCACAGTCTGCCATAGTCGCAATGTTCCATCTTCAGAACCACTAGCATAGAGTTCTCCATCAGGACTAAACCTCACACAGTGAATGGGACCAAAGTGTCCTTTGTAGGATTCTGAAAAAGAAGAGAAGGGCTTTTAGATAATTTAATACTTAAACATGACATTTAAGTATTGATACACTAGAGAAAATATTGTCTACATTATTGGGAAGATGTGAAATTCATGAGGGCAAAGTCAAAGAACTATACCTAATTAAAAATAAAGTGATTCTCATCACGAACTGGTCCATCATGTCTACCATATCTCTGTAAGATTACTCCTTTGCAATCCTAGCACACACTATGGTTTCAGACTGTCTCTAAAAAAAGAAAATACAAAAAACTGAGGTGTCATGTCCCAATAAAAATAAAGAAAGGGAGTGAATGAAAACCCCTCTAAAATCTACAGAAAGCAGATCTAAAGTCTGTGAATTCAATCCCCATTTCCAAATCCCAAACTCACTGTCTGTTTACTAGGGAACCAATTCTTACTATGACTATAGAGAGCCACCAGATGGAGCTCTTTTACACACTCTGCCTCTTCATTTCCCAGCCATCTACCTAGAGTGCACTAGTCGTTCTGTCACAAAGAACATAAAGATACAGGATCAATGCTGATCCTATATGGAGTTTAAAGAGAAAATGTACAGATTAGTAGTGGTGTTGTTCTGTTTAAGGCACATCCTTAGTTATGAACTTTTCTCATTTACTTTCTAATGCCTTATCACCTTATCAGTTTTCAAAGCTGTTTACTAGACAAGTGATCCTGTTCTGTCTCCATGTCTATTCAACTCAAGGACACTCACACACTAGCTTCCCCCAGAGAATATCATGATCATGTTACCATAAGTGTAAAAAATTATCATGAGAACAGAAAGAATATGAGATTTTGGAATAAGAATGTCTGGGTCCAAGGTTCAGTATTCACTAACTGTGACCTCAGATACCAAGCAAATAATTTACTTCTCTTTTTCAGAGCATAAAACATGTGGCCAAAACATTCTAAAACTTTGAAAAGTGACATTAAATAAAAACAATGGAAAAGAATCTCTTATTTCAACGTCACTTATAGGGACTTCCCTGGTGGCGCAGTGGTTAAGAATCCGCCTAGCAATGCAGGGGACAGGGGTTCAATCCCTGGTCTGGGAGATCACACATGCTGTGGAGCAACTAAGCCTGTGCACCACAACTACTGAGCCTGCACTCTAGAGCCATGAGCCACAACTACTGAGCTCAAGTGCCACAACTACTGAAGCCTGCGTGCCCTAGAGCCCACACGCTGCAACTACTGAGCCCGTGCTCCGCAACAAGAAAAGCCACCGCAATGAGAAGGCCGCACACCACAACGAAGAGTAGCCCCTGCTCACCGCAACTAGAGAAAGCCCACACACAGCAACGAAGACCCAATGCAGCCAAAAATAAATAAAATTTTATAAGTCACTTACATTCAAGCAACAAAGGATGAACCATAAACAATTAAAATAGATTCTATTTAGTCTATTCACCAAGGTTTGATTTACCCAACCCAAATCCATCAGTTTTCCCAAAGAAACAGAACATAAAATTGTCTTTTATTCTTTGTGTATAATTCTAACAAGTTTAAGTTCATTGGACGGTAAAGCAAGACAGCTAAAAGCAAAGTAGCAGCTAAAAAACTGGCTGAGGTATTAATCACTGAAACATAACATTTCATCAAGGTACCTACATTTTAAGAAAAAGAGGACAACTCACCTAATTCTTCTCCACTATTATAATCATACTTATAAAGTTTAAAATCTTCACCCCCTGCAACAAGAAATTCTTTCTCAGGATGAAGAGATGCAGAATTGATGGTTGCAGGAGCTTCAAAAGACTTAATTGGGTCCAAACTAGAAAAAAAATTTAGATAATATTTATAAATTTTTATTATTTAATAAATAAGGAAACAATTATACATTTAAACTGTTCCTAAACTCTGAAACTCAAGGAATAATCCAATATTCATTTAGTCAAACACAGTGATGTTAAAAAAAAAAAAACCCTCTAGGTGTGCAAAAAAGGGAACTCTCCTACACTGTTGGTGGGAATGTAACTTGGTGCAGTCACTATGGAAAACAGTGTGGAGGTTCCTTAAAAAACTAAAAATACAGTTGCCATATGATCCAGCAATCTCACTCCTGGGCATATATCCAGACAAAACTATAATTCAGAAGGCTACATGCACCCCTATGTTCATAGCAGCACTAGTCACAATAGCCAAGACATGGAAACAACCTAAATGCCCATCGACAGATGAATGGATAAAGAAGATGTGGTACATATATACAGTGGAATACTACTCAGCCATATAAAAGAATGAAATGATGCTATTTGCAGCTACATGGATGGACCTAGAGATTATCATACTAAGTAAGTCAGAAAGAGAAAGACAAATACCATATGATATCGCTTACATATGGAATCTACAATATGACACAAATGAAATTATGAAACAGAAACAGACTCACAGACACAACACAGACTGGTGGCTGTGGGGCGGGGAGGAAGGGATGGAGTGGGAGTCTGGGATTAGCAGATGCATATTATTATATAGAGAATGGACAGCAACAAGGTCCTACTGTAGAGCACAGGGGACTATATTCAATATTCTGTGATAAACCATCATGGAAAAGAATATAAAGAAAGAATGTATGTATATATATAACTGAATCACTTTGCTATACAGCAGAAATTAACGCAACCTTGTAAATCAACTACACTTCAATTTTTTAAAAAAAGAGTAAAAACACCTTTAAAAACCCCTCTAAATAATATTAGCAAAATAATAAAAAATTCAGAAGGATACTATGCCCAAGTGAAGTTCATCTCCAAAATACAAAGATACTTCCACAGAGGGATATCCACACTTTGTGCAGTGAATGCCTTCCTGAAAATGACTGGGCTGGCTAATTAAAACAATATGGCTAATATACTGGCATTTTTGCTTTGAAAAAAATTTAATTCTGCATTGTCTAATTTTTCTAGGACAAGCATGTATTATCTTTGTAAATAGAAAAATTTTTACAGTAAGTAATTAATATAAAGGATTATTTGTATATTATTTTCAACTGCTGAGAATTTATAAGTTTCTGCAACAGGAAAAACCTTTAATACTGTGAAATACAGAACTGCTAAAAATGGATCAGTTTTTAACTATCAGGCTATAAAACAATATCTAAATCCGAGACTACAGCTACATAACAAAAATCAATGCAAAACAGTAGCATCACCTGAATATCAATGAGTTTGGACATTGGCTCTTTTCCAGTCTAACCCTAAAAATCCTGAAAGGTTTCCAACACACAACGTTAGAGTATTTCAGCTCTGAAATGTTGCTATCCTATTCCCACATCACACACTACAAAGCATGAAAATTAAAGCTGACTTACGCAGGATCACTGAATAGCAACTTTCTGACTTAAATGTTAGAATGTATTAACAGGCCAGCAAACCTCCACCACCAACATTTCAGGCAACGTTCTACAGCAGGGCTGCACGCTGCCCAAATCCAGAAACAATGAACGTAGTTGTACCATTTAATGGTTCTGAGCAATAACATTATTATTATCAATAACATTACTATTATTATCAATTCACTGAGTGTGTATGAACTCTTTTACATTCTTAATTGCTCATGTCCATTATGACTGCCTTCTCTTTCCTTCTGCCATTCAGTGAAGCTTAGCTCTGCAGATGGCCCTTTAGAGGAAAGGTTAGGACTGCTGGTCAGAGTATAATGTGGTATATTCCTTATGGAAATCAAGTAAGTGGCATGTTTACTAAGAACTTTAAACACATTGCCACCCTTTGTTTTGTTTGTTTCAAACTAGTTTATTTAGGGGTTCCATTTTCACTCCTCAATAGATTTTATGTATTTCTCACATGCTTCTTCACCCATTAGTTCATCTAATTCTGAAGGGTTTACAGTGTCGTCTTGATCTTCACAACAAGATTTATTGACAAGTCCTGGCTTTTCTGCAAGGGCTTCATTAATTTCACTTACTTCTCCTGATAGAGGAGAACACAGTTCACTAGCAGTTTTCACACTTTCCAAAGCACCAAACTCATCTTGTTTGTTCAACTTTGTTCCAACTTCAGGGAGACTACACTAAACAACATCTCCCAAAGCTTCCTGTGAAAAACTGCTGATCCCCACTGTTCCAACACCATTTTCTGCTGTCATGTTTCTCTGTGAATCTACCCACTGGAGAGCAGATTGCACAGCGTGTGGAAGGCACCCACCCAGGGCCGTGGCAGGCAGGGTGGGGCAGGTGACAAAGCAGCACGCAGGCTGCAGACTGCACCAGCCATGACATTCCTAACCTCTGAACTGATGATTCTACTTACAGGATTCTCTTGTAAAGAAACATTCAAGAGATGTACCACAAATCTCACTGCAGTGTTAAAACAGGGGAACTGATACATGGTTTAGTATAACCTATGATGCAAAACACCTAGTAAAACTGTTTGCAAAGAATTTTAATGGCTAAGAGTATTTTAGAATTAAAAAAATAGGGCTTCCCTGGTGGCGCAGTGGTTAAGAGTCCACCTGCCGATGCAGGGGACAGGGGTTCGTGCCCCGGTCCAGGAAGATCCCACGGAGCGGCTGGGCCCATGAGCCATGGCCGCTGAGCCTGCACGTCCGGAGCCTGTGCTCCGCAACGGGAGAGGCCACAACAGTGAGAGGCCCGCGTACAGCAAAAAATATAAAAAATAAAAGTTATATTCATTAGGGTACTAGGAACTAAAGAAAAAACCCCACAGTAATACACACACACACGAAGAAAAAAGACTAGCAAAAAATAGAGCTATCATGAACCTTCTGGCTGTACGATTGTAGGTTTTTAAAAATTAAATTTTCAACATCAGCATTTAATACATTTACAGTCACAAAAATTAAGTCTGTTTTTTAAAAAATCATTAGGTCTATACCATACTTGGAAGCAGAAAAAAAAATCACTAATTTCTCTGAAATTTTAAAGTGAAATAAATAGCAGAATCAAGATCACAGAGGTTTTATAGAGTAATGAACAATATAAACTACAGCACCAGTCTAGTGATCCTTTTAAGAAAAATACTGATTAAAAATTGGTGAATTTTACCAATAAATGTCCTAAATATCTGGAAATTAATTTGATTAATTCCTCTGATTAAAGTATACCAAATTCTTAAAAAACTCATTATTATTGGGTATGGAAACACCTCCCTCCATATTACGTAATATAGACCAAAATTTGCCTTTAAAAGAGTTAAATACCTTAGCATATGCCTTCCAATTTTTAAGTACCTTAAACTGCCCCTGTATTACCAGAAAAGAAAATGAAGGTATTTCTTAGACATACCTTACTGCACTATGAAAAGCAATAGATCGTCCATAAGTTATTACCAATATCTCTCCCTCAGGAATATATTCCATACTGCTAACAGACATATTAAAATTTAGAGATTTCACTTCTGTCATAGTAGCATGATCCCAAAGGCTGAAGAAAAAAAAAGAAAAAGAGGACAGTAAGGAGGTATTTACTCATTTAAGAAAAACGCTTCCAGCTTAAATTACATCTGCAGGTTAACCAATGAAATAACCACAATTGTAAAACAACCTCTATTCCAACTCATAAATTACAGATGATACTGAGAAATTTTGGGATCCTATAAAACATCAAATTATTTGGTAGCTTGTCGATGAAATCAAAACTAATACTTTAAATATACTTCCCAAATGATTCAGCAAAACTGTGCTATTAAGACACTCCTAATCTAATCAATTTCAGCGTTGCTCTAAATAATGGTTCTTACACTTGATTTTTGTGAGTCTGATAGTTATCTTTCCACAGAAAAATACATTAGGTGTCAGCTCACAAAACTGTGTACAAAATTTCAGGGGTTTACTGACACCCTATGGCCAGCCTGCCCACTGACCCGGGTTAAGAGCATCTGCGTATAAAGGTGTCAGTAGTCTTAATTGTCTTGTGAATTCTGCTCTATGTTTATAACAGTAAATGGATAGCTTCAGAAAAATCTGAACCCTGCGCAGCCAAAGTTGTAATGTTCAGACACAATTCTTCCTACATAGTAGTTATAAAAAACTTTCAAATATAAGCTCTAAGGTCACATATTTTTCAAACTTTGAATTATTAAAGAAAAATTACTTACCGAACAGTTTTATCATCAGCTGAAAGGATCTGTTTATCCTCACTGCACCACAGAGCCTTTTTAATACCAGAGGTGTGACCACTGATTTCCTTAGGGTCTTAAGATAAAACAATTTAAAATACATTTGTTAATATTTGATTTTTAAAACGAAGCAATATTTGAACAACTATGTAAAAAGAAAAGAAAAACTATGTTTTAAATTAGACTGCAACTTTTCAAAGCCCACCACAATTTAAACTTGATGTTTACCTAGGATACATTTAGTTTTCCCATACTGAAACAAAAATTTATCTGCGTGACAAGGAACCCAAGAACTATACATGTAGATGGGACTGAATACACCACTCCCTCCAGCTTACTTTTCTGCTTTTGAAAGCACTGTTGTACTTCAGTGAAATAAAAGAATAACTAAGGTGGCATAATTTAATAAGAATATGGACCCAGGAACAAGACAGCCTGAGCCAATTCTAGTGCTAACACTAATGCTATGACCCTCTTCCAAGTCACTGTTGGCAGAGAAAAGCAACAAAAAGGTGGGAACTGGTCTCTGTCCGAGACTTTCCAAAGACTTAAAAAACAAAAACAAAACCACTTGTTATCTCTGGGCAAAAGGAGAAGTTGGAGGCAATAACATTCAACACAACTTTGACTTTGGGCAAGTCACAACCTTTTGAAGACTACATTTCTTCACTTGGAAACTGGATTAACAATAGTTACTATACCCTGGATTTGAGTATAAGAATCAAATGAGAATATACATTCAAAGTTTCTTTTTTTGCCTTTTTCTTTTCCTTTTAAAAAAAATACAGAGTTACTAGAGGTATTTCACATTAAATTCCCCCAAGCGACAATATCTCTATTCCCAAAGTTCTGTGTGTGGGAATTTGGAGGCTGGCCAGTGGTGGATATGTCCAAAGAGACAACACTACACCAGTACTATGATCCCAACTTACTCTTTGGCTGCATGATGTTTGAGTGGATAGCAAGAGCTGAATGCAAAACACAGACAGACACTGCTACCAAGACACAGATGAAAACCATGCACACGTTACAGCAGCCATCATCTAAAGTTTCTAATGGGTTTCTGACAGACAGTAAAAGCTCAGTTAATTGCTCTTCTTTCCAATGCAAGACAGTGGAAGAGCCACTTTCAAAAGGCAGCTTTGAGAAAGGTAAAAGACGATGAAAGTTGTCTACCTGAGCCCTGAACTATCTTGCTGAGTCAGACAGATACACTGATTCAGTGAGGTCAGAGTAGTTTGCTATGTGCATAAAGTTATTAGAATGAAGAGAAAAATTACCAGGTGCCAAAGGACAATAATCCACAAAGGTAGTTTGTTTCCTCACCTTAGAAGTACTTTTAGAAAAGATATTTCAAGAACAACTGTTTAATTTCCAATGTAGCTTTGACTTTCTTACAAACTTCAAAAGTTTATTGACTTATGAATAAACAGTAGTACCCAAGATACAAAATTTAAGACCCTAACTAATATATAATAAATAAAACAAAATTCTTTTTGTCATATTTTGGTAGATTTTAAAATACATAGTATGTGACCAGAACAGCACTGAAATACTACAAAATAGAGGTGAATATCTGACTAGGGAAGAAAAGGTATATCTTACAACTTCTGTGCAATGAGAGAATTCATAAAGGAAATGATAGGTTTTACCACCCAACTTTTAAAAATGTGCATACCATAAACCTTACTGACAAAATTTAAAAGCAAATGACTACTGAGAATACAATAAAGAAACTTTAAAACGAGTAATAAAAAGATGTACAGGTGCTTGGTTCACAAAAGAAGAAGTACATTAAAATGGTATTCAACAGTATTTTAATCTCATGAATAATTTTTCAAGTGCACATTAATAAGACAATCATTTCTCTTCTATTAAATTGGCAAAGATAAAGCTAGTTATCAGTGTTTGCTAGAACAGGTTAGCTATAGATACATTTTTATACTTCACTGGAGGGCCCTTTGGTAGTATCTATCAGTGGCTTCCAAGCATACCTCCTTTTCGTCCCAACAGTTCTATTCTATGTAGGTACCCTACAGAAACAATTGTGGAAGTATATGCAACTATAAGGATATTAAGCACAACACTGCTTATAATCTTTAAAATCTGTAAATAACCAAATAAGCCATAATAGGAGATTGGCTAGTTCACTTACCCACAGAATAGAGAGCCACACAGTCATTAGAAAGAATGAATAGAATATTTAAAGACATGAAAAAACTAT
The DNA here is from genome assembly GCF_963924675.1 of Phocoena phocoena. Taxonomy (NCBI): domain Eukaryota; kingdom Metazoa; phylum Chordata; class Mammalia; order Artiodactyla; family Phocoenidae; genus Phocoena; species Phocoena phocoena. The sequence continues at coordinate 90,076,267 of NC_089229.1, forward strand.
TATTACAGATTCTTAAAATTCTTCTGAATAGCTAATATACCCAAAAGTGTGGTTCAAAAGTCTAAGTATGTATACACACTGAGAATTCTTACCCTTCTCACCTTCTACAGATAATAACCACTCCTTCTAACCAAAAGGTAGTTAACACTGTTACACACCTTTTTAGACTCAGTATCATAATAAAAATTTACCATGATAATTTTTTAAATTGTAGGAAGGCTATACAAGCACAATGTAGTAAATAAATCAATATTTCAAAAGATATCTGCATTAAAAAAAGAACTGGAAAAACACGAACCAAAAGCTAAAGACGTTATCAGCAATTAATAATACTGGATGATGGACTCATATTTTAATTTTTTTCTTTGTGATTATCTTTATTTTCCTAATTTGAGTACTAAATATGAATTCCTTTAATCAGGAAAAGTTACTTAAATTAAAAGAAAACAAAACCACAAATACGTATAAATTACACTTACCTGCTTCAGGTTTGTTCAAGTCATATATGCGTAACAGTTTATCCTGTCCCCCGGTTAACAAGTAATTACTATCCTGAAAACACACATAAGTAAGATCTTACTAGATTAACCATTTTAAAAGCTACATCTCTTTGAAACTTCTTCAACACCAAACAGAATCCAAATAAGGCTCACAGATGTCACAAGGAGATGCATACAGACCAATTACTACTGAGAAAATACTGCAGAGCATTTATCTTTCTCATAATAGCCAAAGCCCTGTAAGCTTCCCAGTTCAAATGTCATACCACCTCCACATGGCGTCTCTTAGTCGGCCCTGATCCGGCTGCCTACTGAGGAGTACATCTGTGATGATCTCAAATTTATCCTCTCCCTTTTGAAAGTGGCTGGGAAACATTATTTGGGCTTTTCAGATGTTTGTTGCTATTGTTGAAGTATTGATACAAGAGTTCCAGGGTTCTTAAAAGCCTCATAGGATCAACTAAGAAGAAATACTCATTGAGTTGAACAACAAAGGGATCACGGGACCCACCCTCCACACAGTCGAAATCCACGTATAAGTTATAGTCAGCCCTCTATACATGTGGTTCCTCCCACATGCAGTTCCTCCACATGTGCAGATTCCACAACTGTGGATCATGTGATACTGCAGTATGCAGTATTTATCAGTGAAAAAATCCATGTTAAGTGGACCTAGACAGTTTAAACCTGTGTTATTCAAGAGTCAACTGTAAAGGTGTACAGTTTAATCTACAGTCAAATCAAATATAAGCCAATATACAACAAATATTCCCCCAGAAAACCAAATATACAAACCAATCAAATATAAAACCATTGTCATATCCTATAATAACAGCAATTTAACTTCCTAAAACAAATTACATTTTCTGATACCTGCGTAAAATCCACAGTCTTGACAATGTGTTTATGAGCCAGGGTCATCAATTCATCTCCTGAGACAGCATCCCACACTTTGCTAAAAATAAAAAGTAAAATTAAAAGATAAACATGTGGTAATTTTGACAATTACCAAATAAGTTAGATATTTGAAATGTTATATAACTACATGATAAAGTAAAAACAATATAACAATCTAATTTTGACAATGGAAAATATCAAATTTTAAGTAAACAAGTTTCATGAAGCAATCCATTCTTATTTTCATTTTAGCCTGTAGCCATAATATCCTTTTAGCAAGACTGTAAACATTTTAACCAGTTCAGTTTCACCTTTCCAATATTTTTTCTCTATTCTTTACTCTCGTGTACATGAGAAACAAGAAATGAAAAACAAGAAGTCCTTTAAAAGAATTTTACAGGAGAATGAAAAGCCTTGACAGAAGTTACATGAAATTTTAAAACAAGACAGTAGAGAAGAAAATATTCTCCCCATCTCTTCCTCAAAGTTGACTCTTAAATTCTCAAATCCTAGTCCAATTAACTTCCACACAAAGTAACAGCCTTTGATTATATAATGCTAATGTTGAGAAGATTTTAAATCTCTCAACTGTTATTTTCCCTAACCCAACCCAAAATATGTATGTGATTACACACACATACGTATGTTTGTGTATACGTTGGAGGATAATGATGAAATAATAGTTCATAAAAATACTGTAAGGGGTTCCCCAAATAAAAAAGCTTAAACAGTAAAGAAGAAGAAAAAAAAACAATTCATTTTAGGTCAGAAGAGGTCATTGAAAAATAAACAAGAAAACTTTCCACGCAGGAAAAGAAACTGTTATGAGGAACAAGCTACGCTCCCTAAAGATTTCCATTTTAATGTAATTGACAGTTATTTTTAGGAAAAAAAGTGAACAATGAAATAGTGGAGAAAGAAAAACAGAGAAAAGCAAGGAGTATCTTTTCTTCATTTATTCATTAAACACACAAGAAATATACCAAGTATGTCACTCTAGACTCAGTACTAGGGCACAAAAGGGAGAAAAAAAATGATCCCAAAGAAAGTTCCTGCCTTAGTAGAGCATTAGCTTTAGCTGAGATGGAAAAAAAATCCATTAAATAATACATTTAAGAAATATAATTAAATGACAAACACACATGACTATAGAAACACAAAAAACACACCACTAATTACGCCAGAAAGTCCAGAAACTCTAAGCATCAAAACCTGTAGCCTTAAAGAGCATGTAGAAATATGCCAGGGGAAAAAAAAGGGAAAGGCCATTGTAGATAAGCATTAATAGCATGTGCAACGGTAAAGAAACATGAACCATCTAACAGGAATAAATGCTGATGATACAATAGAAACCTTCCAAATTATATACTTGAGTCATGAGTAGCTGAGTAAATATGTTCTGAGAGAAACAATGTCAACTATGAGTGGTACTGCTACTAAACTCTCAAATATTAATTTCTCTTTGCACAGGAAACCTGTTCTAATCTCCCCCGTTTCCAATTCAACTCTCTTGGTCCAACCCTACTTCCCCAACCTCATTCTGTATTATTTCTCCTAATCTAGTCACACCAGATTATAGACCACTCCTCAAACAAGCCATGTATTTTCTTCCAGGCTCCTCTGTCTCTGCTCATATTGTTCTATTAAGCATGTATTTTACATTCTCAGCTATCACAGTTCTACTCACCCTCGGTTGATCACAAATGGTATCTTTTCACTAAACCTTCTATTCATCTCACCTCCATTAACCATTCCTTTCTGTTTTTTCCACAAAGCTCAGCTTATACTGATTACTGTGTTTAACTTTGCTTTGCTTTTACTTTTGTTTACATATGCTTACTCTTAATCACAGGGAAATCAGTGATAAGAGTTCACAAAGATTAGACTGCTGCAATAACAGAAGGTGTCAAAAGTGAAGAAAACATCAAATGTACCTGAAACCTCTATCCTGTTCATATGATGCCATGCCTCAAAGGAACTCTGGGCAATGTCTTTAGAAATACTAATTTCAAGTATATTCAATCATCTTCCCCAAACTCCTTAAAATCTTAGTATGCTGCTTAGACCATGTCCATTCACTGGTGAGGAGGAAGGCACTGGAGTGACTGGAGGAGTATCATCCAGAAGCCCCACACATCTAGTTGTTTTCCTCCTATTTAGAAACACTAGTAAAATTGAGTTCGGCACACTCGACAGAGCATGTTCTAGTCACTTGTACTAGATCTACTTAAGCACTCTCTGGACAGAGCACAGGCATCTTCTTTACTTTTGGCACTCTCCAGATGAAGACAGTAGAGGGACTGAGAAGAGGATCAGGAGATGTAGTGCTAACATTAGCTCTATGAATTAAAAGACATAAAGAGGATGGTGTTTCAGGGACAGTGTACACATCAGCTGACTTGACTGCCCGAATTAACTCAAGTTAACATTCTAAACTGACCCACGGACCGGCTCTGCTGAATATATTTTCTCCACAAGAAATAGGAACAAAATTATCCTTTAGATAAACATGAAATTAATGAATTTTCTGAGAAACCTAAGAATGAGGGAACAAAAACAATCACCCAAAAATAATTTATACCAACTACGGTTAATCAGGTAAGCTGGGGAGCTCTTTAGTTGGGTCAAGTTCCATAACAGCAGACCCCATACAAGTCATTAAAAGAGAAGAATATAAACAAAGAATGCACATACTCCCACACCTCACAGACAGACACAGAGCAATTGAAGGGTAAGACTCAGCATCCATTAACCAAGTACCTACTATGTAACAGACACTATGCTAGACTCCAGGCATGTAAGTGGAGAAAGATCTCTCTGATTTGCACAAAAATCAGACTTACACTCATTTTACAGATGTGCAAACCAAAGTTTAAGAAGCATCCCATGATCAAACTGAAAATACACAGCATGGCTACCACATAAACTCAGGCCTGGCTAATGTAAATGCTTACATCTTTCTCACTGTATGATGGCACCTGAGAGCCTTAACTGAGGGGGGAAAAACCCAAAACTATTCCCTCTTGTTATTTAAATCTACTCAAACTTCCTTGCATGAAACCGAAAGGTTTCATGGCTTTAGCACAGAAGTTCCAAAATAACACATGATTTTGGTCTAGTAGGGGTGGTAGCTACCAGTGTTACCCTACACATGTAACACTTACATAGTTATTAGATTTTAGGCAATATTCTAAATATTAGAAACATATCAACTTATTCAATATTCACAACCAGAGGTAGGCACTATTACTATTCTCATTTTTATAGATGATGAAACTAAAAAAAAAAGAGATTAAACAAAGTTCACAAGGTCACAGAGCTATTAAAGGATGGAGCCTGGGTTCAAACACAGACAATATGGCCCCATTAAAATTAATGCTTTTCGGCTTCCCTGGTGGCGCAGTGGTTGAGAGTCCACCTGCCGATGCAGGGGACATGGGTTCGTACCCCGGTCCGGGAACATCCCACATGCCGCGGAGCGGCTGGGCCCGTGAGCCATGGCCGCTGAGCCTGCGCGTCCGGAGCCTGTGCTCCGCAATGGGAGAGGCCACAACAGTGAGAGGCCCGCATACCGCAAAACAAAATACAAAAAACAAAAGCTTGTCTCTTTTAATGCTAATGTCTATAGTGTCTAAGATCTTGTTACATTTATTACCTAATTATATTTAACTTAAAATACCACTTTATTAACTATTAACTTACCACCAAACTGGGACCTAGTTTCAATAATGACATTTGTAAAATCCACTTACCAAATATCTGAAATCTAGAGCTTTTAATTCCAATTTTCCATCTCTGTTATAAAATCAATGACATTCATTCCCAATGACAATGCTCCTACTAGACTGAGCATAAAACAAACTTTGGAGGAGTTAAAGGGGAAGGGAAAAAAAAAAAGCTGAACTCATGGCAGACACAAATGTCTTAGAAGCAAAACCAAGATCTATAATTCGTCCATTCTTTATACTTCTACTTTAGAAAAATGCCTTAAGTTATTTATTTGACAAACATAAAGTACTGAACAAACCAGGGATACAAAAAAATATAAAACATGGCCCCTGGCCTCAAAAAGCAATGACACTGAAGTCAATAAGTACTATAAGAGCCAGAAGTTTAACACAGGGAACAGTGTGAGCAAAAAGAAGGAATGGGCACCTTCACCTTCCAACACTCCTCAAGTCTTCCTCGTCTGAGAATCACTTTTACTTCCTATTTTTCACCTCCCATAATTAACAATCAAAGGAGTCTCTGTCACATTATAAGCACACATGCTGACATCTACAGCAACGTTTGACCTGAAGCTGTTGACATTACAGGACTGACATAAAACCAAGCAGTTCCTTATTTTATCAGAATTTCATACAATCACAATAGGGCAGCATGCAAAGCCTTACAATGGTTATTCATGAACATAATAACATCTATTCATTGAAGGCACAGAAAAAAAGTTCATACTGACATTTATAACTTTTCTTACTGCTCTCTCATCGTCTCAAATTTAATCCCACATAAGGATGGGATTATATCTCCCTCTCCTTATTTTAAAAATTTTATTTTTAAAAACTTACATATAGTAAAACTAACTCCAAGATATAGAGGTCTACGGGTTTCATCAAATATATAGTCATGTATTCACCACTCAATCAATCTGCCTTCATTTTTCATAATAAACTTAGTATGTTTAATTTGCTTAATACAAAGGAGCAACAAACACATTTACAATTGCTCCCTAGTGTGAAATTCTGTTAAAAAAAAAAAAATCAACAAGACCACTTTTACTCTCCAGAGCCTCAAATCTTTTAATAGAGTATTACATGTGCAACAGCCCTTGACATTGCCTTCCTTAGTTTAAGCATTTAAGTGCCTGCTAAATCACAAACACAATTAGGAACTAGAGGTACCGAAGTTATATATGACACATGTTCAGATGGGGAAAGTGGGTCACCGCAAATCACTTTAATAACATACGCAAACGCCAAAAATCAGAATAGGTAAGGTGTATTCTGGCAACAATATTAGTATAACTAGACTGTGGGGCATACGGTGTGCAGTGCCAGATGATGATAATGATGAACTAGGATGAGAACAAATTTTCAAGAGCCAACAAGTGAAATTTAACCTTTAGGCCAGTGGTTAAAGGCTGCACATCAGAATCACCTAGACCTTCAAGGAAAAGAACTGATGTTCGGGACAGCACCCCCAGACCAACTAAATCAGAATTTCTAGATACATGCATCTGAGTATTTTAAAAGCTTCTAATGTACACCCAACATCATGGACCACTGACAAAGCACAGGGAAGACAAGAGATCATGAGATGGAGAACTGACATGACGATATTTGTATCTGTGTTCACGAATACAACTGGCAGCACCAGGGAGGATGAACAGATGGGAAAGGAGAAGTATTAGGGACCTAAACTAATACAGCAGTGGCCGAGGCATAATAAACAATGTGGTCAGGAAACATTCCGCTGGTAAAATCAACAAAGAAGATGATAATCTAGATGGAAGGGAAAAATCAAGAATGATTTAGATTTCAGCCTTAAAAAACTTAAAATATGAAGAATAATTGAGTTGGGGAGTTTTAAATATGTCTAACAAAAATGAGAGTGAAATTGGGCTAAAAATGTGGGGTCATTAAGCACTAGGAAGTCATAGGAGTTAATGATACCACTCAGCCAGCACATGTGGGGCAGTATTTGGAAGCATGACCATCAACATTCATTATCTGAAGTGTCTGTTAATAATGCAGATTCCTGGGTCCCAATCTAGACATGCAGAATTTAGTCATTTAAGTCTCTGAACATTGTGAGAACTATTTAAGAGAAAGAAGCAGGCAGGATCAGGGTGGAATTTTGGTGAGATCAAACACTATGTGTTCTATATGGCAGGCAGTGAGAATTCTATGAATAACTTTGATTGAAGTTTTGATCATTTCAGAACACAATCCACAGACAACTCCAAAGGGGGCCATTTTTGGCGGCACTTACGCTGTGAAATCTGCAGCTGCTGTAGCTGCTTTGGTGGCGTCCTTATTTAGTGTTGCACCCCAAACAGCACCCTTATGACCCAAAAATGTTCCAATCCAGTCTCCTGTATCTCCCTGGCGTAGCATAGGTTTACCATCTAAAAGATATTGAAGAAGACATGTGATTTACAAGTTTAGATTACTTAAAATTTAAGATTCAAACATAAAATGATCATATTGAAAAGACCAGCCGAGGGTCGTCTGGTCTTTTCTCCCCTGCTTTTGTTGTCTAACTATTCTCACTCACAGGGATCACTAAGGAACGTCCAGAAATAACTTAACTGAAGAACCGAGCTGGACACTCTCTTTGGGAAGCATTTGTAATTCGGTGAGAAGACTACTGATCTGCATGAAAACAATCTAGATTTGCGTCTTATTTTGGACAAACTTCTTAACAGTAAGTCTCAGCTTCCATTTGAAAAATGGAAATGAAAAATTCCATACAACAAACAGTATCCTAAGAGATAACAGGAGTAGGAAGTCTTTGTAAACTAAGGTGTAAAACAAGGTCTGGCCTAGTTTCTGCATTCCCCGAATCCCTGAAAGATTATTTACGGTGTCTGCTGGCCGGGGCGTCTAAGCAAGTGCACAGTTCAGCTTTTCCAGAAATAGCAATAAAGCTAAAATGAGAGACCTTGGTTAGGGGCATTACTTAGCAAAGCCCCTCGGCGTCAGCTGAGGAAACCCTAACACTACTCCTCTCCCTATCAGCCCACCGTGGACCCTAACCTCAAAGGCTGCGAGAGCCGCAGTCCGCTCGGCAAAGGGGAGTGCCGGCCCCCACTCCCTTTCCGCCCAGTCCCAGCCGTCAGGGGCCCGATCAGCGGCCCTGCTCACCTTTGCAAGCGCTGATCAGGAAATAGCCGTAAGGCGTGATGCCACTGAAGGCCAGATCCACCACGGGCCGCGTGTGGCCCGAGCAGGTGAGTGGCGTCTGCCTCATCGCCATGGCGGCTGCGAGCCGTGCGATCCGGCGGGGGAGCCGAGGGTCGTCTGGTCTTTTCTCTCCTCCGTGGCACCGCCTCCGACTCCTCAAGGCCCCCGCCCTGACTCTGGGGTTGGGCCGGGAAACGGGAAAAGGCCAATCCGGTGGCCCCGAGGTCAGAAAGGGGTTAGGGACGGGTCAGGGAGTCTGCGACGGACGACCGACCGCCGTCGAGGGAGGGAAAGGGAGGGAGGGAGGAGAGTAGGGGAGGGGGAGAACCGCAGAATCCGCGGCCACGACCCACACCGTCTACACCGGTACAGGCAGGAAGTGACGACACCAACCACGCAGAGCGTACGCCGGAAGTGACGATCCGGCGGGAAGGCGGGTTCGCCAGGTAGAAGAGGCTTAGTGGAGCCAGAAGGACGGCAGCGCGCAGGCGCGAGATCAGCGTTCGTTGAACACGTGACGCTGGACCTGCGCCCGCTACGTACGGCGTCTGGCAGCGCTCTAGGCTCTGGATAAAAGTCCCGGTGAGCAATTTTGAGCGGTCGGTCGCGGCCTTGCTGTTCTCGGGCGCAGTTCGGGGCCGGGGGGGCGAAAGCGGGTCCTTCTCCGCTCAGACCTTGAACCTGGCGGCCCATGTGGATTACGCACCGAGCAGTCCAACCAGTTGGACTCTGCTTAGTATCAGAACATTTAAGCTGAACAACCAGAGTTGTTCCCAGCGGCGGCCCAAACCTGCAAACACTAAGAACTTTTTTTTCAATCTTTATTAACAATTATATAGGCAGCTCCTCCGGGATTGTCTATAAGGCCTTTAAGAAAAATACTTTCCCCAGCCACCCCTAATGCTGTGTAACATTCCTCCATTGCTAGTGTTTTAGAAGTGTTAAGTAACTTTCAAGACAGTTAAATTCAAATTACTTTTTGTTTTGAGGACTTCGGAGGACTCTAGAGCAGTGGTCCTCAAATTTTTGGATGAAATACCCACATCAATAAAACGAGTCGGCACTCCAAGTCTATGGATAATAATTTGTAAATTACGTTCATGTTAGTGCATAGACAAAAATAGAAATACTAGAAGAATCTAAAAACTAAATATAAATAGAAACGCTGGTATTATCTTCCTGCAGGCTGCCCACTTTGGATATCGCTGCATTGTGTGGCATCCAGAACTGTTGATGGAGTGCTCATACAAAAGCTGTCCTGAGCAGGAAAGGTCCTTTCTCTGGGCAAGTTGTTTCTTTCCTTTGATGTTGGTTAGAAAGTCAATTGAAAACAGCAGAGATTTTTGTGGCCTATTCACTGCTTTATCCCCCAGGCCATAATGTCTTGGCATATAACACATATTTAATCCGCACAAAAGTCTCTCATTGTTTTCTTCTGCATCATCTTTTGGTGACAAACATGTATTTTCATTGAAGATTCAAGTCTAATTACTTGAAAGAACACTTGAAGTACTTCCCCATTTTATTTCCTTAGCATTTTGTTCATTCATCTGTAGTAGAGCACTTACTGTATATGTTTTCCATTATCTTTTGTTCTCTCTGTGCCAACCTCACCCTGTGGTCCAGCCCACACACACACTCCATTCACATTTAAATTTTGAGCTTCTTAATGGGATAGGTTATGTCTTTGTCATCTTTGTACCAGAAGAGTGGATGACATTTAGTGAATGCTCAACAAATGATTATTAAATAAATAGATGCATTACTGATGGAGGTAAATAAAGACACAAGTTAGAGCTAGTCAGTAAAATATTAATATATGTCCATTTGTTGCTTGTTGTGTGTAGGTAAGTTTTACAACTGAAAACTTCTTTGTCTCTAAAGAATGTATAGTTCCTACTCATTTGGATTCTGAGTTCCAAGAGTATTATTATCATGATCAATCGTGTGGGGTTCAAAGTCAGTTTAACATTAAAAGACAGATTAATTCAATTAATATGATTAACCACATTAAAAGACTAAAAAAGAAAAATGATATCAATATGTATTTCATTGTATTGTATAAAAAATTTTAGACAGAATTTAATATGCATTCATTCATGATAAAAACTTAGATACCAGAACTAAAAGGGCCCTCCTTAACTTGATAGAATATTTAAAGAAGCAGCACACATAATGATGAAACACTTAATCACTCTCTATTAGGTCAGGTACAAAATAAGAATGATTACCACTATCACTCCAATACAGCATTGAACTAGATGTTTAGGTAACCCAATAAGGCATAAACGTTGCAAAGAAAATTACAAATCTGTGATTATTTAAAGATTATTTATGGAGATTACATATAAAGAAAAAATATATATATATATATGTATATATATATATATATATATTTTTTTTTTTGCCGTACACGGGCCTCTCACTGTTGTGGCCTCTCCCGCTGTGGAGCACAGGCTCCGGACGCGCAGGCTCAGCGGCCATGGCTCACGGGCCCAGCCGCTCCGCGGCATGTGGGATCTTCCCGGACCGGGGCACGAACCCGTGTCTCCTGCATCGGCAGGTGGACTCTCAACCACTGCGCCACCAGGGAAGCCCTACATGGCATATTTTTAAATTACATTTTATGTTTGTTGCTATGAGCTTTTTTTTTTAAATTTATATTCCACATTTAAGAGAAATCATACAGTGTCTTTCTCCATCTGACTTATTTCATTTAGCGTAATACCCTCAAGGTCCACTTATGTTGTCACAAATGGCAGGATTTCATTCTTTTTTATGGCTGAACAATTTTCCATTTTATATATATATATATATATATATATATATATAAATTTGGCACATTTTCTTTATCCATGCATCCATCAATGGACACTTAGGTTGTTTCCATATGTTGGCTACTTGTAAATAATGCTAAAATAAACATGGGAGGACAGATATCTCTTTGAAATACTGATTTTATTTCCTTTGGATATATACTCAGAAATGGGACTGCTGGATGATATGGTAGTTCTGTTTTTAATTTTTTGAGGAACCTCCGTATTGTTTTCCATAGTAACTGCACCAATTTACATTTCCGACAACAGTGCACATGGGTTCCCCTTTCTCCACACCTACACCAACACTTGTTATCTCTTCTTTTTGATAGTAGCCATTCTGACAGGTATAAAGTGATATCTCTTTGTGGTTTTGATTTGCATTTCCTTGATGATTAGTGATGTTGAGTACCTTTTCATGTACCTGTGGGACATTGTATGTCTTTGTTGGAAAAATGTCTATTCAGTTCCTCTACACATTTTAAAATTAGATTGTTTGAGTTTTTGCTATTGAGGCGTATGGGTTCTTCATATATTTTGGTATTAACCCCTTATCAGATATATGGTTTGCAAATATTTTCTCCCATTCATTTTGTTATTTCTTTTACTGTGCAGAAGCTTTTTAGTTTATGATTTTAGAATGAAATCCACTGCTTGTAGGGTATGAAATCTCAAATTACATTCCAAGTGAAGAGAAGGGAGACAGTTAATATGGATAATTTTGATATTGCTCCTACCTTAGTGTTTTGGACAAAAGATCAGCTGTGGTGGGTTTTTTTTTAAATAACATCTTTACTGGCGTATAATTGCTTTACAATGTTGTGTTTCTGTTGTACAATAAAGTGAATCAGCTGTATGTATGCATATATCCCCATATCTCCTCCCTCTCGCGTCTTCCTCTTACCCTCCCTATCCCACCCCCTGTGATGGTTTTGTGGATGGAGACAGAGATAGAAAGTGATGGAGATAGAGATAGAGTTAGAGACAGTTTGATGGGATAAAAAAGATCCCCTTCCTCCACCATCACTTACACTTTTCTGAGAGGAAATATTACATTGTCAGAAAGAATCCATTTGAGGCTGGCATTTTCCCTAAGTGATTCATACAGAGCAATTCCTAACTAAAGCGATGGTTCTAGTAACATGGACATGCTCAGGAAAAAGCCAGAAGGTCCATATCTAGGAATTCAAAGGTTATTATTTCCCAAAAAAGTAGAGTCAAAGTCACATCAATATGAAGATTATACCTTCCTCATATAATGCTAGATTGTGTTGTCTTGGGAAGAAAACTCATGGAAGTGAGTTGCTTTTGTTCTTTTTTTTTTTTTTTTTTTTTGCCACAACATGCAGCATGTGGAATTTCCCTGACCAGGGATCGAACCCGTGCCCCCTACAGTGGAAGCCTGGAGTCTTAACCACTGGACCACCAGGGAAGTCCCCTTTGTTCTTTTATAAATCAAGTGGAAAATGGTAGGAGTGCCCCACTGATGAAGAGACCAATCTGGAATCAGAGCACTCACCATCTTTGCCCCACAAAACCAGAGCCCTCAGGGCCACTGGCAAACTCCTCTGTCCCTCTGGGAAACCTCAGGCCCAGGAAAACCCCATCACCTTGTGAACAAAGCCTGTGTGTTTAACCACACACAAGAACCGTGGCTCCTTTCTCAAGTGGCGACAAGTTGAATTTCCCTGAGAAAATGGGTGGAGACCCTTGATGGTGGAGGCTTGAGCAAGGTCTGCAGGAAGAGGGTTAGAGTTTGGGGAGATAGAGTTCAGAAACAAAGGACAACAATCTGAAGCCCTGAGGCTTTCCCTCTTCCTCTCTCCCTTATGTGGTACAAGAGAAAGAATTAGGTAAAGCCACAACTTCTAGGTTTTTATACTTTGTACTGATTGGAGATGCTTATTTAACTCTTCTATAAAAAGAGCTGCTGAAACGTCCATTGTAGCTCAGTGTTTATTTAGTCTAGAATATAGAGTGGTGGCCCTTAGAATGAGGGTCAGGCCAAATTAGGGTTGAGGGTGAACTTTTTTACCCAACGTGGCCCTCTAGGGTCAAGTCAGGAGATAGATACTACACAAGTTATTTGAGTAGAAAAAGCTTAATATAAGGAATAGTCATATAGATATAAAGGTGATAACAACTAAATGAGTAAAAAGAGAACTCTAAGGAGTCGTGGAAATAGCAACTTCTGGAAGCATGTACCATCCCTAGGCCTGAAGGAGCAAAGGGAACAAAGAGAAAAACTTAGAAATTTAGGGAGGGGTCCCTGGGGTGCTGAAACCCAGACCTCTGAGGAGGAGACACTGGATTGTTGGCCGCTGGTGTCTGTGTGGGGGTGGGGTAGGGATGAGGCTGGTTCTACAAGTGCTGAAAAAATAGCAAATTGGAGTCAGTGGTGGCTACAGATAAGGCATGATGTCTACAGGGGTGAAAAATGTGTGGCCTAAGCGATTTTCAGTAGAACCCCTATCAGACAGGAAGCCACCAAAAAGGCAAACGGGGAAGAGCAAATCCCTCTTCTTTACCAGTGTTGCAGTTTTCCTCTCATGCCCCTGCTGGAAGAACCTGGTGGAGGAAAGATGTGATTTGTAGTCTGGGTCCCAAGGTCACCAAAGGAGAGAATTAGAGGGTGGGGTGGAGCTGAGAGACATTATCTGGCCCAACAGGCAAACAAAATATATCTAAGTGTGTTTGTGTCATTAGCGATGAATCTAAAGGGAAATTGTAGCTGCTGCTTTTATTTTTTTTAATAAATTTATTAATTTTATTTATTTAGTTTTGGCTGTGTTGGGTCTTCATTGCTGCGCATGGACTTTCTCTAGTTGCGGTGAGCTGGGGCTACTCTTCGTTGAGTTACGCAGGCTTCTTATTGGGGTAGCTTCTCTTGTTGCAGAACACAGGCTTTAGGCACGTGGGCTTCAGTAGTTGCAGCATATGGGCTCAGTAGTTGTGGCTCACGGGCTCTAGAGAGCAGGCTCAGTAGTTGTAGTGCAAGGGCTTAGTTGCTCCGCGGCATGTGGGATCTTCCTGGACCAGGGCTCGAACCCGTGTCCCCTGCATTGGCAGGCGGATTCTCAGCCACTGCGCCACCAGGGAAGTCCCTGTAGCTGCTTCTTAAAACACTTTCTGATTCCCCCGCACATGCCCAATCAGCTGTATTTCCTGCTGACACCATCTGCCAAGATACCATTAGAGAATAATCTTTGATTCTTTTGTTTTTCATACTTTGTGTTCAATTAATTATCAACTCGCATCAATTCTACCACTTACGCAACTTCTCCACACCTCTACTGTCACTAACCTAGTTTAGGCACACTTAATTTTTCACATGACCTAATGCAACTCCCTTCTTAGTGGTATTTTCTGTCTCTGGTTTCATCTCTCTTTAGTCTAGTGATTCTCACCCCAAGCTGTATAATAATACCATCTGAGAAACTATTTAAAAGATCTCATTCCCAAGGATCTTGATTTAATTGGTTTGGACTGGAGTTGGGGATCAGTATTTTTAAAGCTCCCTAGGTAGTTCTAAAGTGCAGCCAGGGCTTCCCTGGTGGCTCAGGTTAAGAATCCGCCTGCCAATGCAGGGGACATGGGTTCGAGCCCTGGTCTGGGAAGATCCCACATGCTGTGGAGCAACGAAGCCCGTGCACCACAACTACTGAGCCTGCGCTGTAGAGCCCGCGAGCCACAACTACTGAGCCCGCGAGCCACACTACTGAGCCTGCGAGCCTAGAGTCCGTGCTCCACAGCAAGAGAAGCCAGTGCAATGAGAAGCCCACACACAGCAACGAAGACCCAACACAGCCAAAAATAAATAAATTAAATAAATAAATTAAAAGAAAATAAAGTGCAGCGAGCTTGGAGAACCATTATTACAGTCTGCTCTCCATATTAGTATCAAATTACTTTTTTTTTTATTGTGTGCTATCCAAATCCAATAACATCAGTCCATTACCCCAAATTCCTCAATAGTTATACCTATCAACAGACAACATATCCAACTGGCATACCCATGGTTCTTCTTGGTCCAGTTTCCACATACCTCTCCAACTCCTGTTCATTCTTCTCACTGAACTTAAATGTCTAACTTCACTTTCCAACAGTATTGAGCCACTCGCAGTTTCCTAAACATAAGATATTCTCTCACTTATCCATGCAATGCATAGTTTATTCCCTCCAGGAAAGGAACCTCCCCGAACAATAGCAAGTGTTAATCACATGGTTAAAAACACATAGTGTAACTTTAATGTTTTAAAGCACCCTTCAAACATTACTTTCTGAGATGTCAGTTATATGAACATTTGTGAATGCATAGAAAATGAGTTGAAAGAAATTCATTAAAATGTTAACTGTGTTGTCTGTAGGCAGCAGGGTTATAGATTTTACTTTCTTCTCTGTACCTTTCTGTAGTTTAGAAATTTTCTACAATGGCATGTGTTACACTTTTAAACAGAAAAAAAGTAATAGAATGTATTGGCAGAATCATTTATGTGTTTTAAAGCACTGTATATATCAAAATATCTGAATCTACTTGATTCTGAATTAAGAAAGAAGTGTTTGATTAATAAAATAGTATAATGAGGAATGCTAACATTTACTTAAAGAGTTTTAACCCTGCCCTCCACTTCCTACACAAAAATGTATTTTTCCTTTATCCACTAGATGGCACACTCTTCCCATGTATTGCTCCATTTATAATGCTGAAGAAACTTTGAAGGCATTGTGCATGGTTTACATAAATATTTCTATTTTTAAACTGACACATTATAATATATTATTTGTATTTATAAGATATTTGAATACACACTAAGAAAATTGTGGGTTTTAATTATCTAAAATGTACATCAATTTCCTTATAAACACCTCACATTTATTTGTATTGTCCCAACCAATTCTGCTCCAATTAGCCCCATCTCACTACTTAAAAGGTGGCGGAAATTCCCTTCACCCTTGAATTCCTTTTGTTTTTCTTCTTGATTTACACCTTTAGGCTTGCAGATGACACCCAGAGGAATTATTTAGTCTAGCTGGTATCATCAAGACTAAGAGACCGCCACCAACATTCTGTGTATAGCAACTCTGCATTGGCAGAGACCTAAGAGTTGGGTCAAATTGAACCAAACTTCCCAAAGCCAGAGAGTGGAAGGAGAAAAGATATTCCTGTGGGGAATGTCCTGAAGGCACATATCTGTGTCAGAATGATTTTAAATCTTGTCTGAAATAATGTATTCAAGAGTATTAGTGAATATTCCCAAGATTTTAGAGGATAATGGATCATTAGGCAAAATCTAAAACATTAACTGTTGCCCATTTCTCACTGATGCTTGCATGTAGGGTATTACAGGCATCAAAGAAATCTCCGATTCTTTCCAATTAGTTTCTCTTTCTCTAGCCCTTTCTTTCCAAAGTCCAGTTGCCTGTCAAAAGTGGTTCCGCTCTCTGACTCACTTTTCTTAGATGATGACTTATCTGCCTGGCACTACATTTTCAATTTACAATAAACAGCACTCAGGGAATGAGTCAAATTCAGTAGCCTTGGAGCTGTTTTTCTGCCCAATCAACTGGGCGTTTTGCTTTCGAACACGTGAGGTACATTTCTAATGTCTAAATTTAAGGGCTGAGCATTATATGTATTAGGAAAAATATATAAGCACATTATAGTTGTCATAATTTTTTCTGATTAAAAACTATACGTTCTTTATAAAATTTTTGAAAGACTCTAAAAGCTCAAAGAAGGAAAATTAAAATTGCTCATAATTTCCCCATCCAGGGAAAGTACCCTATAAGAGGCTATTTAAACCACCTATAAGGGTTTGCATTTAGAGAAGTAAGCCTAGTATCTCTGCATTCTCATCATTTTTCCCTAGTGAAATTTTATTACGTGGAGTTCTATTGCTATTGTGGATGATTTTAAAGACAGTAACAAAAATATAGTCTGTTCTGGTCTTAAACTAGACATCAGCCTATATTTAAAAGCAAGCCACTTTTAAATTATGAACATTTTATTTTCTCTGCCTTACGTTTAAGGTTAAATATTCTTCATTTATGTTAACACTTGCGGCTTACAGATGAACTCTGAGGCATGCACTGTAGCTATTTGAATCGATCTTTCTTAGGATAACAGAAACTCTGAATGCTGCTCTTCCTATTCCACAGTTTTCTGTAGGGCCTCAGCAAGTTAATTATCTTCTTTGTGTGCTTAATCCTCTTAGAGTGCAACCCTCATCACTTCTGCGCGCCATGCCATTCTGTGAGGATGAATGTTTCCCTTTATCCCCTGTGTATAGAAATGGGGAATAAAAGAGAGATTTAAAATAAGAGAACAGGGAGCCTCAGTTTTGCATCAACCTAAGAAATATGGATTCAATGTCCATGGAATTGAAAATGTCTGCTTCAGTTCTTTAGGACATGTCAGAGCATAATTTGAATTTTAAAATAAGATTAGAAATCAATATTCAAAATGAACATTGGTTGCTTTCAATTATTTTCCTCTTTTATTCAAACAAACAAACCTAAAAGTAACACCATCTGTGCCTATTAGTTGCTATATGCTGTAAGTGTAAAGTGAATTTCAAAATAAATGGAGCTATAAATTTCTTTCAAAACGTTTTATATTCATTCAAAGAACATATGTGGAACACAGAAATAGGTGAATAAAACACAGTCTTTACTTAGAGTCTAATGAAGGAGTCAGAAAAATGTAGAGTGAAATGTATCAAAAAATATCTGTTTAGTGCTGCTGTGGTCCAGGGGATGTCCTAAAGATTGGGGGTAGAGCAGTGAACAAAACATACAAACATTCTGCTTTCACTGCACTTACGTTTCAGCGGGTGCAGACAGAGAGTAGATAAATACAGGGGTCCCTTGGTGTCAGCAGGGGATGGGTTCCCGGACCCACCACAGATACCAAAATCGGCAGATGCTCAAGTCCCTTTTATAAAATAGCGCGGTATTTTTGTGCTATATAAATAGTTGTAAATCCAGTGTAAATGCTGTGTAGATAGTTGCTGGTGCAACGCAAATTTAAGTTTTGCTTTTTGGAACTTTCCCAGAATTTTGTTTTTCAAATGTTTTCCGTCCAAGTTTGGTTGAATCTGCAGATGCAGAACCTTGCGGGTATGGAGAGGCAGACTAATCAAATAAGGTGTATGGTGGGGCACGTGGTGATGAGAGATATGGAGAAAAACAGTGGGATAGAGGGAGGGTCATTGATTAAGTCACATTTTAGCGAAGTCCCGAGGGAAATTAAGGAGTAGCCCTGTGGCTACCTGCATGAAGAGCATTTCAGGGGATGGGAGGGGCAAGGAGGCCACCGAGGCTTGAGTGGAGTGATCAAGGTGGAGACGGTAGCAGGTAACCATAAGGGAGGTAGCGGGTTGCTGGCAGGGGCACAGGGGGAGGCCATGTAGGTCTTTGTGAGCATTGTAAGGACTTTGGCCATCACTTAGAACGAATTGAGTAGCCCACTGGAGAGTTTTGAATGAAAGAGTGAGAAGGTCTGGGGTAGCACAGGGACACAAATTAGGAGCATACTGCAATAACCCCCAGGAAAAAGGATGGAAACTTGTACTAGAGCGGGAGCAGTGAGGGTGAGAAGAGATGGTCAGAGTCTAGATATGCTTTGAAGGACACATAGCCAAAATATGCTGACGGATTGGTTGGAGGCTGTGAGAGAGTCAAGTTTTGTTTTTTAATAAAGACATATTGGGAATTCCCTGGTGCTCCAGTGGTTAGGACTCCACGCTTCCATATCAGGGGGCACTGGTTCCATCCCTAGTCAGGATCCCTGCAAGCCATGCAGTGTGGCCAAAAAACAAAAGAGACATATTTACATGTATGAAATGCCCCTATTCTGTTGTGTAAAAATACAACTTGCGTTATTCTTTGACCAGTGTTATTCCAGCAACTTCCCAGAAGTTAGTTTTCATTTTTCTAAAACCTAATTTCTTATGGTTTTATCACTCATTTGTCCTGCTAAGTCTTCCTACAGCAAAACTTTGCCATTCCAATGGAATACAATTGAGCACATGGGGATCTAAATTTTGTCTGAAAAGACGATATAATTTAAAATCCTGACTCATCAAATTATCCCTGGAAAGCAAATAAATCAATTCTCTTCTCATTTATACCCAACATTATATAATGAACATTGAGGGCTCCTCTTTTCACGCCTATTTCTACAATTTTCACAGAAGAGGACATGTATCCTTCTTTAATCTTATTACGGGAATCCATCACAACTGAAAATGCATTCAATCCTTCTCCAGTAAGCAACAACCTAGCCACTATAATAAACCCTCTGAGAAGCAAAAAATTTTTGTGCTTCTTTTGTTATGTAGTGAATGCTTTGCTCAGAGGAAAATTTTGTTACTATTTGGTTAATCCACAGATGGGCATGGCAGCATGTAGAGGAACCTGTATTAGTTTCTCTGGGCTGCCAAAACAAAGTACCACAAACTGGGTAGATTAGAATAACAGACGTTTATTCTGTCACAATTCTGGAGGCCAGACATCCAAAATCAAGGTGTTGGCAGGGCTGTGCTCTTTCTCAAAGTTCTAGGGAAGAATCTGTTTTATTTTTTTTCTTAGCTTCTGGTGTTGCCAGCAATCCTCAGTGTTCCTTGGCTGTAAATGCATCACTCCAGTCCTTGCCTCTGTCCCCATGTGATGTTCTGTCTCTGTGTCTTGTGTTTTAGATTACTTCTGGATTATTATAAAAGGATATAACTCAGGAACAACTGGCAAAAGAGATGCACAGGGCAAGGTGTGTGGGAAGGAATGTGGCACTTCCCTGCCCTCTCTGGGAGTGTCACTATCCTAGCACCTCCACGTGGTCACCAACCTGGAAGCTCCAGAGTCAAGATTTCTGGTCCAAGTAATACCATTTTTTAGTTAATGAGAAGCTGAGTTGATAATTTTATACTATGGCATAGCTCATGTAATTTCTTTAAAACCAAGGTCACAGGGACTTCCCTGGTGGTCCAGTGGTAAAGAATCCACCTTCCAATGCAGGAGATGCGGGTACGATCCCTGGTCGGGAAACGAAGATCCCACATGCCATGGGGCAACTAATCCTGTGCGCTTCAACTACTGAGCCCATGCGCCTCAACGAGAGAGCCCGCCTGTCGCAGACCACAGAGCCCAGCACCCTGGGGCCTGCGCACCACTACTAGAGAGAAAAAACCCGCACGCATAGCTAGAGAGAAGCCTGAGCACTGCAACAAAGAGCTTGTGTTCCACAACAACAAAAAAAGATCCCAAACGCCACAAGGAAGACCTGATGCAGCCAAAAATAAAAAACAAAGCAAAACAAAAAAACCAAGGTCACACATTCTGCCAAAAAGGGTTTATTTTCTTTCTAAGCCATAATATATGAAACGCTCTGTATAATTGGTTAAGACTCCTGTATTCTTCAATCAGAAGAAGAACAAAAAGGCCTTGTTCTGTAATGACGATCAGGCTCCAACACTATTTCTACGAAAGATCCTACCAGATCTTTTGGATTAGTTCTCAAGGCCCCAGGTCATTCACCAGACCCCGGTACAGATTTGGGGATGAGCCAAGTGGAAGACCATCTTCACTACTACATTTAATAAAAGTAATTCAAAACTTTGGTTGCATCATTCAAATGGTGCAATGTTCCAGACGCTAGTGAACCAGAGTTTTGCATTACCTATACGAAGAGACAGTGCTTGTCTGGGGAGTACTATCTGGCAGACCCTCGCATGTAGGCAAACCTCGTCTAAACCATGCAGGAATGACTGGGGCCTCATTAACTCTTTCAATCATGGCTCCAACAGCTGTTTGAGACTTTCCTTCCTCATGCCATTATTGGTTTGGGAATTCATTGGGGCTTAAGCCTGCGGGTGGGGTCTCTCTGTGAGCAGAGGGTGCTGGGGATGGCAAAGACAAAGTGAGTGAGGTGGGGACTGGCACCTTATCACAGTTCTTCCTGAATGTCACCTTTTTAAGCATTCAAAAGCCATCAGCAACTTTACTAGCTCTTTAAACGAGGGGCACTGGGACACATCACTTCTACTGCCACTGTCATACCTGGGCCCTCGGAGGTATAATGATTCATTTAAGAAGTACTTTCAGAGTACTTAAATTGACTCTTGACTGTCCTGGGGCTAAGGATTCAGTGTGAACAAGAGCTCCACTATCGTGGTGCTTACATTCTGTCAGGAGAGACAAACAACAAACGAGAATATATGTTAGTTACATTATTTCCCCAAATGATAAGGACTGTGAAAGAAATAAACAGCGTGATGTCGTAGAGTTACTTTGGTTACGGGGTGGGTAGGGCTGAGGAGGCTTCTTGGAATCAGTCAACAGAGAGGTGACATTTGATATGAGACCCGAACGGTGATGAGGAACATGTCATGTTAACTTAATAAACAGTCATTTAAAGTCCAGTGCGCATAAACCTGGTATTAGGTCTTGGGAAAGGGGTACTGAGATTAAAATATAAGATGAAGAAGACATGCTTCTTGCCATCTGGAGCCTAATATCTAATGCAGAAGACCGGTATAGTATATGTTAATAACCATAATTCACAGTAGAAGTGCTATAAGAGAGATGTAAACAAAATGCCAAAGTAGTACAGAAATAAAGGGATAGTTCTCATTAAAGTATTTGGAAGATTTGGGAGATGAGCTTCACAGATGAGGTGACAGCTGAGCTTGGCAATAACAATATGGCTCATAGTCATCAAGCCCTGTCTATGTGTCAACCCCTATGCTAATGGGATTTACAGGAATTCTCCCACTTAATCTTGCTAACCCTAAAAGGTAGATACTGTTAATCAGCCTCCTTTCATAATAAATACATGAAATGGGGTTTGAACCCAGTTCGTCTAAGTATAGAGCTCATTCTTATACAGATACTATGCACCTAAATAAGATAATCAGTTGGTTAGCTATGTTTTTCTCTTTTTAACTTATTCTTTTGGTGTTGTGTATCATCTAAACAATTCTTACCACGTAATTCTGAGTCATAATATCATTCCCCAAATACATGAACATAATAAAAACATTTCAAACAATGAGGCAGAGTTGATAGCTCCCCAAACTGAAGAATGCACAAGTTATTAGGATAAAGTGCATCACAAATGTCTTGGTTTACTGTTTTCTAAACAGAGTTTAATTTTATTTATTTCACCTGAAATTGATGTTTAAAGTAAATGCTTATGTGTAAACAAAAAGGGAAGTTAATCACTTTAAATTCTTTCTGCAGCCCATCAAGCTACAAACAGCAATTCTGTAAACCCACAAAGCCAGCAAAATATCCATAACCTGAGTAGGATGCCAGTGGATAGAAATGGGACTCTTACTGGAAACCTAATGTGTGGTCTTCAGACTTGCGTTATGCTTTCTTGGGAAAAATTTTCACAATTTGTATGGAAACACAAAAGACCCCGAATAGCCAAAGCAATCTTGAGAACGAAAAAAGGAGCTGGAGGAATCAGGCTCCCAGACTTCAGACTATACTACAAAGCGACAGTAATCAAGATAGTATGGTACTGGCACAAAAACAGAAAGATAGATCAATGGAACAGGATACAAAGCCCAGAGATAAACCCACACACATATGGTCACCTTATCTTGGATAAAGGAGGCAGGAATGTACAGTGGAGAAAGTACAGCCACTTCAATAAGTGGTGCTGGGAGAATTGGACAGGTACGTGTAAAAGTATGAGATTAGAACACTCCCTAACACCATACACAAAAATAAACTCAAAATGGATTAAAGACCTAAATGTAAGGCCAGAAACTATCAAACTCTTAGAGGAAAACATAGGCAGAACACTCTATGACATAAATCACAGCAAGATCCTTTTTGACCCACCTCCTAGAGAAATGGAAATAAAAACAAAAATAAACAAATGGGACCTATTGAAACTTCAAAGCTTTTTCACAGCAAAGGAAACCATAAACAAGACGAAAAGACAACCCTCAGAATGGGAGAAAATATTTGCAAATGAAGCAATAGACAAAGGATTAATCTCGAAAACTTACTAGCAGCTCATGCAGCTCAATAACAAAAAAACAAACAACCCAATCCAAAAATGGGCAGAAGACCTAAATAGACATTTCTCCAAAGAAGATATATAGATTGCCAACAAACACATGAAAGAACGCTCAACATCATTAATCATCAGAGAAATGCAAATCAAAACCACAATGAGATATCATCTCACACCAATCAGAATGGCCATCTTGAAAAAATCTAGAAACAATAAATGCTGGAGAGGGCGTGGAGAAAAGGAAACCCTCTTTCACTGTTGGTGGGAATGTAAATTGATACAGCCACTATGGAGAACAGTATGGAGATTCCTTAAAAAACTACAAAAAGAATTACCATATGACCCAGCAATCCCACTACTGGGCATATACCCTGAGAAAACCATGATTCAAAAAGAGTCATGTACCAAAATGTTCATTGCAGCTCTATTTACAATAGCCAGGAGATGGAAGCAACCTAAGTGTCCATCGGATGAATGGATAAAGAAGATGTGGCTCATATATACAATGGAATATTACTCAGCCATAAAAAGGAACGAAATTGAGTTATTTGTAGTGAGGTGGATGGATCTAGAATCTCTCATACAGAGGGAAGTAACTCAGATAGAGAAAGACAAATACTGTATGCTGACATATATATATATATATGGAATCTAAGAAAAAAAAAAATGTCATGAAGAACCTAGGGGTAAGACGGGAATAAAGACAGACCTACTAGAGAACGGACTTGAGGATATGGGGAGGGGGAAGGGTAAGCTGTGACAAAGCGAGAGAGTGGCATGGACATATATACACTACCAAACATAAAATAGATAGCTAGTGGGAAGCAGGCGCATAGCACCGGGAGATCAGCTCGGTGCTTTGTGACCACCTAGAGCGGTGGGATAGGGAGGGTGGGAGGGAGGGAGGTGCAAGAGGGAAGAGATATGGGAACATATGTATATGTATAACTGAGTCACTTTGTTATAAAGCAGAAACTAACACACCATTGTAAAGCAATTATACTCCAATAAAGATTAAAAAAAAAAAAAGATCTGTATTGGGTCTTTTTTTCATAGCAAAATTTTATATAATTCAAACTTTCCACGTAATTATTCAACTCTTTAATTGTGCATATTTAAGTTTTTACAACATTTCTAGCCTTTCTAGCTTTCCATTAATTTTAACTGTGAAGAAAAATCAGCGAATATTAATTTTTCTAAGTCTAGCATTTTCCCATATGTTCCATTCTTTTTCTAGATATCAGAACTAATCTTCTTGTCCTTAAGTTTAGCTCAGGACTGGGCTGTGATCCCCTGACTTGTCTGGCCAAGAAAACTCCAAATTCATTGGTTACCTTTCAAAAGATCAACTGATGTTCCTGCTAACATTTAGGAGTCTGTTAGTCTCCTGAGTCAAAAGGCATCCAACAGAGATAGAATTAACAGCAAACTTGATTTCTAAACCACAGCTTAATGCAAAAGAGAAAGTAAACAATTCCTAAGAATGTGAAGAAGCGCAAGTCCTTTGAGTAAAGGCTTATCCATACGACATTTTCTTCAAAGTCAAATTCTAACCTCTAAAGAGATACACTACCATTCTCTAGCAAAGCTACAATTCTCAAATTACACTGGCCTTTAGAATACTCACATCAATAAACCTGAACACCATAACTTCGTGAATGATTCAGTTGCTAACCTAATTAGTATATTGATTAAATCATTTGTTTTGATTGATTCTAAGTAATTCCTTTTTAGAGAGTATGGATTTCTTTTGAAACAATGGTGTAAGAGAAACATTAGATTATTTGCTGCCTGCAATCTAAAAGACCTACAGTGTTTGCTAAACTTATTGTAATATGCTATAGTGATTGGTTAGTCAGATAGCTTTTTAATGTATTTATCCATCTTATTTATAAAATACATCTATTATCACAATTTATTTTTTAATATTAGAAGCAGTAATGTTGCTCAGAAGTTTTAAAAAGTTGGAGAAGGATTCCAGAGAACAACATAAATGGATCCTCATCTTTCTGAGTAGCTGGAAAATAAAGATACTAATTACCTGGGATACTGCATTGCCTCAAAGATCACTCTTATCTGTGATTCCAACTCAGTGATTTGTAATGCTGGAATATTTACGGGAGGTTAATACAATTAGCTGCTCGAATTTCTTATAATGACTCCCCCTTTCCATTTAAAGTAATCTTTTAAATATAAATGCATAATATCCTCACGTAAAGCTATAACCTACTAAATATAATTTTATAATTTATGAGTTAAATTTGATACTTTTATATTGCTTTAATGATTCAAGATCTTAGAAAATTTTAAGATCACTATTTTGAACATTAATTCTAATTGAACAAAATGGCATATGGAATATATATCATCTCTTTCAAATAACTATTGTGTTAATCTAGGTGCTCTGAGAAGCAGATGCCAAGACAGCATTAAATAAGGAAATTATGGCCAGTGTAAAATGCTTGTGCTAAAAAACAATGGGGAGAGGTCAGATATGGTTGGGAGACAAGTCAGACCCTGATGCAAGTCTGATCCCAAATGAGGAAGAGAGAAGAAGAATGGGAAGAAGGAAGTTTGGCTGGGACCTTGTAGACTTCACTACAGTCAATGGAAGGTTCAGCAAAGCTGTGGGTGAGTCCTTGAACCAAAGTTGGCCGACATTGGGATGCTTTGCCTTGCTTTCTCTTTCTTTCTTTCTTCCTTCCTTTCTTTCTTTCTTTCTTTCCTTCTTTCTTTCTTTCTTTCTTATTTTTTAAAATTGAAGTGTAGTTGATTTATAATACTTTGTTAGTTTCAGGTGTACAGCAAAGTGATTCAGTTATATACGTATACCTATTTTTTCCAATTCTTTTCCTTTATAGGTTATTACAAGATATTGAGTATAGTTCCCTATGCTATGCAGTAAATCCTTGTTGTTTCTCTATTTTATATATAGTGGTGTGTATCTTAATCCCATACTTGTAATTTACCCTTACCCCTCTCTTTCCCCTTTGGTAACCATAAGTTTGTTTTCTGTGCCTGTGAGTCTATTTCTATCTTGTAAATAAATTCATTTGTATTACTTTTTAGTTTCCACATATAAGTGATATCGTATAATATTTTTCTTTCTCTGTCTGGCTTGCTTCACTTTGTGTGATAATCTCTAGCTTCATCCATGTTGCTGCAAATGGCATTATTTCATTCTTTTTTACAACTGAGTAATATTCCATTGTATACATGTACCACATCTTTATCCATTCATCTTTCAGTGGATGCTTAGGTTGCTCCCATGTCCTGGCTTTTGTAAGTAGTGGTGCTATTAACATTGGAGTGCATATATCTTTTCGAATGAGGGTTTTCATCTTTTCCAGATATCTACCCAGGGGCAGGATTGCTGGATCATATGGTAACTCTATTCTTAGTTTTTCAAGGAAACTCCATACTGCTTTCCATAGCAGCTGCACAAATTTACATGGAATGCTTTGTCTTCTTGAGCTGGTCTGCCTTAGTATTGCTACTGCACCTACTCGTTGTCTGGAAGTCACCTGTGAGATGTATGTCCTCAGCTCAGATAACTGAGGTGACTTTGCAGTCCAATAGCTGGGACCTTCAGTTAATTACTTTCCCTACAGTAGGACATTTGTCAAGCACATTCCTGACACTGGTGGCTGATACAGCCACCAAATCAGCAGCTCCAAATCTGGCCTCTTTCCTGCTCCTAAATTGTGAACTGTCTACTGGAAAGCTCCATCAGAATGACCTCTGACATCTCAAATTCAGTGATTCAGTGCATTCCAAAATGAACATTTAGTTTTGTCCTAACTCATACCACCATTCTCCCAAGTATCAACAGTAAACTTTACCTCTCCTTTCCTTTGCCTTCCACATCCAAATAACTAATGAATTCTCTCAATCCAATCTCTACCCTCTTTTTCTTTCTCTTCTTTTTTCTGCAGGCTCCCAGTGTTACTGCTCAGGTTTAGACCTTCATCGTATCTATAGTACATTATGTGCACTCCTGGCCTCTCTACACACCTCTCTGCACACCTCCCAGAGCTCCTCTCTAATCCGTTTAAAGTGCTGCTGCCAGGTTACTCTCTTTCAAAGGGCAGCTATTGTACTATTTCCATTCTAAAAATAAAAACCCTTCAGAGATATCTGCACACCCATGTTCACTGCAGCATTATTCACAAGAGCCAAGATATGGAAGCAACCTAAGTGTCCATTAGCAGATGGATGGATAAAAAAGATGTGGAATATTAATCAGCCATGAGAAAGAAGGGAGTCCTGCCAAGTGCAACAACATGGATGGAACTTGAGGGCATTACGCTACGTGAGACGTCAGACAGAGAAAGATAAATACTGTGTGATCTCACGTATGCGGAACAGGAAAAAACTGAACTTGTAAAAACAGAGAGTAGAATGCTGGTTACTAGGGCCCAGGGGTAGGGAGATATTTAAGTGTACAAACCCAAAACAAGTAGATAAATAAATCCTGGCGATCTAATGCACGACATAGTGATTATAGTCAACAATACTGTATTATAAACTTCAGAGTTGATAAGAGGCTAAATCTTAACTGTTTTCAACACACACAAAGTAATAATAAGTATTTGACATGATAAAGGTGTTAACTAACATGATGGTGGTAATCATATTGCAATATATAAATTATCAAACCAACACACTGTACACCTCAAACTTACACGATGTTATATTTCAGTTAAAGCTCAATGAAAACAAAAACCCCTTAAATGGCTCCCAATTTCTTACAGAATGAACTCCTATACTCACAGCCTCTCATTCAGGGCCTCCATGATCTGGCTCCACGATCTAGCTTTTCAATTTTTCCTCCTAAAATTCCTTTTATACACACTGTTCGTAGTCTTCCTGAGTTACAGCGGGGCCACAATTATATGCTGAACTTTCCTACCTTCGTGAATTTTCCTCCTAGACTTGCTTTTATTTTCTCAGTAAGTCCTGTGTTGCTAAAAAACCATCCATCACAGCCCAGCTGAAATGTTACTTCCTCTACAGATCTTTCCCCAAATCCCTTAACTGGAAGTGCTCTATTTGCTGACATTTGCTGGTATATAAAATATGCCTCCAGTTTATAATGAAATTTGTGTTATGGGATGTGGGGATGAGTGCACATTATCAAACATGTATTGAAATTGATTTTGTGAGGAAAAATGTATTATTTGGTTCATGCAAATACCAATACTGTAATCCAGCAGGAAGGCATCAATTCTGGGTTTGCAGAACTCTTAACCCTGAAAGATGGCAATTGCAAATCTCAAAAGAAACACTTTGATTCCCTGGAATACTGCCACATAGCAGGCAGCCACACAGCAAGTTTACTGGTAACTGGAGATCACATAATACAGTAAAGCAAATGCCACTACAGTATTTCAGCAAGTACTTTAACTAATACCGAGCCACAATATAAAGTAAATGTGGCTGGATTATTATACAGATAGCTGAAGTACATTTAGGAAAAAATCATTGATTATGAACCAGAACAAAAGATAAACCACAATAATACAGCTGAACGAACTTCAATATCGTGTTTATACGTGAAATGTTTGTTGAATATTAGTACCTAGCAAAAAACAGTAAAAAAAAGGAAATACATTCACTTGTACATGATATTACAGCAACACCATTGCTGCATTTAGCTATGGTTTATGCTAGGAATAAATTTAAATATGTAATGTTTGGGGAATAACTGAGACACTATATTGGATCAGCCTGCAGTCTGGTTTTAAATTTCTGCTGAGAAAGATGGCAATAGGATGCAAATGCAAAAACTGTTGTTTTGTTTCCCTGTTCTGAACCCTCACAGCACAGTGCCAGGCATCTCTCGGTTCATGTGCCCATTTCAACCTGCTGCTGTATTTACACTGAACTCTACTGGACTAGGATTCTTGAGGGTAGGCTGTGTGCTAATTCAGCTTTACACCTTCACAGTTATTTGCTCATGGATGAATGAAAGAGATGAGATCGACTGAGTAGGCAGTCAGAAGAAATAGAAGGACAAGTAGAGGTTGATCAGACAGACAAGGGAGAAAAGGGAATCACAGGCTGAGAAGAGCACGTGGGGAAGACATCCTCGTGTGAGCAGGACATTCAGTATATGGAGGGAGGAACCGTGAGAAAAGCAGCTGAACAAGTAGAAGCCGAATCACAAAAACTTCCCACGTCACACTGAAGAGTTTGGACTGTATTCATTAGGCCAAGGGAGATCATACAAGGAAATGGAAAGATAAGATTTTTAGACAGATCTTTCTGGCAGAGCAGAGGTTGGCTGGGAGTGTGGGGAAGGGATAGACATGGTGACAGTGGGGACATGGAGACCAGTTAGGAGGAGGCTAGTACAGTATTTCAGATAAGACACGGTTAGGGTTTGTCTTAAAGCCAAAGCAATGGGAGTGAAGCAGTGGAAGGAATCTGATAAGTATTTAGAAGCTTTAAGCACAGGGACTTTGTAATTGACTACACAGGCCGTGAAAGAGTGGAAGGATGAGTCTTAGGCATTTGGTGGTGATGCCATCCATGAGAGCAGTGTTTTAGGAAAGATAATGAATTCTGCTTTGGGACCTGAGTTGTGGGGAAATAATGGGACTCATAAGCAAATCGAAGAAAGGTGATTCAAGAGATAGCTAGAGAGCCGAGAGAGAGCTGATTATTACATTGTACTTAACTGGGCTTTATCTTTCCATACCTTGGGCTATCATTCTTCCCTTCCGAGAATTTTTTCAGGCTTCCAGAATCTCTTAATATTCATATTCTGTGTAGAAGATTGCTTTCAGAATCCTCTATTTTTCCCCATATGTAAAGGCTCCTTGACCTGGTGTACGTTTCATGTGTTTCACTGATCTTATAGAGCCCATCCCCATCCCTTTTACCCCAAGGATAAAATTTAGAAAAAAACGGGTAGGCCACTAGGTCATTCTAAAAGGAGATTATTTTTCAACATATATTGAGCACATCTTGGACATTCCAGAATCCTTAATGGGTAGCACTTTTCCTATATATTTTTTTGTATCAAATTGTGAACCAGCCTTTTTGGTGAGCATGAGTATAAAGCTTTATAAAATTGAATTTGTGAATTCCTGAGTACCAGTCAGAATCTCTGAAGATAGTATTTTCATAAGCAAAAGATGCCACCATGCTCCTTAAAAAAGAAAAAAACAATGAACCTCTGCATTTCTAAAGCAGTACATTATCTTTCACAACAGAGAGTTATTTCTAAGGACAGGACTAGAGGTTTGGGTAGCAAGTTTAGTTGATGTTTAAAGTAAAAAAAGAAAGAAAGAAAGAAAGAAAACATTCTTAACTGAATATAGACCTGTTTCTCCGTTCAAAAGCAAATGCGGGAATTCCCTGGCAGTCTAGTGGTTAAGACTTGGCACTTTCACTACTGGGGCCCGGGGTTCAATCCCTGATTAGGGAACTAAGATTCTGCAAGCAGTGCACCACACACACACACACACACAAACACACACACACAAAAGCAAATTTGCCTGCAGAAAAAAAACTATTACGTATGATAAACTCACAACCAACATAAAAAAGCTCACTGTCTCAAGAAATGTACTTTATCTTTTAAAGGATAAATTTATCTTTATGGGGGTCATACATTTTTTACATGAGTAAAAATTTCAGGAGATTGTACCCAATCCTGTCCCTTACCAGCACAAACTTGAAAAGTACCTTGTTCCTTATTCAAACTTGTTTCTAATGAAAACGAACTCTTGTACAAGGCACCTTTCTGTAGTGCTCAAATATCAATCATAACCCTCCTGAAGTCGCCGTGCAACATGCTGAATCTTTCTTGCTTACTAAAGAGTAAAATTTAAATGCACTCATTTCAATCTTAATACTTGGGATCCTGAAATGGTCAAGATCACTCACAAGTTTCAAAACCCAAGGGGCTAAAATGACCAACAAGCATGTATGTGAGAATCATTGATTTTTACCAGTGATGTGAAATCACCTCTAGGCCACATAGTCTCGGATAGAACTAAATTGGTGCATTAATTTCTCTTAAAGCAGAAAGTGAGAAGCTTTCAGCTGCAGGAGAATTTCCAAATTTCAGACAACACAGACTTACATTGGAATGTATCCCAAGACCTTGGAACCGATACTCAAATTATCTATGACACACAGGCCAGAATTTAAGCACTTGAGTTCTCAGCACAGAGATCATCTTATGTAGATGACAAACAAATTCACAGCCGCCAAGTTTTATGATTCAGTCAGGAGACAATTTATTGAAACTTTCCGCATGATCTCAGTATCCTTGGACTTTACTGCGAAAAGCTGGGAAGTTGGAGAAATAGTAAGTTGTGGAATAATTTAAAATATGAAATATTAAAAGTCTACTTTTATTTACTTATTTATTTACTTACCTATTTTGGCTATGCAGGGTCTTAGATGCAGCATGCGGGATCTTCAGTGCGGCATGTTTAGTTGCAGCCCATGGGTTCTCAGTTGTGGCACGCATGTGGGTTCTAATTCCCCGACCAAGGATCAAACCCGAGCCCCCTGCATTGGGAGCGCCGAGTCTTACCCATTGGTCCACCAGGGAATTCCCCCTAAAATTCTACCTTTCAAACACCAGGATAGTAACTTGAATTCTTTGAATTCCAATTCTGAGCTGTGCAAATAAAGTTTAGTGACTTTATTCTCTTGGTTTTGATTCCTGGGTAATCACAGATGTCCAAAGGAGAGTTTGGCTACACTGTGTTTCCATAGACTACTGCATAGTATTTTTCACTTGTTATGAACGGTGAACATTTTTTTTCTTACAAACATTACTGGTCACTTTGACAATGATAGAAGAAATTCTCTATTTCAGAGGCTTGTTACGAAAAGAAGTCCCACAAATGCTTAGCATCTTCTATGTTCCAGGCAATTGTACTGGCTATTTTCATTTTTGCTTAATTGAAATGACTCAATTTCATTTTATGAATTCAATTTATGTCAGCTCTAAATATGAGAAGTATATTAGTTTTCTATTGCTGTGTAACAAGTTAAACAAATTACGACAAACACCACCCATTTATTAGCTTATTGTCGTGTCGAAGTCTGGACAGTCTGGGCATGGTGTGCCTGGATTCTCTGCTTAGAGTCTCGCATGGCTAAAATCAAGGTGTTGGCAAGGCTGTGTTCTCAACTGGATGTCATGATCCTTTTTCCAAGCAGAATTCAGTTCCTGTGGCTGTAGAAATGAGGCTTGCACTTCCTTGCTGGCTGTCAGGAGGGAGCTTCTCTTAGCTCATAGAGACCTCCTACATTCTTTGCCACGTGGCCCTCTCCTTCTTCAAAGCCACCAATGGAGAATCTCCCTTGTGTCGAATACTCCTCACACTTCAAATATCTGAAGGACCGACCTAGTCCCTCTTTCACCTTCACTTAATTAGGTTAGGCCAAACTTGGATAATCTCCCTATTTTTTTTCTCCCTATTTTAAGGTCACCTGATTTCAGATCTTAACTGCATCTGCAAAATCCCTTCACAATAGCACTTAGCTTAATGTTTGATTGAATAACTGGGGGAAGGTGGGTGTACACCAGTGGGTAGGGAGTCTTGGGGACGATCTTAGAATTCTGCTTATCAGTCTCACAAGTCTGTAATCAAAATGTCAGCTAGGCTGTGTTCTCATCTGGATGCTTGATTGGGGAAGTAAGTGCTTCCAAGTTGATTCAGTTTGTTGGCAGAATTCATATACTTGTAACTGTGTGATTGAGGACCTTGGATTTTTGTTGGTTGTTGGCTGACAGTCACTCCCAGCAGCGACCCACAGCTCCCTGCCATGTAACCATCTCCATAGGCAGTTCACAGCATGGCTGTTTGCTTCTTGAAGACCAGTAAGAGAGTATCTTTGTCTAGTCTAGTAAGACAGAATCTTATATGATGTAATCTAATCATGGGAGTGACATCCTATTATCTTTGCCATATTCTTTTAGTTAGAGCAAGTTGCAGTTTCCATTCTGCAGTCAAAGGAAGGAAATTATACAAGGGTGTATGACTCATTGAGGGTCACCTTACGTTGTATCTGCCACAAAAAGTCTGTGCTCAGAGCAACTTTGGAAGAAGTTCAGATCAAAGTGGCTTCCAGGTTTTTAAAGAACAGGGCCTTTTTGAATGTGCAGTAGCTGCCATCAGATGTAGACCCACATGGTTAAATGGGTATCCTGTTTTCAAACTCCAGACCTGATATCAGATTTTCTTGGGTGAATCCCAGTTCTTCCGTGGATTAACTGTGCAACTTTACCTCTCTATGCCTCAGTTTCTTCCTCTACAAAACGAAGATGACAGTACACCCCCCCCACCAAGGATCATTATGAGGATTAAGGAGACGTCATTTAGAATGGATCCTGATATACAGTAAGTGCTCAGTAAGCATTAGACATTATTTTATATTCCTGCTCTCCCTCTGGATGATTATATTGCATCTTTCATTCATGAATTTATCTAAATCTATTCTTAAACCTACGTATTGTTCTTTTTTTTAATTTTTATTTTATTTGACTTTTTAAATTTTTGGCTGTGTTGGGTCTTCATTCCTGTGCACAGGCTTTCTCTAGTTGCGGCAAATGGGGGCTACTCTTTGTTGCGGTGCATGGGCTTCTCATTGCGGTGGCTTCTCTTGTTGCAGAGCATGGCCACTAGGTGGGCAGGCTTCAGTAGTTGTGGCTCGCAGGCTCAGTAGTTGTGGTGCACTGGCTTAGTTGCTCCACAGCATGTGTGATCTTCCCAGACCAGGAATCGAACCTGTGTCCCCTGCATTGGCAGGCAGATTCTTAACCACTGTGCCACCGGGGAAGTCCCCTATGTATTGTTCTTGATAGATCCTTTCCAGTCTTTTCAACTTTAAGAGCTCCTCTTTACTTCTTTTCATGCATTTGGTGAGGTAGTCCACGTTCATTCTCCATTCACATATTATGATGCTGATTATGCCTTCTCAAACACTTTTAATTTTCAAACTATTAATAAGTCTCTTGAGGGAAGTGAATCTTAATGTAAATTTCCTTTGACATATTTTAATTGTATGTGTCTTGTTCTTTAGATGAGATTCAGTGGTAGACTATGGTTAAATGGTGATTAAATCTGGTGAGTGTTGGTCGTTAAAAAAATATATATATATACAGTTTGTAGTGGTGGGTGAGGAGATATATATGGGGGTGATCATTGATCACAAAAGCAAACATCCTGGGAATTTACACAGTCTGTATGTTGGAGGGAAGCTGAATCAATTTTACTGAATTAAATTGAGTAGCACCAGTTCTGTGCTCGGCTCTACACCAAGCTCTATACAAGAGCAAAAATGAGATAAACCTTGTTTTCTATTCTGAGGCTTACAGTGTTGCTAGGGAAACAAAGCTCATGCATATTAGACAGACATACTGTAAGATGGGATAGGATTACATTAAAATTAGATAGATGAGTATATAAGTGATGTCAGATCTCAAAGGAGGGAGGATGGATTAGAGAGAGCTTGCTAGAGAGGCTTTGGATTATAAGTAGAATTTGGGGAGGTAGAAAGTAACGAAACACACCTTCAGGGATGGGAGATATTTTGAGCACTAGTTTGCCATTAGAACTGACCCTTATCTCTTACAAGACAACAAGGAGAGCAGAATAGGGATTTATGTTAGGAAGAGAGTAGCAGAGCTTTTACTCTATCTGATCTTTATGAGGTGATCATTGCTCTTATTTTGTGACAGTAGACCTTAGGGTAATGGGAGTTAAAACACCTATTTGAAACATGAAAATGCCAAAATGTGAAGTGACATGCTCAGTGTCATACTACAGGATGTTAAGGTAGGATTCAGTTGTCTAATTTCTCTGTTCATTTGTTGTTTGAAACAGAAAGCCCTACTGTGAATCTTTTCCATATTTTGTAACTTAAAAAAAATTGTGGCTAGCCTTGCATGTAATTGCAAATGAATACCAGAGACAACAAAACAGGGTATTATAATTAAAAGATGTCATAAAGTGTAAAATGCTTCATCTTGTCTTACAGTTATGTAAGTTGAAAAAGTACTTTCCAGTCCACACTTTCTTTAGATTCCTACAGCAAATCTTTCAAAAGAAAGCATGGTTTATAGGTAGCTACTTTCTATTGTAATAACCTATCTAAAAAGTTATATTTCACTATATGTAATAGAAGAATGTATTTTAAGTGGCTATTTATAAATTGCAATTGCACTAAACCATAAGGCAATATTATTCATTGAGAAAGCTAGTCGTTGAATGTTATTATCCAATTGTTTATGACCTTATCATTTTTCAGAGCCTCTCAGAAACCAGTTTTCTACAATGAGCTATTGGAGCAAGGACAAAGACAGTTAGAAATTCCTATAAGCTGAAATCTACTTCTCCCAGCTATAAATTCTTTGTCTAGTAAATACTAGCTCATCTTGTACTCATAAAGTAGGGCACTACACTTCTTTTCAGCTATTTTAGTACATCTTGAATGTGCTTCCTCTCCAACTGAAAAAAGATTTGTGCTCATAAATTCTCCCTGAATTCCTGAGAGCCCCAGTAAGCACTGCCTACAGAGAATCTATTCCAGTAGATAGACCTGGGATCAATATTGATTGTGACATTAAATACATGGGTTTGATCTTCCCTTTTCAACACTCAAGACTACAAGAAATGCAGTCTCAAAGAGACAGAACAGGAAAAATAGGTGTGGGAGTAGGGAATCCAGGTTTATGTCGTGTGCCAGAAAATAGACTAATTGTCGTTTGAAGTGTCTATTTCTAAGTCAGGCAGCAAAGAGGAGTGGAGCCTCCCAACTCACTTTAAATGTAGCTAGAACCTGAGGGTTGCCCGGCTTTGTGTGTGTGTGTGTGTGTGTGTGTGTGTGTGTGTGTGTGTGCACTATCCAAGGGCACCTGCTAAGGGGGCAAGTGGGGTTAAATCCAGCTCTCAGTTGGTTTAGCAATCTCTGTGCCTATGTGAGAATATACCTGCTTGGATGAAGGGGGTGTCTTTTTCTCATTCACACAACCGCTCTCGTGTGGAGTGGTTGTGGCCCTACTAAATACCACCCCAGTGGCCCGCAAAGCAAATGCACTAACCGTGCCTGGGGAATCTTGAACCACTGGGATAAATGTCTTCATTCTGCTTATTCTAGTTAAACATGTGCCTTCCTTTCTCTGTGTGAAGACCATGTTAAGCAGAAGTTCTCAA
Source organism: Phocoena phocoena (assembly GCF_963924675.1). Taxonomy (NCBI): domain Eukaryota; kingdom Metazoa; phylum Chordata; class Mammalia; order Artiodactyla; family Phocoenidae; genus Phocoena; species Phocoena phocoena. Next base: position 90,112,600 of record NC_089229.1, read on the forward strand.
CTTATGCTGAAGACAACTTTCAACTCTCTTCAACAATGAAGAAAGGAAAAAATATTCCACCTTCATAAAAAGTTACTGTTTGTGTTAATCCTCCCTTTCTGTAATGAAGTTTTAAAAACTATTTAGCTCCGAGACAAAACAGAATGTCACTAGTTTCTTACGTGGATCCTTATCACCTGCTAAATAGTTCTATCATGGGACTTCCAAACACACTTTGTCATTCCATAGTTGACATTTTTTTTTTAACATCTTTATTGGAGTGTAATTGCTTTACAGTGGTGTGTTAGTTTCTGCTTTATAACAAAGTGAATCAGTTATACATATACATATATCCCCATATCTCTTCCCTCTTGCGTCTCCCTCCCTCCCACCCTCCCTATCCCACCCCTCCAGGTGGTCACAAACCACCTAGCTGATCTCCCTGTGTGATGCAGCTGCTTCCCACTAGCTATCTACCTTACGTTTGGTAGTGTATATATGTCCATGCTACTCTCTCACTTTGTCCCAGTTTACCCTTCCCCCTCCCCATATCCTCAAGTCCGTTCTCTAGTAGGTCTGCGTCTTTATTCCCATCTTGCCCCTAGGTTCTTCATGACCATTTTTTTTATAGATTCCATATATATGTGTTAGCATATGGTATTCGTTCTTCTCTTTCTGACTTACTTCACTCTGTATGAAAGACTCTAGGTCCATCCACCTCACTACAAATAACTCAATTTCATTTCTTTTTATGGCTGAGTAATATTCCATTGTATATATGTGCCACATCTTATTTATCCATTCATCTGTCAATGGACACTTAGGTTGCTTCCATGTCCTGGCTATTGTAAATAGAGCTGCAGTGAACATTGTGTGACTCTCTTTGAATTATGGTTCTCTCAGGGTATATGCCCAGTAGTAGGATTGCTGGGTCATATGGTAGCTCTATTTGTAGTTTTTTAAGGAACCTCCATACTGTTCTCCATAGTGGCTGTATCAATTTACATTCCCACCAGCAGTGCAAGAGGGTTCCCTTTTCTCCACACCCTCTGCAGCATTTATTGTTTGTAGATTTTTTGCTGATGGGCATTCTGATTAGTGTGAGATGATATCTCATTGTAGTTCTGATTTGCATTTCTCTAATGATTAGTGATGTTGAGCATTCTTTCATGTGTTTGTTGGAAATCTGTATATCTTCTTCGGAGAAACGTCTATTTAGGTCTTCTGCCCATTTTTGGATTGGGTTGTTTGTTTTTTTGATATTGAGCTGCATGAGCTGCTTGTAAATTTTGGAGATTAATCCTCTGTCAGTTGCTTCATTTGCAAATATTTTCTCCCATTCTGAGGGTTGTCTTTTTGTCTTGTTTATGGTTTCCTTTGCTGTGCAAAAGCTTTGAAGTTTCATTAGGTCCCATTTGTTTATTTTTGTTTTTATTTCCATTTCTCTAGGAGGCGGGTCAAAAAGGATCTTGCTGTGATTTATGTCAGAGTGTTCTGCCTATATTTTCCTCTAAGAGTTTGACAGTGTCTGGCCTTACATTTAGGTCCTTAATCCATGTTGAGTTTATTTTTGTGTATGGTGTTAGGGAGTGTTCTAATTTCATTCTTTTACATGTAGCTGCATAGTTGACATTTTTATTCAAACTCAGAAAGCTCTCCTTTATCTCCATTGCCTTTCAAAATTCCCCTTCCCCTATCATTCAAAGCTCAGGACAAATTCTACCTTATCCAAGGACCATTTCATTTTCTCTCTTCTATGCTAGAATATTCCTCCACCCTATCTCTTCATCTCCATAATATACAATTGACTGATACAACCCAAGGCCCAGGCTATAGCAAAAGAGCACATAATTCAGAGCAAGTCAGCTTGGATGTAGTGGGTGCAGCATTGGCAGCCTCAGGAGAGATTGGGAGGAGAGACGAAGCTGGCGGCAGCAACAACATCAGAGAAATGCCATGGGAATGAGGAGATGAAGCGTGTATCATAAGGAACAGTGTTGCTTTAGTCTATTCTCTCAGCAGAGACTAAGAGACTACTGCCATTAGAGGTACCCATAGGCCAATATGGAGAGTTCTTGGGTCCTCTGATACTGCCCGGGAGAGGATAAGAGCTCAGGGAAACAGGAGGATAGCTTTCATCTGGTGGGTACTCATCCAGAGCCTCTTTGTAGTGCGTGCTATTCTGTTACTCTGTTGCTCATAGCTCTCTGATTGTCTGGCCTCAGGCTGATGAATGAGGAATCATGTAAGATTCCAACACCGCCCACACCCTCAAATTGCCTTTGTGCAACTCTGCCACCCCCTCAAGCTGTATTTACTGCTTTACTTTATTTCCTGCTTTTTTTTTTTTAACTGCATGTTTACTTCCTTCTCGGTCTTTCCACTCCCCCTTTTATGGCATGATATTATTCCTTTTCTCTGACATTAGGATTAGTCCTTCAGAGTGAGGAAAATATTGGTCAAATGGTCCTGCTCTGTGAGTAGAGTAGTAAGTACGTAGCTGGGCACCAAACAGGCCCAAGCGCACCAAATTATCCTACCCACTCTCTTTGGAATATGCCCTTAGATGTTCTCTGGTGTCTCCCCTCATACGAGTCCACCTACCTTGACGAGTTTTCCCATTCTGCTGCCCTCTTAAAATCAAACCCATCCTTTAATATTCAAGTCAAATGCTAATTCTTTCTTAAAGTATTTCCTGAAATATAATATTTTACTTCCTCTTAGCATACATCTTACAGTTTTTAAAAATTTATTTATTTTATTATTTATTTATTTAGGCTGTGTTGGGTCTTTTGTTGCTACGCACAGGCTTTCTCTAGTTGCGGTGAGCGGGGCGGGGGGGGGTGGCTACTCTTCATTGCAGTGCACGGGCTTCTCATTGCGATGGCTTCTCTTGTTGCGGAGCATGGGCTCTAGGCGCATGGGCTTCAGTAGTTGTGGCACACGGGCTCTAGAGCACAGGCTCAGCAGTTGTGGTGTACGGGCTTAGTTGCTCCGTAGCATGTGGGATCTTCCCAGACCAGGGCTCGAACCCGTGTCCCCTGCATTGGCAGGCGGATTCTTAACCACTGCACCACCAGGGAAGCCCATCTTACAGATTTAGAAACAACTTGAGGCTGGATGAGTGCATGGAAGGCCAGATGGATGAGAGCCAGGATGCCGGTTCCCAGACAGCAAGTAGGGATCTAAAGGTTGGGGAGATATCCAGACCACCTCCAGCACGTTAAAGCTAAGAATGGTGAGCAAGTGGGATGGCAGGTCCGGATCCAAGAATTGAAGCCAAAATTGTGGATATAAGTAGGGCATTGGGGCCAATGTAAAGAATCTGTGGATGATCCAGGACTTTGGAAAAAAAAATTTTTTTGAAGTTCATATCTAGCTTTTGATGAAATGTTCTTACTTCCTAAAGAATTGGTGTTTGTGAGATAGTTCCAGAATTTTCTGTTCTTAGTTTGTTCTTTTCTTATAATGCTCACCACGCTGTACCCTGTACCTTGAAAGTGCTCATCTCCCTTACTAACCTGTAAGCCTCTGAGAGCAGACACTGTGGTTTACTCTTGTTCACCTCACCTGCGTTGTCTAGGGAGTGCTTTTTACATAGGAATGTCAATATCTCTTGATACTGACATTGAAATATCTCTTGAATTGTAGTTTTGAAGATGAATTGAATTTGTGGAGACTACTATGAATTTAATTTTACACATGTCGAGATTATGGCACTCAGAGGGCAATATCCAGCAATCAGCTGGAGTCGAAAGACTCGTTATATAGAAGGAGTGGATGGATGGACAGATATATTTAGGCGCTTTCCATATACGGATGAAAACCTAAGAAGTGTGTGAAGAGTTAAAAGAGCCCTAAGTTGAAAACTGAATAGAGGAGGATACAAACTTATTTATCCAGCCAACATTTACTAACCTTTTAAGGTGTTCCAAGTACTTAGGTAGGCACGATTATAGAAATATACTTAATGGAGTAAGATAGTCTCTGCCATCAAGGATCTTCAGTCCTCCAGTGCTGGCAACACACTAGTGAGGAGATGACTGTAAATATCAATATATTAAATGGAGAAAAAAGAATATGCAAGAAAGTGCGTGTGACTAACAAGGATAAAAAATGCTTTTAAAAACGAAACCAAAAGACTATTTTATTTGGTTGTAATGAGATCATTGGTCATCTTCAAAAATTCTGCTTCAGAGCAGGAGTGAGGCAAATCTGCATTAATGTTTGTCATACTTGTTATGTGATGACATAAAAATACATATACATTTTAGTAAGTCCTGTATTGTTATTAGGTGCAACGCCTCCTAGGAAAATTCACATATTTCCACGTTTCTTTTTCTTCAAAAGGCATTGTTTTTTCCACTAAATGTGACGATCTGAAAAGTCTAAATGTTTTAGTTGACCTTCATTTATAAACATAGGACTTAATTGGCCATATTAGTCCAAACCCCAAGGCTCCAGAATCCTATGTGAGTGAATTGTTTGGAGAAAGACAAAAGAGTGGTGGTAAAAAGTGTAATGAGGTTACCCACATGGACCCAGTTTACTCTCTTCATAATAATGTACTTTTCAGCTTCAATATATTTTTAGACATCTAGAGAAGATTATTCAGTAAGATCACTTCAAGGCAACCGCCATATTTAAAGATTTGAATTAAACATTGATGACCCATTTTGCTCACTGAAGTTTTGTTCCAGTGTTACTTGTGCCACTGCTGGTAGTTTACAGTTTCACATTGTTTGAAATAAAAAGGAAGTTCTCCATTTCAGCTAAAACAAATCCTACAACCTCTCACCAGGAAAAGAAAGTTGCCTTTCCCATAAATTAGTAAATATTTAGAAAGGTGTGGAGCCCACATGCAAAAAGTGTTGCAACCTATTGAGAAAAATACAATGAGCCAGTTGCAGAGACTTGACACCTGCCAGGTGTTGCTCAGAGATTATGCATCACTGTGGGTGTGAAAGTACATAGCAGAGGCTGGTATACCACACATGCCTTGCAAATGATAGTTCCAGTCTAAATTGTTTTATTTTTTAGTATATAACTGGATAAAGATTCTGCTGACAGGTATCATTAATCAGTGGTTATTTATTTATTGATAAATCAATTATAGATAGAACTGAGAGGATTATCCATGAGGTCTTAATGTCAGTAGCTTCAGAGGTTCTAAGACCAGTGTCTTCCTTAGGGTGAAGGGGGAAATTAAGTTGTTCATTTTCCCAGGGCTTCTTGATCTGGATTTCTGGTCTGGGTAAAATTAGTGGTGAGAGGTCTTTTTTCATTTCTTTATTAATTGGTATTCACTATTTTCATAAAACACATTTAAAAAATATTAGACACATGAAATTAAAATATGTGATATATAATATAATTAAGATTCTGATGCTTTCCCTCAAATATCTATCATAACTGATTAGCACATGATTTGACAAATATTTAGAAATTATGAGCAGCATTTCTTAATGGAAATCTCACTAATTCCATTTTATTTGAATTTGAGCAGTGAACACCTAGCATGAGCCTTTAATCAGAAATAAATAATAAATAAATAATAATATATACATGTGATTTCACAAGTATATATCAACTATTTTAGTGGTCATAAATGAGGTTAATAGTAAGATAAAGCAAATTCAAATATTCATTAAGTGAGGGACTCATTTAACAAATCGAATGACCCCTCTTTGCTGGGTATTATTCTAAATGCTGGGAATAGAGCTGAGGAAGGGTCGGGAATCTACTCAACTTTCAAGCTAATAAGCTAGCCTGTTATTGTGTCTGGACGCTGACAAGAGACATGAGACTCTTGGGTCAGAGATGAAGGACTATGTTACTCATGGCACAGCGGGCAGCAGGAGCTTTCTGTTTGCTTCTGTCAGTTTCTCACGACCCCCAGTTTCCACAGGATGACACAGGCGGGCCTACGTGGTTGCCTACACAGGCGTTGGGTTGCATTACAGGAGAGGAACACTGTGCTTGGAGAATCCATCACTTTCAGAATGAACAAGTCTGTTCTTTGTCTGGAGGGAGGTGTTACTTGCTACAAATATAACCCAGAAAAATGACCCAGGTAAAGACAAGTGAAGACCAGTGAAGACCTGGTATTCTCGGCATACTTAGCAAGACTATGCGGGGACTCTTAGGGCCCATTAGCAGATTGCCTCTCCTAACAAATCCCTAGATCCTTGCCCTTACAGAGCTTATAATCTATTATTAGGCTTCTTAGTGGTTTAAGGGATTTCATCCTTGGCTGTTTTATTCCTTCTGAGCTACTGTCAACATTACCTTGAACTTGCACTTTGTCTTTTCCCCAGTTTTACTCTTTATACACACTGTTGCCTCGTGTCCCATTGCTGTTTATATCTTCCTTGTTAAGTCTCATGCATGAGTCAAATTGTGCCCATATCCTAGGAGCCACACCACTGTCAGAGACTGGACTGAGTTCCTCAAGACATTTCTAGGCAATTTCCTCAAAGCCTCACTATCCATTCAGGGTATCCCTCTTGGCCTAAAGCAATTGTCCCATGTAGGCCTGAAGCCTCAGGTCATTCAGAGTTTTGTCCAGGCCACCCTGAGCTGGGCCTCAAGACTCTGAGCCTCTCTGTCTGGCATGTCCAGCTAGCTGTTACATATTTGTGGTAGGAGAGAGAGGGCTGTCTGTCTACTTACTTTATCCCTTTATGTCTTCCTGTTCTCAGCTCTGGTTCTTTATAGCATGATCATGCTCTGAAATTTTTCATCGAGTGGTTACTAGTGTTAGAAAGAAACGATCTGTCTGCTTTACAGTTGCTCCGCTCTGAAGAATCTGAAGCACTCAAGCCTACTTCCAAGAAGGAGTATAAGGAGGCCTAAATTCACCTCTGCTCTCTCACGATGTAGACAGGGTGTTCTGGGGTAGAGCAGTAGTGCTGAGGGATAGAAAACAAGTGTGGCTTCTCAGAAGGGTGACTTGAAGATGCCCATATAAGGTTTATTCTATATCTTCTACTAAGATGGTATCATATAAAAATAAAGAAATATTTTGCACTATCCTCTGATGTCCAATGGTGTTCATTCTGGCAAAGTACTTCATCTGAATACTGTTCCAGGTAGTGCTGGGTACAATAGACAGGTTACCCATCATAGAACATCATCCATCAGAGACTAGGTACTCATCATAGTCTGGTGGTGATGAACATAGTTCAGAAGGAGAAGAGAGGGAGAAACATCAGAGAGAATAGAAGTGTCAGAGATTGTAGTTATGTGGGTAGACCTGTACTGTATGTTTAAATCAGCAACAGTTAATTTATATGTGTGACTTTGTATGTCTGTACATGACTCATGGTTTAAAGGTGGTTATGCATTGCAAGTATATCTATGTATACACACATGTACATGACTGAAATAACTAATTTATAGTATATTAGCTCCAAGATACTATCATGGTTTTAGAAAGCTGAAGCAGTCATTTCCTTACCAGTTTTATCATGTCATATAGAAATATATGTTCTGTGTGGGAGAGAAAAAAATGTTGTACAGACAAAAGAATTTGTATGAGAAAGACAGAATATTTGAAAGAGACTTAAAATCTATGACTAAATGAGAGACGGAAATGACATTTCAAATACAATGCCCCTGTCAGGATATGCTAGAGAAAATTTATGTCACTGACAAGCCAAGGAAGGAGGCATTTGTATGCTACTGACGGTTGGTACAATATGTATGTGGAAATGAATTTAAGTGTGTGAAAAAAAGGAAAAAGAAAACTGAAAGAAAATAGACTATAGAGAAAGAACAACCAATGGAAACAAATGTTTAGCCATATGTAATGGTTCTTAAACATTATCGCTTAAGATTCTCAGTGATGGATCTGTGCTGACATGGTGTCTGAGATTTCAGACCAAGTACTCAGGTTCACTTTGGGTTAAAACCAATACTCCAGACTTGAGTCAAGAGCTCACCTCTATTGTGGCAACTCAGGTGTTAGCCTCATGGAGTATGAGAGTGTAAGTTGATCAGGAAGAAATCCTGGTTTCAGAATAGAATGGCAAAGTTATAAAGCCCCCATGGAGATGATGCTATAGTCAGAATTGCAAATATTGGCTGAATAGATGGTTTGGACACAGAGTTTCAAGCCAAGAATCTGGATAAGTGCTATTATGAGTTAACTAAATCAAGGAAATCTAAAAATGTTTCATAAAGTTGCAGGATGGGAATTAATTTTTATACTACCTTCCACAGATGCCCACTTTCTTAAGAAATTGATCTTTTTTGGTGGTTGTGGGGGAAATGAACCACCTCTGGGATTTATGTGACTGTGCAGCTTGTAGTGAAATAGGCTTTGAACCGCTGGTAGGAGGAACTCCCTCCCAGAATCCAGAGAAATTCGAGAGGGGTTAGAGAAGTATGAGTCATGTTTGGCACATACCGAAAAGTGCTGCTAGGGAGGTGGGTTTGGGAGGCCAAGAAATTAGGGAGACTAAGTGAGAGTCTACATATTCAGCATTGGGGATTATTTGGCTAACACATACTGAGAGCTCAGGTAGACTTTTCATAAATACTTGATGGATGAACCCATTGTTTCAGTCTAAGTATTTTGTGTCCCTCATGAACTACGGAAACTAAACTGGATTTGGTATGTTAATGTCATTGCTATTTATGTGTTATAACACTGAGCAAACAAGTGAGCAATTATTGTTAGTAAAATATCAAACTCTTTCTAATTGACAGGGATAGAAAGAAATATGAGAAATGATCCTGTCATTAAAGGCTCTTACTTTGCGAGACAAGACATACCCATAAAGGGAGAACTAGTAAAGCAAGAAAATACCAGATTAGTTGTGACTACATTTGTTTCCTTACTCTCCCCAGAGACTTGGAAGGCAAAGCTTTAGCCCTTTGAGCTAGTTTCTCTTTTTCTTTATCCCTCTCCTCTCATCCTTTTACCATCCTCAACACTAAGTGTTGAGTTGAAAAATTTAGATCATTTGTAATTTCCTATCATAATTTAATTTATCTGAGAAACACAGTGTAGGCAATAATTGTGGAAGGTGGTAGTTGCTGGGCCCTTTACAGAGAGAGTGGGACTCAGATAACTGGAAATATGTGGGATGGATATTGCAGGAAGGAGGGAGAGTCTGAGTGGGCCACGTCTGAGGAATGAATGAGTAGATCTGTTTTGCTGAAATGGGTAGGACAGGGTACTCTGGGAGAGAAAAAAAACGTTGGAGGGATATGGGGCAGTCGGCAGATTGTAAAAGATCTTTAATAGGAACTAATTTAACCTATGAGCAATGAAAAGTCAATGCAAGTTTGTACATACGTGTGTAATTTATACCACGTAGGATTTAAGAATTCTGGACTGATGTATAGGATGGACTGAAGAAGTGAGGGGGTAAGAAGTAGACAGTCTATACAGTGACCCTTACAAGGGCTAGAAGTAAATGAATTAATCATCTTATTTAACTACCCATTTTCTGAGAATGTGAGAATGTGGTGTGTGTGTGTGTGTGTGTGTGTGTGTGTGTGTGTGTGTGTGTGTCGGTGGAGGGCGAGGAAGTTTGGCACAGAGGTTCCCTTAGGTCACAAGCTAATTAATAGCAGAGACAGACTAGAACCCAAGTATCCTCACTCACAATTTAGAACTGTTTACGCCGTATCGTGGTTAGGAATCTGTTGCAGCATCCAGAGCTAACAAATGAATGCCTGAATTAGATACTGCCATTTGAAATTGAGATGAAAAAGACATTTGAGAGGAAGTGTAAAGTAAGAACCAATGAAGACGTGATTGGTGATTGGACAGTGTATTTGTTTCCCATTGCTGCTCTAACAAATTACCACAGACTTGATGGTTTAGAACACAGATGTATTATCTTACCATTCTGGAAGGTCAGAAGTCTGAAATGGGTTCCCCTGGACTAAAATCAAGGTGTTGGCAGGGCTGTATTCCTTCTGGAGGCTCCAGGGGAGGATCTGTTTCCTTATCTTTTCCAGCTTCTAGACGTTGTTGCCTGCCTTTCTTGGCTTGTGGACTCTTTCTACCCTCAAAGCCAGAAATCACCTGTTGAATCTTTCCGAGGCTGCATCACTCTAACACTGACTCTTCTGTCTCCATCTTCCACACTTAAAGGACTCCTGTGTTACACTGGGCCCGCCCATACAAGTCGGTATGATCTCCTTATTTTACAGACAGCAGATTAACAACCTTAATTCCATTTCCAACCCTAATTTCCCCTTGCCATGTAACATAACATATTCACAGTTTCCAGGGATTAGGACATGAACATCTTTGGGGAGCGGGAGAGAGAGGTGCCATTATTCCGCCCACCATAGATAGATTACATGAAGGTAAAAAATCAAGGATAATTCCAAGGTTTTGAACCTGGGAAACTGTAAAGACAATGATACCAATGACAGAAATAAGAACGCCAAGAGGGGAAACTGACATGTGGGCAAAGCATGTTGAGAAATGTTGAGTTTTTTTTTTTTTTTTTAATTTTCTGTACGCGGGCCTCTCACTGTTGTGGCCTCTCCCGTTGCGGAGCACAGGCTCCGGACGCGCAGGCTCAGCGGCCATGGCTCACGGGCCCAGCCGCTCCACGGCATGTGGGATCTTCCCGGACCAGGGCACGAACCCGCGTCCCCTGCATCAGCCGGCGGACTCTCAACCGCTGCGCCACCAGGGAAGCCCTGTTGAGTTTTAATTAATGACGCTATACTCAGAGGAGATTTCCCAACAGGCAGTTATTGGGATCTCAGTGTCAGAAAGGTTGCTGTGTGGCTAGTACTTACTACTACTATGGTAAGACCGTTTCCATGTTCTTAATTTTTCTATTTGTGTATTTCAGTATATACAATAATTTTTACCATAAACATTTAAACATAAGTGTGTATGGATTTTTCATGCACTATAGAAACTCATATTACTATTAATGTATCTTACTATTTCAGAATTTGGTTATTTTGCCTTTAAAATAATTATTCCGTATACACATAGTTTTATATTCTAAAAAAACTGGATACAAGGCTTTCTCACATCACCAGTATTTTAACAGAGTTCTATGCATCTTCAGATGAAAATCCTTCTATCAGTACATGGTAGGTACAATATTCAATATCCAGAGGCAATTTCCTTTGTAAGCCAAAATCATAGCAGCTGGTCATGATTCAAAATATTTTCAGATTGGGCTTCCCTGGTGGCGCAGTGGTCGAGAATCTGCCTGCCAGTGCAGGGGACATGGGTTTGAGCCCTGGTCTGGGAAGATCGCACATGATGCGGGGCAACTAAGCCCATGCGCCACAACTACTGAGCCTGCGCTCTAGAGCCCGTGCTCTGCAACAAGAGAGGCCGTGACAGTGAGAGGCCCGCGCACCACGATGAAGAGTGGCCCCTGCTCGCCGCAACTAGAGAAAGCCCTCGCACAGAAATGAAGACCCAACACACCCAAAAATAAATAAATAAAAATTTAAAAAAATATATTTTCAGATAGTTGCACATATCACTAACAGGTACCACTGTGAACTATTCCAAATAACATTCCAAAATCAATGCCAACATCTTATCATTCTGAGAAATCTATTTCCTTAAGTATTTTCCTTCACAAGTTTGTTCTGTAATTGGTCAAAACATTGCTGATAGGGTACCAAAAAATAACCAGATAGCAAGACTTACATGATATAGTAATTAAAACAGCATCGTATTCACACAAGAAATGATAAATAGACCAAGGGGAAAGAATCAATAAACCAGAAACAGCCAAAAATCTATACAGGGAACTTGATGTATAACAGTTATTAATCAGTTGGGGAAAGGGTTCTGGGATAAGTGCCCATTTAAGGAAAAGGAGAAAAATATTTCTCTACTTCACACAATACAAAAAAATCAATAAATTTCAGGTGGATTATATGACAAGTGAAACCTTAAAATGTTTAGAAAAAATGTAGCAGAATTTGTTTATGTCACTAACAGCACCAGCCATAAGAATAGATTGTTAATTTTTTTTAAGTAATTAATTAATTTACTTTTGGCTGCATTGAGTCTTCATTGGTGCGTGGGCTTTCTCTAGTTGCGGTGAGCGGGGGCTACTCTTTGTTGCAGCGCGCGGGCTTCTCATTGCGGTGACTTCTGTTGCAGAGCTTGGGCTCTAGGTGTGTAGGCTTCAGTAGTTGTGGCACTCAGGCTCAGTGGTTGTGGCTCTTGGGCTCTAGAGAGCAGGCTCAGTAGTTGTGGTGCACGGGCTTAGGTGCTCTGCGGCATGTGGGATCTTCCTGGACTAGGGCTCGAACCTGTGTCCCCTGCATTGGCAGGTGGATTCTCAACCACTGCGCCACCAAGGAAGTCCCTAGATTGTTAAATTTGATGATATAAAAGTTGAAAACCTGCATCTGACAAAGATGTTATTTAAAAACCTGAGAAGCAAACCAAAATTGGGAAAGATGTTTGAAATACATATATTAACTAATAGACGATTACAATCCAAAATAGTGATACATGAAGAGTTCCTGAAAACCAGTATGAATACGATAAATAACCCAATAGGAAAATAAGCAACCGATAGGGAAAAAATATTACAGAAACAACACCCAAAATACAATGAACACAAAGATGCTCAATCACACCTGAATTCAAAAAAATAAAATTAAAATACAATGAGCTATTATTTCACTGTTATCACATTAGCAAAAATTTGAGGTGATTGACAATACCAAGAGATGGCCATGGTGGAAGGAATTAGTATCCTCAGACACTTCAGCAAAGATGTAAATTGATACAAATGTTTTGGAAATTATTTAAACTGACCATAACATCTAACCCAGAAACTTTCAACTTCAAGTAGGTATACCTCTAGATAAACTTCGGTAAACACACCCATAAAAGCATGTTCAAGGATGGTTTCTCCAGTGTTTTTTCTAGCAGTAAATATTTGGAAACAGCTTGAATTTTCATCACTAGAACAATGGGTAAATTAATTGTGCTATTTTAACACAGTGGAGTACTGTACAGAATTTAAATGGATGAAGTAGGTCTGTATGTTTACTGGACATTTAAAATTTTTAAATACCATGCCAAGTAAAAAAAAAGTGAGGTTTGAAAGCTATTTTTTATTATACCATTGATGTAAAATGTCAGAAACATTCAAAACAGATTCATGTTTTATTTATGGATATGCACATAAGTCGTGAAATGATCAAAATCTGCATGGGAATGATGCTCACCAACTTCATGATAGTGGTTATTTCTGGGTAAGGTGGAAAATGTGAAGACCAAGGATTTCTTATTTTGTAGCCTTTTGTTTCTTAAAAATATTTGGTGCAAAACAACATATTTAAAAATTTTGGAGATATCTGAATGGGCGTCTACTACATATTCTCTATGCAATATGTAGGGTTTTTTCATTCTATGTATTTTCTAACGGTTTTGCTGAAATATAATTCACATACCATAATATATTCACCAGTTTAAATCGTGCAATTCAGTGGTTTTTAGTATATTCACAGAGTTGCACAATTGTCACCATAATCAATTTTTAGAACATTTCCATCACTCCAAAAAGAGACCATGAACCCATTAGCAGTCACTCCCCATTTCCTCCCAACCCTCCACAGCCCTAGGCAAGCACTGATCTTTCTTTTTGTCTCTGTAGATATGCCTATTTTGGACGTTTCATAGAAATGGAATTATATGTGATGTTTTGTGATTAGCTTCTTTCACGTAGCATAATGTTTTCAAGGTTCATCCATGTTGTAGCGTATATCAGTACTTCATTTCTTTTTATGGTTAAATAATATTCCGTTGTTTGGATATAGCATATTTTGTCTATCTGTTCATCAGTTGATGAACATTTGGATTGTTTCACTTTTTGGCCATTATGAATAACACTGCTATGAACATTTGTGTACAAGTTCTTTTGTGGACATATGTTCACACTGCCTAGAAGTGGAAGAGCAGAGAGGCTAATGGGTGCTCTCCCTTAATCATTTAAAATAGAAAGATCATAAAATCTGGAACAGAAACTTCTAGCAAAACAGTTTGTTCCATAAATACATACGAAGTTTAAAAGCAAGTATTGATCTCTATTACAGACTGCTGTAATTCAATCATTTAAAATTTTAATGAAATTTGATTATTAGGTCAAGGATCAGATCAATACATTCTTCTATTCCATGAATAGGGTAACAGTGCCAGAAAATGATAGGATGGTGAAAAACTTATTTACAAAGAGCTGTGAATTCATAGTGGGTATGCATTGGGAGAATTAATCAAATCTTTGTTTCCTGAAGTATTCTCATTCATTTCAAATACTGCACCTCGTTTAAGGGAAAAGTGTATCTTTTTTTTTCTTTTCCAGTGAGAAAGGAGAATAAAAAAAGTGTTCATGGTGGTGTGATGAATTGGGCGATTGAGATTGACATGTATACAGTGATGTGTATAAAATTGATGACTAATAAGAACCTGCTGTATAAAAATATATATATTATTCAAGTCATCCAAAAAAAAAGATTACATCATCTCGGTGTGCAGTACTATATTAGAGATAATAGTTCCCACATCATTAAATATCTCTGGTGATGTAGCTACCATTAAAAATTCTAACAATGTGGGCTTCCTTGGTGGCGCAGTGGTTGAGAGTCCGCCTGCCGATGCAGGCGACACGGGTTCGTGCCCCAGTCTGGGAAGATCCCACATGCCGCGGAGCGGCTGGGCCCGTGAGCCATGGCCGCCGAGCCTGCGCGTCCGGAGCCTGTGCTCTGCAATGGGAGAGGCCACAGTAGTGAGAGGCCCGCGTACGGCAAAAAAAAAAAAAGCTTTGTCAGGTGTCCTCTTGCATGTGGTACTCTACAGGTATTATACAAAGACCTTTTCTTAATAGTTTATAATATAAGCTATAACATAATAACAACTAGTAATTACTACTTATCAAGTGCCTATTATATACCACATGGTTTTAAATGCGTTAGTCTCACAACACACCTGTTAGGTTAGTGGTGTATGATGAAGAATTTGACTGGTCTTGGTCCCTGATTCCTACAAGGAAGACTCTAAATCTTCTGAATTTCCTGAGTGATAGGAGGGTCCTTGTTATTCCTGATGGGCCTTTGGAGCACACCTGAGTTTATGCTAATCAAGTGACTCAGGAAGGGGGCTGTTCACAACAGAAAGACCAACCACGTGATGAAAGGGTTGGGGCTTTGAGCTGTGTGATATCAGCCTGACCTACTGGGAAGGGGTGGGAGGGGTCTGGAGACTGAGCTCAGTCCTGTGGCCAATAATTCCATCAATCATGCCTGTGTAATCAACTTCAATAAAAAACTCTGAAGCTCAAAAAAAATTAAACAAAAAAAAAGTGTTCATAGTGAGAAAATCTAATTAGTGAACACACAAAAAAAGACATATTTCCTTTAGGAGCTATGTTGAAAGCAGTACATAATATATCTATATTTTATACATTTGGACATGTCCTAAGTATCATCAATTTAATTCATATAATACATGAAAATATCAGTAATAACTTCAATGATTATAACTAAGGAAGGGAAAAAAACATTGTCAAATTTTTCTCTTTAAGTCTTTTTCTGTCCTCCTCACTAATTTCAATTTTGGTCAGACTTATTTGCAAATTTAAGGAAGAACCAGCCTCCAGCCTACATGACTTTGACAAAAGAAAGGGCACATGCAAATCTCCTAGGACTAGAGCAGTGACTATGCATGACCAAGAGCATTACTGGCCATTCATTCACTCAACAAATATTATCGCGTCCTGCCATAGGCCAGGCACTCCAGACGCACATGGTGTAAAAAAGAAGTAGATAAGTAAACGGATCGTAACAATGCAGAGTGATAAAGGCTAAAGTTTAAGTCTCTATAGAGTTTTAAGGGGGAATAGGGGTACCAAAGCTGAATTCTAGTCCTGAAAGCCTTCTTAGAAAAGATAACCCTTTTTAAAAAAATTTTTATTTGAGAACAGTTGATTTACAATGTTGTGCTAGTTTCAGGTGCACAGCAAAATGAATCAGTTTTATGTATACATATATCCACTCTTTTTAGGAAAAGATGACTCTGGAGCTGGGCCCCAGAGAATAAATTTCAGAGACAGAACTAGGTAAAGCGTTTGGGGAAGTGAATTACACACAGAAACAGTATCATATATCCAAATGCAAAAGAGAACAGCACATTTGGAGAAATGCTCATAATTCAGTATATTTGAACTTGAGGGCCTGTGTGTGGTGACAGAAGACTGGTGGGAGAGGACATTGGCAATCCGGCTGTTCAGGAATTGCCTTGCTTGTGCCATGCTAAGGAATTTGAGCTTCCTTTTGAGGACAGTATGGAGGTACTAAAGATCTTAAAGTAAGGCATTAATATGAGTAATGTGATTTAGAAGTCTAGGCCTCAACAGCCTATATGACTAAAAATAAGATCATATTTACTTTCAGTGATCAAATCATGTCCATCATAATGACAAGCATTTATATGGCATTGCCTCTGTGGCAGCTGCTGTTCTTGGTATACACCGTTTATTCATCTGTTTAACCCAGGCTTCTCTATTTCGAGCCCACCTGTTGCCTCTGACATTCATGAGGTATCTGCCTTGCCAGGCAGAGCTTCCTTCTGTTCACTGCCTTTGCAACTCCAAGAATTAAGCACAACTTCTGCACAAATCCCACCTCTTGTCCCCCTTCTCTGATCAGGCAAACACCTTAACTAAATCCATGTGCCAGGGGCAGGTCATCAATTTCCACCAAAACCATTTCATATCTCCTCTTTTGGGAGACAGAGATCGACTGCTTTCTAGCCCAAGAGATAGGAAACTTCTCTCTTCTCACATCTTCAGCTGTCACTGGTTCTCCGATTCTCAGTTATGGACATGGGATTTACTTAGTGGATAGATGATTGACATGGTGAATATGTAGCCCCTTCAGGGAGTACACCATTCCCAACTGCTGCTCTCATGATCCCAAGAGCGTGATCACAAAATTTAGCCTCATCCAACTACCACAGTTAAAATGGAGTTTGATTCTGATGTGATTTCTAGTTTCTCCTCACTAAGGGACAAAAGAAACATGGTCAAACGTGGTTAAAGAATTATTTCTGTTTTAGTGTAATAGGGAAGAGCTTGGGTTTCCAAGTCAGACTTTAAGACCTGGCTCTGTTACTTACTAGACTATGTGACTTTGATAATTTAATTAACTCCCCTAAGACAGGTTCTTCATCTGTAAAATGGGATAAACAATAATACCTATATTTAAGACTGTTGTGAGAATAGAATGAGATAAAAAATAGAGAGTTCCAGCACAGTGCCTGGCATATAATAATAAATAGTAGAAATTATTTTATTACTGTAGCTATTTATAATTTTGTTTCTTCCTTTTCTGCTGATTATTCCGTTTCACATTGTTCCACATTATTATTTTCCTAATATAAAAACTTTTATACAATAGCAAATAATTTTCAATATCTTCTGCCTCTGTAATTGTTTAGAAAGTTAATTACTTTCACTTGCTTTTTTCCAATCATGTTTTCTGAAAAATTTCTGGTTTTAATTATTACATAGGAAAGCATCTGATTCTACTTATTTAAACCTGACAGACTGAACTTTTTTTTTTATTATGACTGGATTTCAAAGTGTTACTTCTTCTGGGTATCTAATTTTAAGTCTTTTCTCTCTCAAAGTAAAGTGTAGTACTCTCTCTTAACACAGTTTTAGAAATTAATAAGCGTTCTATGTTTAGCATAGTTTATCTTCACATTTTTCTTCCATTCATACTCCACAGCTTAATTGGTAGGTTTTGTGGAGGGTTCTGCAGCCAGATGCTGCTGGTAATAAGTCATGGTTCTTCCTCTCAAAGAACTCATGCTTTTCTGCAGAAGATGGACATGCGAAGGATTATAGAAATACAATCTTGTAAGTGCGATAATAGAAGTTATGTTTGGTTTAGGCAAAATTGGTAGCACAATACATTTAGCAATAAACCACCTGCAGCAGAGATGGAGGGGTGAGGAAAGCTTCAAAGAGAGGGTTATGTTTACACAAGGTCTTGGCAAACAGAGACACTATAACTGTGAAGAGAGGGAAGGAATAATTCCATTCAAAAGGGTGTGTGTGTGGGTGTGTGTGCACTTATGAAGGTATGGAGGCATGAAAAAATACGATGTCTCTCAGGAAACTGAATATTTGGGGGAATCAATGGAGAAAAAATATAATAGAGAAGAAGGCAAGGGCCGTATCATGGAGGGCGTATTATATTTGATGACAGAGACTGGACTCCACTCTATAGGCAATGAAGGAAGATGTTTCTAGTATGATAGTCACGTGATCTTAGTTGTATTTTGAGGACGGTCATTTGGGCAGCAGTTCACAAGATGGTTTGGAGCGAAACTGGAGATAATTTGACCTGTAAGGAGACCTTTGCAATGATCTAGGAAAGAAATATAGGCCTGAAAGACGTTAGTGGTAAGGGGGATGAAAAGGATCTGGCAAACATGAGTGTGTTTTAAGAAGAAATTGATAGGACCTATTGACCTAGTGGATGTGGGTGAAAGGGAGCAACTGTCAATGATTTAGGAAGAAGGATGACGTCCTGTAGGACGTATAGACAGAAATGCTGGCTTATAGGTGTGGAACTCAATAGAAAAGTTTGGGCTAGAAGTCAAAATATTAGGAGTTGTGATCAGGAAATGTAGAATTATAGCAGAAGAGAAACAGGTGCAACACTCTGCAGACATGACAGTCTCCAGGTAGAAAGAGGAGGTAGACTGTTGAAGACTGCAAGGAAGCTACTGGTTAGGTAATATAAAGCCCGTGGGAGAAAATAGCAGTATCATCACAGTTTTCAAGGAGGAAGTGGTCTTCTGACTGAGCACTAGAAACTCTGAATAGCTTATCCTTGGAAGGAAAAACACTGCCAGTGCAAATACCTACTTATTTTTTTATCCTCTCACTTTATTGCTTTGACCGCTCATGCCTAATCGTGCACATTGTTGTTGAACAATAAGTGACAAACAATAATAACGATGCCTGTAAAACTAGAGAACAGAGAGTTTTCTCGCAAATCAAAGAAATAAAATGGCATTTTCCTCTATACCAGCAAAATGATAAGTAGAAGAAAGCCCATAAGATTTGTCATTTACTGTGTCATGAAACCATTCAATTTCTATAAAATCCAAGCACATAATCCTCATAAAAAAAGTTAATTGAAAACTACCTCAGTGTGCCTGATATTGAGTTAGCACTATTCTCTCAGTATATAATAATAATTTTTGTTTATTTACCATCAGAAGTTATCTTACAAGTTCCATTTAACTCCAAATAGAAAAATTTCCTGTTCTAGTTCACTTTCTTATAACTAAATATCAAAATACAATTTAAAAATATTTAACAGATTATAGAATTAAAATGTTGCTTTTTAAAAGGAAAAAATACCTTACCTAATTAAGAATTATTGAATCAAAACAAAGAAGTATAAGCAAGGGACATTTCTTACTTAGTCATTATTACCATATTAAATAACACACCAACATTGCTCCGTGGTGAGAATTTGTTCTGACCAATTTTCTGAGTAGTAAAGCATTAGCTGGACCTTAAGCTTGAGTCCTGATTCTGTTGCTAATATTTTTAGTAATCTTGGAAGAAAAATTAATTAAAATACCTAGGCTTTTGTCTTAAAAAATGTGATAAAAGTAACTTTCCCAGTATATGTTGTAAGGGGATAAAGATAACTTTCCCACTATACGTTGTAAGGGTAAAGTGACACCACAAAAAAGACTCAGAAAAAAATTGGGTTTCTATAATTACACATTGTTATTAATTTCACTTTCAAATTTGCAAATATTTCCAAATAACTTTAAAGAGAAAAAAATTAACTTGTGACTTGCTAATACTCAAAACCCAAACAAAATAATTATCTAAAATAATATGCATTATTAGCATAATTTATAAAATACAAAGTGCACAATTTAATTTTAGATATCAGAGGATGTTGATGTTTCCACTTAAAGCTTTAATCTAGACTTTTTTTTTTTTCGGTACGCGGGCCTCTCACTGTTGTGGCCTCTCCCGTTGCGGAGCACAGGCTCCGGACACGCAGTCTCAGCGGCCATGGCTCAGGGGCCCAGCCGCTCCGCGGCATGTGGGACTTTCCCGGACCGGGGCACGAACCCGCGTCCCCTGCATCGGCAGGCAGACTCTCAACCACTGCGCCACCAGGGAAGCCCTAATCCAGAGTAATCTTCAGGGTTTGGCCATAACATATCATAAAGAATAGAGAATTTCCATGGGAATGAACCTTGAAAATAGAACCAAGTCCTCTTTCCAGTCTATGGAGGTTAAAAACGGGACATGTCTTTAATCTAGGTAGGGTTTGTGTGACTACTGCAACGCAGCAGAAGTGATGTTATGACAACTGCTGGGCCTAAGCCTTAAGATATGGACAGTTTCAGCTTTCTATTGGAATATTAGCTTCTGGAACCCAATCGCCATGCTATGAAGAAGCCCAAACAGTCCTGTGTAGAGGCCCACATGGAGAACCTCATGCATAGAGGACCCAAAGTACCCAGCCAATAGCCCCAGTTGAGTTTGCAGCAGAGCTAGTACACTTGCCAGCTAAGTAAAGGAGTCATGTTGGAAGTGGATTCTGCCCCAGTTAAGCTACCCAAACTAATGCTGTGGTGGACAAAAGCAAAGCCCTGCCCAAACTGTAGACTCATGAGCAAAAAAATGATTGTTCTTTTAAGTTGCTACATTTTTGGTGGTCTGTTATGCAGTAATAGATGACTAGAATATAGCCTTAGAAATATCATAGTGTAAGTGAAGAAGATTCCATAAATAAAATATTTATATTGCCGTTTCAAAGACACATGATGTTAAAACAAATTCTTTTTTGCTTTTTTTTTAATGGTTAAAATAGTTCTCTCATACTATGCATAATAAGAGTAGAGTTACTACTTTTAATGTTCGGACTGAAAGTGGAAAGCTGGAACTCTGGCTAAATACAAAAGGTATAAGAAATTAAAACACTGAATTCAGAGTACAACACTGGCAGATACAATGTTTCCAAATATGCTAGCTGTATTAATTTAATTCCACTGGCTATGTACTTTCTCTGACACTACAGTAATGGCTTGACATGGGCCAGTTTTCATTCTCAAGTTCCTAGTTGGAACCCACTAGGATCACAGACTGGGCAAAATGACAAAGAAATTAAATATAACTTTACCTCAATGAATTACTATTTCCATCTAAACAATAATTACTGTTTCTTGGCTACTAAAATTAGATTAATATACCTTTGATGGACAGAACTGTAGCCATCGTTGACAAATAGAAAACTATCGTAATAATTCTTTTAATTTTTAAATTAAAAACAGTAATTTATCCATGCAAATATATTGTTTATTTAAATTGGGGACTTGAGAGATGGCGAGGAGGCAGTGTATGTAGTTGTTACTATATCGTGACAACCCTATTCCCCTTCATGATTGATTGCTCTAGGGGAGGGTATGTGAACCAAGTCTGGCCAAAAAGACATGGGGAAAGTTAGCTGGGGATGTTTAGAAGAGATTTCCTTTCCTATTAACAGAGGCCCTTAAGGAGAATACCTCCTTTCTTACTGTTTTTAAACTTTTTTGTGTGACTACATGATGCTAAAGAAAATTCTTTAACCATCTTGCAATCACAAAATTGGCAGAAGGTAAAGATGGAAAGAACCCATGCTGTTTATGATTTTACTGAAAGTCTTCCTCTATTTTTGAACTGCCTACCTCCAGACAGCTTTTTTTTTTTTTTTTTTTTTTTTTTTTTTTTTTTTGCGGTACGCGGGCCTCTCGCTATTGTGGCCTCTCCCGTTGCGGAGCACAGGCTCCGGACGCGCAGGCTCAGCAGCCATGGCTCACGGGCCCAGCCGCTCCGCGGCATGTGGGATCCTCCCGGACCGGGGCACGAACCCGTGTCCCCTGCATCGGCAGGCGGACTCTCAACCACTGCGCCACCAGGGAAGCCCCAGACAGCTTTTTGAGTGAAATAACTTAACGTCTCGCGATTGCTTAAGTAAATTGTAATAGGATATTTTAATGCTTGCAGCCAAAAGCAATCCTAATCAATTCAGTAGTGCTATAAACAGCCTCCACTGTGTCTGAAAAAATAGCTTGTGTTTAAAAACTTCGATTATTGCTCCTGAAAGTGAAATATAAGGTAAAATACAAAGATAAATATGTCAAAATCACCATTGATTCCCACTGGCTCTTCATAATCCTTCCTCACTCTGAAATCTCCAACTATTTTGTCCTTTTATTATTATTTTTTGACAACAATCACAAATGCTTTAGATTTGAATCATTTGGGCACATGATTTATATTGATTACAGGATTAAAATCTTTCTTTTGTACCACTAATTGCCTTATATCCAGTAGATACTCAACAACTACTTGTTGAATAAATTAATGATTACATCAGTGTATTTAAATTACATAAATATGCAAAAAGCAGACATCATAATTTCCAAGGAGGACTGTATTCTCAATGTGTGTGTGTGCAACGTAACAAAATGACACAATAATTAATAAATTTTCTGGTAGTTATATTTCTGTTTACGTTTTTGGACCCTACCATTGACTAAATTCTAATTTTGACTTCAAGATGGAAGCTACATAAGAAAATTTAAAGGCATTTGTGTATCTCAGCTAGGATTCTTCTTAGGAAATAGAGTAGAGGTCAGCCTAGTCTGGTGAAGTCTGATCGAAGATGGACAACCAGGTTTCTGCCAAGGTGCCCCCCTAAGCTTCTATTCAGCGGGCCTCTCACTGTTGTGGCCTCTCCCGTTGCGGAGCACAGGCTCTGGACGCGCAGGCTCAGCGGCCATGGCTCACGGGCCCCGCCTCTCCGCGGCATGTGGGATCTTCCCGGACTGGGGCACGAACCCGTGTCCCCTGCATCGGCAGGCGGACTCCCAACCACTGCGCCACCAGGGAAGCCCAATTTAAGTTCACTGCTTTTGGTTACAATAATTGCAGAGACATTTTGACTACAGAATCATGATCAAATAATTCTAGACTCTTCCAGCTTTTCTGTATTAGGGAAGAAGTGTTATCTAATAAGCAAGTGTTCAATCTCAAAATCTCAAGTATTGTGAAGCAATGAGATGCAAGATTGCTGAAGGGAAATCAGACTTTAGTACGGCTGAGGATAGCTGGCCATACAGATCCAGGCACATGGGCCCTGGGTGAGGGAAGGAGTGTCCACAGGACAAGCTTTTGGAGTTGGTTGGGATGGATAAGTCAAAGGATGTGGGCACCAAAAGTTAGGTCTTGCGGGGAAAGGAAAGAAGACCTGAGCATCAATTGTATTTTTAAAGTTTTCTTCAGGACCAGCCACAAGAGAGGGAAATGGGAAAGAAAATTTGTATGGGTCATGTTTATCTCTCATTTTATTCAAAGAGCTTTCTTTGGAGCTAAATACTGCAACTTTCTACCTGTGTAAATTTGGATAGATTACTTCCCTCCCTTTCTGAGTTTTTGCTTCCTCAATTGTAAAGTGGGGAAAGCAATACTTACTTGAGTTCTTGAGAAGATTACGTGCAATATATATGGGGTGTGTGCGTGTGTGTGCGTGTGTGTGTGTGTGTGTGTTTGTAAAATTACTTAGCATAGAGCCTGGGACATAATACTCACCGACCCCACCCCTCTATGGAATGTTAGATTTATTCAGCAAATGGTAATTGAGTGTCTAGCAGCTGCTCTGCTTTGGGCACTGGTAATGCAGATGTGGGCAAGATGAGGCCTACATTCTAGGGGATGAATGCAAAGAAGTGTGGTTATTAGAAATGACTGACCAGCTTTAGCATCTAAAAACATACTTAAAATACAGGTTCTTGCTGTTTAGAAACATATGTATAATATGAAATAAACATATAAAAGGTTGGCAAGTATTTATAAGGGAAAATACATACTAAATTTTAATGCACAATTGATTTGTTCTGTTTAATTTGGAATTTCCTTTTAAAACATTTGCATTTCTGGATTGTAGTGGACACGAGAGTATGATCTCCTGGAGGATTTTGTAAAGAAGGCAGAGGAAAAGTTGAATAGAACACAGAAATGGAAGGACAACATAGAGGATTTAGATCCAAACAGGGTTAGGAAAAACAACAGAGACTGAAGTCAGTAGGTGTAATGAGGCAGAAAAAAGAAATATTGTATTGCTTGGCAGCTGATCATAAAAGAACAAAATAAAAGTAGTCTCTTTAAATTATGTAAATATTAAACAACAAAGCAGCAGCTGGAGGCTGACTAGGAAGAAATAGCCAAGGCAGAAGCTAAAGAAGGCTGAACAGTCGATAATATAAAATACTTTTTATGCTATTTAGGAGTTTGTTTTTTTTTTTTAAATCAGATCCAGTAAGATAAAATGTAAGCGGGACATGCATATATTTACCAGGAAATCATTTATTGAAAGCTGGGGAATTGACAAAAGAGCATAAATAGTTAGTAGCACTAGTTGCATTCAGAAAAGTGGAAAGAATTTTCTATTCGCATTCCAATCCCTTCCAAGAGACTATGTATATACCTGTCTGAATGCATATCTTAAAAAAATAAAAAATCTATAAAAGACCATTAATCTAGGGGCTTCCCTGGTGGCGCAGTGGTTGAGAGTCTGCCTGTCGATGCAGGGAACACGGGTTTGTGCCCCGGTCCGGGAAGATCCCACATGCCGCGGAGCGGCTGGGCCCGTGAGCCATGGCCGCTGAGCCTGCGCGTCCGGAGCCTGTGCTCCACAACGGGAGAGGCCACAGCAGTGAGAGGCCCGCGTACCGCAAAAAAAAAAAAAGACCATTAATCTGAGGCCATATGTAAAATATTTTGGTATTACAGATTCGTTAAGAGAAATATTTTTATTTTCATTTATGTCACAGACCTACATGTTTTCTTAGTAAATTAACTTTTGAGTCAGAGCAGATCCGAAAGGCTGCAGTTGTTTAGAGCTTTCAAAACATCTGGGAAGTTATTCTGGCAAGTAGAGTCCAATCCATTAGCAAAGCAGATGTTTTCCACTGTGGCTGAAAAAGACAACTTTCTTATACGTACTGCATATGTTCCAAAATCCACTTCAGAAACAAGATTCCACCTCATAAAGGGTCTTGGGACCACAGTGGTCTCTTAGACTCTGCCAATAAAGGTATGGCCAAGGCCATTTAGGTGTTTGAAAGTCAGTAGTTTAGAGTAATCTTTTTATCTCATGTTTTATAAAACAAGAGGAAAAAGTTATACAACTCTAAGTTGCTTCTCTAAGCCCTCATTTAAAAAGTTGGATTAAAACCAATGGGCAATCTTTGGCAGGACCCCTGGGAGCTAAAAGCAGGGAAGGACAAGAGGTCACGAGAGATAATAGTGGCCTTGAGAGTTGTTCTGGCCTTTCCTCCCAGAGAAAGTGAAAGGAAGCTTCTTCTCACTGACTCTTAGGAAGGAATATCAGAAGCTCTAGGAGATGGGTCTTGTCAAACAGCCAGAAACGGGCTTCCCTGGTGGCGCAGTGGCGCCGATGCAGGGGACACGGGTTCGTGCCCCGGTCCGGGAGGATCCCACATGCCGCGGAGCGGCTGGGCCCGTGAGCCATGGCCGCTGAGCCTGCGTGTCCGGAGCCTGTGCTCCGCAACGGGAGAGGCCATAGCAGTGAGAGACCCGCGTACCGCAAAAAAAAAACCAAAACAAAACAAAACAAAAAAAACACAGCCAGAAACTACTGTGACCCAGAAATACAGGAAATTCAAAAACTCGTTTTGGGAAAAATTTTCCTTCTACAGATGCATCTTACGTTCTCATATACAGATGAATTCTCACTATTAGATGGCATAAATCACATGTTCTAGATATGTTTTGCCTTTGTAAAAATAGATATAAAAGTTTAATAGAGAGAAAGTATTTTGCATTGGCCTTTTGCAAATTAATTATTTTTAGCTAAAAAAGTTCCTTATTCTTAGCCCATGCAATATTTTCCTGGTTTGACAATTCAGTTTTAGCTTATTTTTAATCAAGAACAAGCAGAAATAAGGAAAAATAGAAGGAAGGTATTACTTATTTTTTATTGTATCAAAGAATGTGAGAATAATTCTTACAAAGAATAAGATGGAGGAATCCTTGCTGATTAAACTGATTAAATTGGTTTAAAATCATCAGCATTGTCAATATTTGAAAATTTTCCTTATATATAAAGAAAGAAGTACTTGGGTTGTCCCAGATCACTGCTGAGTATTCTAAACTATTTTATAATTTCAAAAGCACAGCCTGTAAAGATAAAGGGGGCAAATCATTATTTGGCTTCAGAGATATGGAGATTTCTGCTATTTCTAGAGGAAGGTTGCCTGCTGTCATGAAATGTTTTAGGTCTCTTTATAATGAGGTGCCATCATGGTATTGGCTACAGTACTGACAAAGGTTCTTTATTTGCACTCTGTTCATCTTTGCTTGGTGCATACACCTGCCAAAATAAAGA